>NC_133133.1:97976703-98326661 GCF_048418815.1 Hemitrygon akajei | reverse complement strand
TGCTGCCACCATCAGGAAGAAGGTACAGGAGCCTCAGGACTCACACCACCAGGTTCAGGAACAGTTATTGGTATTACCCCTCAACCATCAGGCTTTTGAACCAAAGGGGAAAACAAAGGGGAACTCAACTTCACTTCATCGCTGAAATGCTCCCACAACCTATGGACTCACTTTCAAGGACTCTTCATTTTGTGTTCTCAATATTTATTGTTATTATTTCTTTCTTTTTGTATTTACACAGTTTGTTGTCTTTTGCACACTGGTTGAGCACTCAAGATGGTGCAGTCTTTCATTGATTCTATTATGCTTATTATTCTATTATAGATTTATTAAGTATGCCCACAAAAATGAACTTCGGGATTGTTTATGGTGACATATATGTACTTTGGTAATAAATTTACTTTGACCTTTGGACCTTGAGCAACAGTGCATTGAGATAGTGTTTGGCAAAACAATCACAAACTGCAAGATGCAATTCATAATTTTCTCTGGAGTAGCGAAGGGAAGATCTGACAGAGTTTCACAAGATTTTGCGAGGCATATTGTAGATTGAGTAGAAAGCCAATATCTTTTCTGCTGGGTTGAAATGTCTAATACCACAGAGCATGCAGTTAAGGTGAAGGTTGCTTCATGTAAATTCACAGCAGATGTTCAAAGCAAGTTTTCTTACGCAGAGCGATGTGTCTAGTATGGGCTGTCAGGGGTGGTGGTGGAGACAAATACAACAGAGGCATTTCAAAGACTCCTACTGTATACAAGCTCATGAATATAGTGAGAATGGAGTAATGTGGATGTCATGTAGGCAGAAGGGATTAGTTTAGTTTATATTCTATGCGTTGTTACGTTATTGCCATCAAAGTTCAAAATGAATTTATTATCAAAGTATATATATGACACTATATACAACCCTGAGATTCATTTTCTTGCCAACATACACAGTAAATCCAAGAACCATAGTAAAATCAATGAAAGACCATAACCAACAGTCAAACAACCAATGTGAAAAAAACCAAAAAAGAAAAAGGTAATAATAATAATGATAATAATAAATGAATTACAATAAAAATCAAGAACATGACATGAAGAGTCATTGAAAGTGAATCCATAGTTGTGAGCAATTCAATGAAGGGGCAAGTGAAGTTTAGTAAAGTTATCCCCACTGGTTCAAGAACCTGATGATTGTGGGGTAATAATTGTTCCTGAACCTGCTGCTGTAGGTCCTGAGGCTCCTGTACCTTCTTCCTGACAGCAGCAGCGAGACGACAGCATGGCCTGGATGGTTGGGGTCGCTGATGATGGATGATGATTTCCTGCAAAAGTGCTCTGTGTAGAAGTGCTTAATGGTGGGAAGCTTCACCCATGATGTACTGGGTTAAATCCACTACTTTTTGCAGGATTCCCTTCAAGTGCATTGGTATTTTCATACCAGACTGGTACAGCCAGTCAATGCACTCTCCACCATGTATCTATACAAGTTTATCAAAGTTTTGATGTCATGCCAAATCTTCACAAACTTCTAAGGAAATAGAGGTGTTTCCATAACTGCACTTACATGCTGAGCCCAGGAAAATTCCTCTGACATGAGGAATTTAAAGTTGCTGAATTTAATTTAAAGTTTGTTGTAAAAGGAATGCTAGACATTCCCTTTATAACTTACCATTTCAATTATTATTTAGTTCTGAACTTGCCTTGTATCTCTACCTATAAAAAACAGATATAGAATTCAAGACCCTGAGCGACGGTAGAAACATAGAAACCCTTCGGCCCACAAAGCTATGCTGAACATGTCCTTACCTTAGAAATTACCTAGGGTTACCCATAGCCCTCTATTTTTCTGAGCTCCATACACCTGTCCAGGAGTGTCTTAAAAGATCCTATCATATCCACCTCCACCACCGCCACTGGCAGCCCATTCCACGTACTCACCACTCTCTGAGTAAAAAACACCCCTGACATCTCCTCTGTACCTATGCCCAAACACCTTAAAACTGTGCCCTCTCATTCTAGCCATTTAAGCCCTGGGAAAAAGCCTCTGACTATCCACATGATCAATGCCTCTCATCATCCTATACACCCCTATCAGGTCACCTCTCATCCTCTGTCACTCCAAGGAGAAAAGGCCGAATTCACTCAACCTATTCTCATAAGACATGCTCCCCAATCCAGGCAACATCCTCATAAATCTCCTCTGAACCCTTTCTATGGCTTCCACATCCTTCCTGTAGTGAGGTGACCAGAACTGAGCACAGTACTCCAAGTGGAGTCTGACCAGGGTCCTATATATCTGCAACATTACCTCTCAGCTCCTAAACTTAATCCCATGGTTGATGAAAGCCAATACATCGTATGCTTCTTAACCACAGAGTCAACCTGCGCAGCAGCTTTGAGTGTCCTATGGACACGGGCCCCAAGATCCCTCTGATCCTCCACACTGCCAAGAGTCTTACCATTAATACTATCTTCTGTCATCACATTTGACCTACCAAAATGAACCACCTCCACACTTACACACGAGGAAATCTGCAGATGCTGGAAATTCAAGCAACACACACAAAAGGCTCGTGGAACACAGCAGGCCAGACAGCATCTATAAGAAGAAGCACTGTCAACGTGTTGGACCGAGACCCTTCGTCAGGATTAACTGACAGAATAGATAGTAAGAGATTTGAAAGTAGGAAGGGGAGGGGAAATCCGAAATGATAGGAGAAGACAGGAGGGGGTGGGGTGAAACTAAGAGCCAGAAAGGTGATTGGCAAAAGGGATACAGAGCTAGAGAAGGGAAAGGATCATGGGATGGGAGGCCTAGGGAGAAAGAAAGGGGGAGGGGAGCACCAGAGGGAGATGGAGAACAGGCAAAGAGTGTGGGCAGAGAGAGAAAAAAAAGGAGGGGGGAATAAATAAATCAGGGATAGTGTAAGAAGGGGAGCAGGGGCATTAATGGAAGTAAGAGAAATCAATGTTCATGCCATCAGGTTGGAGGCTACCCAGACAGAAAATAAGGTGTTGTTCCTCCAACCTGAGTGTGGCTTCATCTTGACAGTAGAGGAGGCCATGGATAGACATATCAGAATGGGAATGGGATGTGGAATTAAAATGTGTGGCCACTGGGAGATCCTGCTTTCTCTGGTGGACAGAGTGTAGGTGTTCAGCGAAATGGTCTCTCAGTCTGCATCGGATCTCACCAATATATAAAAGGCCACACCGGGAGCACCGGACGCAGTATACCACACCAGCCGACTCACAGGTGAAGTGTCACCTCACCTGGAAGGACTGTCTGGGACCCTGAATGGTGGTGAGGGAGGAAGTGTAAGGGCAGGTGTAGCACTTGTTCTGCTTACAAGGATAAGTGCCAGGAGGGAGATTGGTGGGAAGGGATGGGGGGGGGGGGGGGGGACGAATGGACAAGGTAGTCCGCTCCACACTTATCTGGGTTGAAATCCAACTGCCACTCCTCAGCCCAGTTTTGTATCCTATCAATGTCCCGTTGACAGCCTCTGACAGCCCTCCACACTATCCACAACACCACCAACCTTTTTTGTCATCAGCAAATTTGCTAACTCATCCCTCCACTTCTTCATCCAGGTCATTTTTAAAAGTCACCAAGAGTAGGGGTCCTAGAACAGATCCCTGAGGCACACCATTGGTCACTGACCTCCATGCAGAATATGACCCGTCTACAACCACTCTTTGCCTTCTGTGGGCAAGCCAGTTCCGGATCCACAAAGCAATGTCCCCTTGGATCCCATGCCTCCTTACTTTCTCAATCACCCTTGCATGGGGTACCTTGTCAAATGCCTTGCTAAAATCCATATACACTACATCTACTGCTCTACCTTCATCAATCTGTTTAGTCACATCCTCAAAAAATTCAATCAGGCTCGTAAGGCACGACCTGCCTTTGACAGAGCCATGCTAACTATTCCTAATCATATATGCCTCTCCAAATGTTCATAAATCCTGTCTCTCAGGATCTTCTCCATCAACTTACCAACCACTGAAGTAAGACTCACTGGTGTGTAATTTCCTGGGCTATCTCTACTCCCTTTCTTGAATTATGGAACAACATCCGCAACTCTCCAATTCTTTTGAACCTCCCCGTCCCCATTAATGATGCAAAGATCATTGCCAGAAGCTCAGCAATCTCCTCCCTCGCCTTGCACAGTAGCCTGGGGTATATCCCATCTAGTCCCAGTGACTTATCCAATTTGATTCTTTCCAAAAGCTCCAGCACATCCTCTTTTTTAATATCTACATGCTCAAGCTTTTCAGTCCACTGTAAGTCATCCCTACAATCATCAAGATCCTTTTCCATAGTGAATACTGAAGCAAAATAATTATTAAGTATCTCAGCTATCTCCTCTGGTTCCATACGCATTTTTCCACAGTCACACTTGATTGTTCCTATTCTCTCATGTCTTATTCTCTTGCTCTTCACATACTTGTAGAAAGTCTTGGAGTTTTCCTTAATCCTGTCCACCAAGGCCTTCTCATGGCCCCTTCTGGCTCTCCTCATTTCTTTCTTAAGCTCCTTCTTACTAGCCTTATAATCTTCTAGATCTCTATCATTACCTAGTTTTTTGAACCTTTCATAAGCTTTTCTTTTTTTCTTAATTAGATTTACAACAACTTTTGTACACCACAGTTCCTGTACCTCACCATCCTTTCCCTGTCTCATTGGAACGTTCCTATGCAGAATGCCACACAAATATCCCCTGAACATTTGCCACATTTATTCCGTACATTTCCCTAAGAACATCTGTTTCCAATTTATGCTTTCAAGTTCCTGTCTGATAGCCTCATTTTTCCCCTTAATTCAATTGAATGTTTCCCTCACTTGTCTGTTCCTATCCCTCTCCAATGCTATGGTAAAGGAGATAGAATTGTGACAATCTCCAGCAATGGATGTCAGTCTCCCAGCAGTGCAAGGACACACACAATCTAGCCTGATATTCAGTGGAGGGCAGCACCGACGGGAGAGGCCAGGCCCCAGCTGAGCACAGACACCATGCTGTAATGCTTCCACATCTTGTCACCTGGTCCGCAGCAGCAGGCAAGCCCAAGGCCTGAGGCCCAATCCTTGCTACAAATGAGATTACACAACTCCCATGTCAAGGTTACCAGGCCTATGACAACTGACATCACTGTCCAACCGAGTCTTGTGATCACAAGTGAAATGTTCGAGACAATCTCTCACAGGTTTATTACACCAAATCCAATGCTTCCAAGTAGTGGGCAGCGACACAGTCTGCAGGCAGATCAGCTGCCCCGAACCCAAACTAGCTCCTCTGACATCCCGACCGGCTCCTCCGACATTCCAACAGGCTCCCCCGATATCCTGACGGGCTCCTTCAATATCCCAATCATCTCCTTCTCCAACATGTCATTTGGCTCCTTCAACAGCTCATCGACTCCTTCTCCAACATCCCAGCCAGCTCCTCATTCAACATCACAGCCAGCTCCTCATTCAACATCCTGGCTGGCCTTTTCGACACCTCACCGACTCCTGATCTAACACCCCAGCCGGCTCCTTCTCCAACAATCCGGCCAGCTCCTCGTCCAACATCCTGGCTGGCCCCTTCGACACCTCACCGACTCCTTCTACAACATCCCGGCCAGCCCCTTTGATAGCTCAGCTGGCTCCTTGTCCATACCAGTCCAGCCACTCCAATCAACGAGCAGCTCACTGATGGAGCAGCCCTGCAGTACCCGATATTCTTGGAGTAGAATTGCCTTTGGATCGTAAAAGCAAATTTTACAAAGAAAAAAAGAATTCAAATAAATTTGTATGGTTTAGACATGGTAAAAATATACAAAACTGCGGATTGCAGCACCAACACTTGATGCAAATGGATTGAGTGGGAAATAATTAGGCTTATGGAAATTTAACATTTGGTTTTGTTCACTGCTTATCCAGATATAACATTGGAAGGTAATATATCATAATTTTAAAAATCGTTGAAAGAAGTAACTAACTCAGATAAAAGGTAGTCTCTTTTGAAATGACTCTTGCATCTGTTTTAGGTCATAGAACATTGCCGCTCAGGACAGTCCCTTTGTCCCAACAATATTTCACTGAACCTTTAACCTACTCTAAGATCAAACTAACCCTGCCCTCCCTTATAACCCTTCACTTCTCTATCATCCGTATTCCTATCTAAGAGTTTCTTAAATGTCCCTAATGTATCTGCCTCTATCGCCACCCCAGCAGTGCATTCCACACATCCACCATTTTCTGTGTAAAAATCTTTGACATCCTCCCTATACTTCCCTCCAATCACTTTAAAATTATACCCCCTTGTATTAGCCATTTCCAGTCTCTGACTGTCCACCTGAGGGTTAACATTTGATGGCTCTGGGCCTGTACTTGATGGAATTTAAATAATGAAACTGCCCAATATTGGAAGGCCTACTTAAAGTGGACATGGACAGGACGCTTCCAAGAGTGGAAGAGTCTAGAGCCAGCCTCAGAATAGAAGGGTCTCTCTTCATAACAGATGAGGAGAAATTTCTTGAGCCAGACTGTAGTGGACGGTATACCAAGTCACTGTGTATAATAAGAGCGGAGGTTGATAGGTTTTTGATTAGTAAAGGGGTCAAAGATTATGAGGAGAAGGCAGGAGAATAGTCTTGAGAAGGAAAATGAATCAGCCATGATCAAATGGCAGAGTAGAATCAATGCAACACACACAAACTACTGGAGGAACTCAGCAGGCCAGGCAGCATCTACGGAAAAGAGTACAGTCAGTGTTTCAGGCTGAGACCCTTTGGCAGGACTGGAGAAAAAAGCTGAGGAGTAGAGTTGAAAGGTGGGGAAGGAGAAATACAAGGTGATAGGTGAAATCTGAAGAAGGAGGGATGAAGAAAAGAGCTGGGAAGTTGATTGGTAAATGAGATACAGGCTGACAAAGGGGGAATCTGATAGAGGAGGACAGGGGACCATGGAAGAAAGCAAAGGGAGGGGGGAAGAAGCACTAGATGGAGATATTGGGTGGGGAAGGAGGTAAGGTGAGAGAGGGAAAAGGAAATGGGGAATGGTGAAAGGGGAGACAGGCATTACCAGAAGTTCGAGAAATCGATGTTCACAGTATATGGCCGCAACAGACTCACAGGTGAAGTGTTGCCTCACCTGGAAGGACTGTTTGGGGCCCTGAATGGTAGTGCGGGAGGAGTGGTAGGGGCAGGTGTAGCACTTGTTCCGCTTAGAAGGATAAGTGCCAGGAGGGAGATCAGTGGATATGGATGGATTGGTCGCATAGGGAGTGATCCCTGCGGAAAGCAGAAAGTGGGAGGGAGGGTAAAATGTGCTTGTTGGTAGGATTCTGTTGGAGATGGAGGAATTTGTAGAGATTTATGTTCTGGACATGGAGACTAGTGGGATGGTAGATGAGGACAAGAGGAACCCTATTAATGGTAGTGTGGTGGAAGGATGGAGTAAAAGCAGACATGTGAAATGGAAGAGATGCAGTTGAAGCCAGCATTGTTGGTGGAGGAAGGAAGCCCCTTTCTTTGAAAAAGGAGGATGTCTCCTTTGTTCTGGAATGAAGAGCCTCATCCTGAAAGCAGATGTGGCGGAGATAGAGGAATTGAGAGAAGGAGATGGCATTTTTACAAGTGACAAAGTGAAAGAGGTATAGTCAAGGTAGCTGTGAGAGTCAATGGATTTCTAATAAACATCAGTAGATAAGCTGTCTCCAGAGATAGAGAAAGAGAGATCGAGAAAGGGGAGGAAAGGTATTGGACATGGACCAGGTATATTTGAGGGCAGGGTGGAAGTTGGAGGCACAGTGGATGAAGTTGACAAGTTCAGCAGGGGTGCAGGAAGCAGAACCAATGCAGTAGCATAGGAAAAGTGCAGGATGGTCACCAGTGTAGGCTTGGAGCATAGACTGGTCCACATAGCTGGCAAACAGGCAGGCATAGCTGGGACCCATGCGGGTGCCCATGGCGACACCTTTTGTTTGAAAGAAGTGGGAGGAGCCAAAGGAGAAATTACTTAGAGTAAGGACAAGTTCCGCTAGACGGAGGAGAGTGATGGTGGAGGGGAACTGGTTAGGTCTGGTGTCCAGAAAGAAACGGAGAGCTTTGAGGCCTTCCTGGTGGGGGATGGAGATTTATAGGGACTGGACATCCATAGTGAAATAAGATGATGGAGGCCAGGGAACCCGAAATCATTGAAAAGATCAAGAGAGTGTGAGGTGTCACAGATGTAGGCGGGAAGGGACTGAACCGGGCGGATAAAACAGAGTCGAGGTATGCAGATACAAGTTCAGTGGGGCAGGGACAAGCTGAAACAATGGGTCTACCTGGACAAACAGGTTTGTGGCTTTTGGGTAGGAGGTAGAAATGGGAGGTGTGGGGTGTGGGAACTATGAGGCTTGTGTGGTGAATGGGAGGCCCCCAGAGTCAATAAGGTTGGTGATGGTGTGGGAGACAATGGTCTGGTGTTCCTTAGTGGGGTCCTGTCCAAGGGGTAAGTAAGAGGATGTTTCTGAGAGTTGGTGCTGGGCCTCAGCAAGGTAGAGATCAGTGTGCCAGACTACTACAGCACCTCCCTAATCTACGGGTTTGATGGTGAGGTTATGATTGGTGCTAAGGACGTACCTTTCTGACACCTCCCTCACCTTTCTCAACCTCGTTATCTCTATCTCTGGAGACAGCTTATCTACTGATGTCTATTACAAACCCACAGACTCTCACAGCTACCTGGACTATGCTTCTTCCCACCCTGTTACTTGTAAAAACACCATCCCTTCTCTCAATTCCTCTGTCTGTGCTGCATCTGCTCTCAGAATGAGGTTTTTCTAAGATGTCCTTCTTCTTCAAAGAAAGGGGGTTCCCTCCTTCCACAATCAATGCTGCCCTCAATCGCATCTCATCCATTTCATGCACATCTGCTTTTACCCCATCCTCCCGCCATCCTATCAGATGAACCCCAAGATGTTTATCTTGTCCTCATTTACCACCCCACCAGCCTCCTTGTCCAGCACATAATTCTCTGCAACTTCTGCCATCTCCAATGGGATCCTACCACCAAGCACATCTTCAACACCCTCCCGCCCCACTTTGTGCTTCCGCAGGGATCACTCCCTATGTGACTTCCTTGTCCATTCCTTCTGCCCCACTGACCTCCCTCCTGGCATTTACCCATGCAAGTGGAACAAATGCTACATCTGCCCCTACACCTCCTCCCTCACTACCATTCAGGGCCCCAAACAATCCATCCTGGGGAGTTGATAGTTCACCAGTGAGTCTGTCGTGGTCATATACTGTATCCATTGCTCGCAGTGCGACCTGACGTAGATTGAGAGACTGCTTTGCCAAACACTTACGTTCCATCCGCCAAAAAAACGGGAACTCCTAGTGGCCATCCATTTTAATTACACTTCCCATTCCCATTCCGATATGTTTATCAATGGCCTACTCCACTGTTCTGATGAGGCCACACTCAGACGGGAGAAGCAGCACCTTATGTTCTGTCTGGGTAGCATCCAACCTGGTGGCATGAAAAAGCTTTGCATATTTTATTGTAAATGTTTTGTTTATTATGAATAAAGTTTATTTTGATAATATCTGTTCTTATCAATAGGTCAGAACAGTAGAACAGTACTGGAAGTTTATTTTGTTAAAAAGAAGTTAAAAAAACCTGAGAGAATCCAGACGGTTATGTGCTGAGTCGAACATAGATCCTTGGAGCTGTGAGACATTGGGACTCCTGGCACTGCCATCTGCTGCATCAGAGCAGAAGATACTGTGTATTTTCCTAGATCATCCTGTTGAGGAACCAGTGACAGAAGACAGAATGGACACACATGAGATAGCAGAAGGTAGGACTGAGGGTACCCCATGCAAGGCTTATTGAGAAAGTAAGGAGGCATGGGATCCAGGGAGACATTGCTTTGTGGATCCAAAATTGGCTTGCCCACAGAAGGCAAAGAATGGTTGTAGACAGGTCATATTCTGCATGGAGGCCGGTGACCAGTGGTGTGCCTCAGGGATCTGTTTTGGGACCCTTACTCTTTGTGATTTTTATAAATGACCTGGATGAGGAAGTGGAGGGATGGGTTAGTAAGTTTGCTGATGACACAAAGGTTGTGGGTGTTGTGGATAATATAGAGAGCTGTCAGAGGTTACAGTGTGACATTGATAGGATGCAAAACTGGGCTGAGAAGTGGCAGATGGAGTTCAACCCAGGTAATTGTGAGGTGGTTCATTTTGGTAGGTCAAATATGATGGCAGAATATAGCATTAATGGCAAGACTCTTGGCAGTGTGGAGGATCAGAGGGATCTTGGGTTCTGAGTCCATATGACACTCAAAGCTGCTGTGCAGGTTGGCTCTGTGGTTAAGAAGGCATATGGTGCATTGGCCTTCATCAATCGTGGGATTGAGTTTAAGAGCTGAGAGGTAATGTTGCAGCAACATAGAACCCTGGTCAGACCCCACTTAGAGTACTATGCCACACTACAGGAAGGATGTGGAAGCCATAGAAAGGGTGCAGAGGAGATTTACCAGGATGTTGCCTGAATTGGGGAGCATGCCTTATGAGAATAGGTTGAGTGAGCTTGGTCTTGTTTCCTTGGAGCGACAGAGGATGAGAGGTGACCTGATAGAGGTGTATAAGATGATGAGAGGCATTGATTGTGTGAATAGTCAGAGGCTTTTTTTTCCAGGGCTGGAATGGCTAGCACGAGAGGGCACAGTTTTAAGTTGCTTGGAAGTAGCTACAGAGAAGATGTCAGGGTTAAGATTTTTACGCAGAGAGCGGTGAGTGTGTGGAATGGGCTGCCAGTGGTGGTGGTGGAGGCAGAAACATTAGGGTCTTTCAAGAGACTCCCAGATGGATACATGGAATTTAGAAAAATAGAGGGCTATGGGTAAGCCTAGGTAGTTCTAAGGTAAGGACATGTTCAGCACAACTTTGTGGGCCAAAGGGCCTGTATTGTGCTGTAGGTTTTCTATGTTTCTATGTTAGATGTGTTGGGGGAAGGAATTGGTAATATTTTTGAGGTTAAAGCCTCAATCAAGGGAGATGGTTGTTATGAAGAGAAAAAGGATGAAGTGTGAACTGTCCAGTAGGAGTTTGGAGAAGCAAGGAAGGGTGAGGTGAAGGGAGATAGAGATATTGAGTCAGCTATGTGGGAGGAAAGGCTGGAGTTTGGGAGACAGAGGCAAGTAGGTGATAAATAGAGGCATGTGAGGAGAGAGGAGGGTGATAAGTGGGAACATAAAAGCAATCAGTGCTGGAATCCAATAATGAGAACCATTATGGAATAGATGGAGGGCCGGTGGAATCAATGGGTGAGGGGATCTCATGAGTGAAATGTGTGGAAAGACGAGGAGGTGGTAATGAATGACAGGGGTTTAGCAGGTGGGGTGTGGGAAAAGGGACACAGTTGTGCAGAGTGGGGATAAATTTGGGGTGAAGAGGTGGGACACAGGAGGTAAGCTATCTGAAAAAAAAATAGTGTTCAAACCATTGTGCAATATGAAATAATTAGAACGTAGAACCATACAAGCCCTTTGGCACAGGATGTTGTGCTGACCTTATAACCTATAAGATCAATCTAACCTACATGGCCCTCCATTTTTGTATCATCCATTTGCCTTTCTGAGAGTTTGATAAATGCCCCTAATGTAGCTCCCTCTCCTGCCCCGGCAGAGCATTCCACACACTCAGCACTCTCTGTGTAAAAAATTACCTCTGACATCCCACCATACTTCCCCCTAATTACCTTATGCCGCATCATATAAGGCATTTCCACAATCCACTTAATCTGTGCCTCTTATCTGCTTGTGCACCTCTATCAAGTCATCTCTTGTCTTCTTTTACTCCAAAGAGAAAAGTCCTAGCTCACTTACCCTATCCCCATGAGGCATGCTCTCTGATCCAGGCAGCATCCTGATAAATCTCCTTTGCACCATCTCTAAAGCATCCACATTCTTCCTATAATGAAGCAAACAGAACTGAACCCAGTATTCCAGGTGTGGTCTAACTAGGTTTTATAGAGCCACAACATTATTACACAGCTCTTGAACACAATTGCCCGACGAATGGTGTTAACACACTATATGCCTTCTTAAAAACCCAATCAATTTGTGCAGCAACTTTGAGGAATCTGCGGACATGGATCCCAGGATCCTGCTAAGAATTCTGCCATTAACCTGCTTTAAATTCTACCTTCCAAAGTGAATTACTTCACATGCCAATTCTCAGCCCAGCTCTGTGTCCTGTCAATATCCTGTTATAACTTATGATGACCTGATACTGCTTGGATATTGTTTGGTGGGTTGGCCTAGTAGAGGAAAGCTACAGTGGTCAGGTCTCTGGTACAGAATCTGGTTCTGTGGCTTGGAAAGGAAGGGAGGAGAAGAGGTGAGCTGTGATGACAGGGGATTCATTGGTTAAGGGAACAGACAAGAGGTGCTGTGGCCAAAAACAAGATTCCCAGATGGTATGTTGCTTGCCAGATGCTAGACTCTGGGACATCTTGGACCTGTTCTCACATTGATGCTGATCTCCAGTATTTGTGTCTGTGGCTGACCCAGCACGAGATGAGGAACTGCTGCAAACCTGTTCTTGCAGATACGTGCTCTAGGTCAACAGCCCAAAACTGTTCAGGCTGTGCTTCTGAGGGACGTGCTGATATTATTTTATGACTGCATGTGCTTGTGTGCTGTGTGTGACTATATGTTCTGAGTTTTGCACCTTGGCCCCGGAAGAACGCTGTTTCATTTAGCTGCGTACATGTGTAAGGTTGAATGACAAGCTCAAAATTAAACTTCGAAGTGGTATCATGGGTAATGGGGTCACAGAGAGAGCTTTGCCATGGGTAATGGGGTCACAGAGAGAGCTTTGCCATGTTTGCTTTCATAAATCAAAGTTTTGAATACAGGAGTTGGGATGTTATGTTGAAGTTGTAGAAGATGTTCGTGAGGCCTCATTTGGAGTATAGTGTGCAGGTCTGGTCACCTACTTACAGGAAAGATACAAATATAGAGAACATTTACAAGGATGTTGCCAGGACTTGAGGACCTAAGTTTTAGGGAATAGTTGAATAAGCTGGGACTTTATTCTGTGGAGTGTAGAAGAATGGAGGAGATTTGATAGAGGTATACAAAATTATGAGACAAGGTAGATGCAAGCAGGCTTTTCCCACTGAAGTTGTGTGAGACTAGAACTAGGGGTCATGGGTTAAGGGTGAAAGATGAAATGTTTAAGGTGAAATTGAGGGGCAGCTTCTTCCCTCAGAGGATGGTGAGAGTGTGGAAGGAGCTTCCAGCAGAAGATGTGGATGTGGATATTATTTCAACATTTAAGATGGATGTGGGGATGGGTGGATATGGTGTGGCTGGCTGGCTGGGGTGCAGGAGCGGCTTGATGGTACGAGGCAAAATAATAGTTCAGCACAGAACTAAATGGGACAAAGTGCTCTATAACTCAATGGCTCTAACCTTCAACACTGTCCAAAACTCCACCAGCCTCTGTGCCATCTGCAAAGTTACTAACCCACCCTTCCGCTTCCTCATCCAAGTCATTTGCAAAAATCACAAAGAGCAGTGGCCGCAGAGCAGATGCATATGGAACACCGCTTGTTACCGACCTCCAGGCAGTTTACTCTCACTAAATAACTAACCCCTGCCTTCTAGAGAAAAGCCAATTCTGTATCTACATCGCCAAGTTTCCCTGTCCCAACCCTCCTGAATTTCTGAATGGGGAACCTTAACTAAAACCTTACTAAAATCCATATACAGCACATCTACTGCTCGACCTTCATCAATGTGCTTAGTCACATCCTCAAAGAATTCGATCAGGCTCATGCGGAATGACCTGCCCCTCACAAAGTCATGCTGACTATTTTTAATCAGACTTTGCTTCTCCAAATGCTCATAAATCCTGTCTCTAAGAATCTTCTCCAATAATTTGCCCACCACTGAAGTAAGACACACCGGTCTATAATTTCCAGGGTTATTGCTACTTACGTTCTTGAACAAACGAATAACATTTGCCACCCTCCAATTATTTGGTACTACTCCTGGAAGAACACAAAATTCATTGCCAAAGGTGCAGTAATAGCTTGCCTTACTTCCCATGGTAACTAGGGCATATCCTCCCCAGCTTTAGGCATTTATCTATCCTAATGATTTTCAAAAGTTCCAGCATATACTTTTTCTTAAAACGACATGTTCTGGCATTTCAGCCTGCTGTGCGCTGTCCTCACCAACATAAAGGTCCCTCTCACCAGCAAATACTGAAGCAAAGAATTCATTAACAGCCTCCCTTACCTCCTCCAATTCCAGGCATGTTTCCTGCTCTATCCCTGATCACCCATGACAACAACCCTGCCATTTTTGCACCTTTCCTGATCTGTTCTATTGGGAGATCTTTTGCTCGGAATAGAGTGATTGGTCCCTTCTTCCACCTACAATGGTTCCATGACAGCCTCTCCTTTGGCAGCTGTGGCACTGTTCCCAATTGTTAATTCATGATCGATGATTAAGAATCCTTGAGAAAATAATGGTTAGAATATTTCAGAATTTTACATAATGACAGAAAATGACTTAGCTCAATCTGAAAGAAGGATCTCTAATTTAAATAAAGCTAACTCCGAAAGCAGGAATAACTTTTTGACAATAGTAGACTGTCAAAGCACACTATAGAGGTTACAGTAAGCCAGCAAATTATGAATTTTACAGATCTAATACACAGCGTAAGGAGATGTATATGCATCTAGAGCCTAACATTACAACAGTAAAAGATACCCAGCTGCAGCTAACTAAAGGAGCTAAAGTTGTACCGTATCAAAGAAAAAAATGATTATAATGTTACTAAGAAGAGCAGTAAACCCAAGGAAAACAATCAGATTTCAGCAAAAGAGACCCAAGAAGTAGTAAAAGATAAGCTGGTGCTGATCTGGAGCGATGGCCTTAAGTGCAGAGGGAGAGACACTGAAGCAAATGAACTGTTCACTAACTTTTGATAAGGAATGTGCAGAATTAAAGGAAAATTGATAAACATTAGGCCAACAGGGCCGTTAACTAAAACTCTCAAATGAAAAGTAATGGCAATACTATGGCCTGGAAGCAGTAACGTAACACTAAATAAATACCGCTCCATTACAGTGTCAATCTAAACATAAATCTTCTTTCTTGGAAGAAGGACAAAGGTAGCAGGGAGCATTGACATTGCTGTGCTTTTGGTCATGATTCAGCAAGACTGAAACATGAGAACGGGAGTTAAATTCCATCATAATGAAACACTAATTGCCTGGAGCGTGCATACTCATGAGCATGCTAGCTGACCACATTTTGAAGCCTGCCTGCAAGGGCACTCAGTCCCCATGGCAGAGTTCATGGCTGTGACAGGCCCCCCCCCCCCCCCCCTCCAGCCTCACCTCCCAGGGAACGACTCCTATGGCTGGATGTCCAGGCTGAAAGAACCCAGAAATGTTCCTCAGGGCCACACTCCTTCCAATCCAGGAGATGCAGGACCTTGCCCCGCACCTGACAAGATGCCAGGAGGTGCCAACCAAAGTAGACCAGGGACTCATCCACCAAGCGAGGGGAATTGACTGGAGCAAAGGGGGATAGAAGTCACTGGCTTCAGCTGGTAAGCACAGAAAACTGGGTGAATCTTCACTTATGGTGCGCACAGTCTATATAAACCTTTGTTGATAGCCTTCACCACTAGGAATTGTCCCATGTTAATATGGGGCTAACTTGCAGCTCTCAATCTTCAAAAGAAGATCTCTAGACACCACCCAAACTTTCTTCCTGGCTTGAGAGGTCTCACCTGCTGGCAGAGCTGATTAGCCTGCTGGGCATGTTGTTTCTAAGTATGTAGCAGAAAAGCCCTGGCCCAGCCCCATGTGTACTTGAAGCCTTTGACCAACTGTTCAGCACCAGGAATTGCCACGTCAATCTCTTGGTCAGGGAAGATTGGTGTCTGGAATCCCTTGCTGTCTGTTTGGCGTTTACACAATCTCCCCATGATAATGTGGATTTCCACTGGAAGCACCAGTTTCCTTTCGCATCCCAAAGATAAAGTGTACATTAATTGACTGTTGTGTTAACTGAAGTGCAAGTAGGTAGTAGAAGAATAGGAGGGAGTTGATGTCATGTAAGGGTGAAAAAGTTAAGGGATTGTAAGTTGGAATTGATTGTTCAAAGATTGCCAGAATAGCCTCCTTCTAAATTATGGGAAACATAATTTATAAAAATGGAAATGCAGCTGTGAGAGTCGAAGAAAATTAAGATGTGCGTTTCTGAAAGAGGTCGGGGTTAAAGTCAGAAAACAAATGTGATTTAATTATGTCTGATAAGCATGAATGCAGAAGCCCTGACAAGATTAACTGTTTGTGGAATCATTGAAGTCCTGAGATATGGACTATTGTTTTACAGAAATGTGTAAAAAAACAACTCCAAATATGGAATGGGATAAGACTATGTACCTCCCGAGTCAGGGAGGGGAGGGGTAAGGAAGAAGGATAAAACCTGCTGCCCTGTAAGGTTCAGGGTTCCCTTCTCTGAAGGCACCCAGCTCTGCAGAACTGTTAATAAACTTTGTTTCCTTGAATTTGTCTTGAAGCCATTATTCGGGAGCGTGGCTCGTTTCTGACACAGCCTTACATGGATAGAAGAAAGGAAGAAATAAGAAGAGGTTCAGGCAACACAGTTCTGAAGTGTGCTCTGTTACCTGAGAGACTGATGGACGACCATGTACCTCAGAACTTCCCCATTCCAGTCCTCAGCAAAGCAAAGTGAATTGAATTTACTGAGGAGAGTGGATCACTGTTCAGAGGATGACCAGGCAGTCAGAGTGTTAGGAATAAAATCACTTAGCATCCATAATGGCTGCCTGTATACCAACTCAGCCCTGGACAACTGTAGGTCCCCTTTTGGATCTGTTCTGAGCCCCAGCAGGATCCTTGGAGCTGATCATGCCAACACTTATCAGTCAGGGAAGCTCTCAGAGCAGCCTTTAAGGAGGGTGAAACATGGGCTATTGGACTGCAGGTGATATGCCATGGTGTGATGTAATATAATGCCAAGGTTCTGGGTATTCACAGCTCAAAGGTCTGAAATGAATTGGGGACTGCAGTTAGAGGAAATATTAGATGGGGTGCCAAGCCAAGTGACCCAGGAGCGGACGAATGCCTGAGCCACATCCGCGGCCATCACTGATCCTAGAGGGATGACCTCTGGCCACCTGGTGGTCTGGTCCACCATGGTTAGGAGGTGGGTGAAACCATGGGAGGGTGAAGAGGACCAAAAAGGTCCAGATTGACATGGTCAAACCATTGCTCAATGATCTCAAAAGGTGCCAATGGCACCTGAACATGACGGTTAACGTTTGCCCGCTGGCAATCCACACAGGCTGCAGTCCAATCACGCACAAACTTTCTGAGGCGGTCCCACACAAACTTTAGTGCAACCAATTTCTGCAAACCTTGCTAGCCCGAATACAAGTGGCTATGTATGAACATAGAAGCATAGAAACGTAGAAAACCTACAGCACAGTACAGGCCCTTCAGCCCACAAAGTTGTGCCAAACATGTCCCGACCTTAGAAATTACTAGGCCTGATTTTATTCTCACAAATCAATGAATCTGTTGCAAAAAAAAAGATCACTCCCTACTTGTACATAGTTCTTTCCTTTTGATTGTTTTTTCTTTCCACTCTTTTCTATAAGTGTATACCCCAGATAAATACGTTGTGGAGATTTGTGATAAATATGATTATATGATATATATGTACAATGTCTGAAATACATCTTATGGAAATGTTTGTTTGATGAACTTCAATAAAAAAAATAAATTACAAAGAAATTACTAGGCTTACCCATAGCCCTCTATTTTTCTAAGCTCCATGTATCTATCTAAAAGTCTCTTAAAAGACCCTATCGTATCTGCCTCCACCACCATTGCTGGCAGCCCATTCCACGCACTCACCACTCTCTGAGTAAAAAACTTACCCCTGACATCTCCTCTGTACCTTCTCCCCAGCAGCTTAAACCTGTGTCCTCGTGTGGCAACCATTTCAGCCCTGGGATAAAGTCTCTGACTATCCACACAATCAATGCCTCTCATCAGCTTGTATACAACTATCAGGTCTCCTCTCATCCTCCATCGCTCCAAAGAGAAAAGGCCGAGTTCACTCAGCCTATTCTCATATGGTATGCTCCCCAATCCAGGCAACATCCTTATAAATCTCCTCTGCACCCTTTCTATGGCTTTCACATCCTTCCTGTAGTGAGGAGACCAGAACTGAGCACAGTACTCCAAGTGGGGTCTGACCAGCATCCTATATAGCTGTAACATTACCTCTTGGCTCCAAAATTCAATTCCACGATTAATGAAGGCCAATATACCGTACGCCTTCTTAACCATAGTGTTAACCTACACAGCTGCTTTGAGTGTCCTATGGACTCAGACCCCAAGATCCCCCTGATCCTCCACACTGCCACTGTCGTTTCCCCCAGGTAGGCTGTCCCCCCCCAACAGTACTCAAACAGGAGTACAATGTCTCCCATCCACTCCATAATGTACTGGTTAGGCACAGGAGTACATTCAGCCAGAGACTCATTCCACCAAGTTACAACACTGAGCATCATAGGAAGTCATTCCTTCCTGTGGCCATCAAACTTTACAACTCCTCCCTTGGAGTGTCAAACACCCTGAGCAAATAGGCTTGTCCTAGACTAATTTCCACTTGGCCTTATTTACTTATTATTATTTAATTATTTATGGTTTTATATTGCTATATTTTTACACTATTCTTGGTTGGTGCAACTGTAACGAAACCCAATTTCCCTCGGGATCAATAAAGTATGTCTGTCTGTCTGTCTTATTGTCAAGGGGCACAGTCACAAGGGTACTCTCTAGTACCCGACTCTTCCCCTTCTTCCTCCTGACTGTGACCCACTTGTCTGTCTCCCGTGGCCCTGGTGTGACCACCTGCCTATAACTCCTTTCTATCACCTCCTCGCTCTCCCTGACCAGGTGAAGGTCATTGAGCTGCATCTCCAGTTCCCTAACTCGGTCCCTTAGGAGATGCAGCTCGACACACCTGGTGCAGATATGGCTGTCCAGGAGGCTGGGAGACTCCAGGACCTCCCACATCTGACACCGAGCACAGAACACCAACCTCACACACATACTTCCTCCTTTTCACAAATAACACAGGGAAACCTACCTCGCTTCATCCCTGTTACCGCCTAAGCCTGTTGAACCAAAGCCCTGTTACTCTGCTGCCTCTCACTCCACTGCCCGCTCTAAACGCTGCCTGCTGGATATGGCGGTCTTCTTTTTAAACCTTTCGTGCTCTACTGGCTGATGTCACGCGCCTGTGCAGTCTCATCTCTCTTTAACCCGAGTAGTAAAAAAATCCCTTCGATCTGGAAATCAGCCATTCACTTGCAGCCTTCTTGCTCTGAATCATAGAGTCAAAAACAGTCCGTCTCCAGTTTACAGACATGGTGAGGTGAGAGCAACTGGTTAAGATGTTGTGCAGCACAGAAACCCCAACCTCCCTGAACTTAATGTCAGCCAGCTACAGGACTGTGAGTACTGTTTAGTAAACATGGACAGCATAAGTAAGTTGTTCGGCTGCCATGCCAACATAGTCAACCATTATGTGTACGGCTTCACCGGCTGGCCGTGAAAGGCAATCAGCCAGGGAATTTTTATTCCCTTTGATATGTTGTGCATGCATTGTGAACTCGGATATGCAGTCCAGGTGGCATCACTGCTGTGCAGACCAAGGGTCTGATATTTTGGCCCTCGTGTGCATGAGGGGTTTGTGATCAACGAATGCTGTGAAATGGTGACCTTCTGGAAGGAAACAAAAATTACAGATGGAGACTGAGAAGCTCACAGTCAAACGTGCTGTACTTCATTTCAGGATGATGGAGTTGCTGGCTGAAGAAGCGAGTGGCTGCCACATGCCTCTGACAAACTGTTCATGCACAGTCTGAGGCATCAGTTGTAATGGCTCTGGGTGCATTGGCGAATGATGCACCTATTGGGTTTTGTTAGAAAGAGCTCATTTGGTATCATCAAATGCCCGTGTCATGTCCACTGACCAGTCAAGCACTTGTTTAGGCGTATTGCCGTTAAGCACACTGTACAGGGGAAGCTTAAGTTCAGCAAATAGATATTCACCATGCCGAAACACTCCTGCAGTTTTTAGTAGTGTGCGGCAGAGGCAAATCCATGATAGCAACTACCTTTGATGGGAGGGGTTTCACACCTTCTGTGGAGATGTGATGGCCAAGAAAGTCAATAGTTGACAACCCTAACAGGTTCTTAGCAGGGTTAATAATCATCCAGTGTTGAATTCAGCGTTTGAAATGTGTGTGGAGATGATGTATGTGTTCAGATTTGGACGCACTGGCAACAAGTATGTTATCCAAATAAACAAAAATGAGTCCTAATGAAGGGTCACGGCCCAAAACATTGACTGTACTTTTTTCCATAAATAAGACCATAAGACATAGGAGCAGAATTAGGCTATTCAGCCCATTGAAACTGCTCCACCATTCCATCATGGCTGATCTTGTATCCCACTCAACCCCATACACTGGCCTTCTTGCCATATACCTTGATGCCCTGAACAATCAGGAAACCATCAACTTCTGCTTTAAATATACCCACGGACGGCCCACACTGCTGTCTGTGGCAGAGCATTCCTGAGGTTCACTACTGTCTGGCTGAAATAAATTCCTCCCTACCGCTGGTCTAAAAGCTCGCCCCTCAATTTTGAGGTTGTGCCCATTGGTTCTGAATACCCCCACTGTAGGAAACATCCTCTCCACATCCACTCTATCTAGTCCTTTCAACATTCGGTAGGTTTCAATGAGATCCCCATGCATTTTTCTAAACTCCAGTGAGTACAGGCCCAAAGCTGTCAAACGCTCCTCATATGTTCATTCCCAGAATCATCTTCATGAACCTCCTCTGGACTCTCTCTAATGATAACACATCCTTTCTGAGATATGGGGCCCAAAATTCCAAGTGCAGTCTGAGTATTACCTTATAAAGCCGCAGCATTATTTCCTTGATTTTATATTCTAATCCCCTTGATGCCGCCTGGCCTGCTGAGTTCCTCCAGTATTTTGTGTGTGTTGTTTATCACAGCCATTTTGGGAATATCCCCCAGGCACACAGACACACAGGTAGCTCCCCCCTAACTAAATCAACTTTGGAAAAAAGTTAACTTTCCAGCTAATTGTGCCAAAAAGTGTTGAACTCGTGGGACTGGGTAACAATCGGGGTGATGGCCTCATTAAGGTGTCAGCAATTGCCACGTGGCGACCACCATCACAGTTAGGGACCATATGGTGGGGTGAAGCCAGAGATTATTTGATCAGTGTATGGTTCCAAGTCTTCCCATGTCAGCAAACTCAGCCTTCGCAGTCGCCTTCTTTTCTGGATCCATTCTATGCATGTGGGCATGGACTGGCAGGCCAGTTGTGGGAATGTGGTGTTCGACCCTCTGTTTTGTGACTGTCATGGAGAATGTGGGCTCAGTGAGGTCTGGGAACTTGCCCAGCAGTCGAGTAAACTCACATGTGGTGGTGCATGCACTTGATAGTAGTTGCAGGGAATTTACTGGGGGAGCAGGGTAATGACCCAAAGGCCTTGACATTCACAAGCTGGGAGTTCTTAAATCGATTATCAGTCCTTGGGCATATAGGAAATCTGCACCAAGCAGATGTCTAGCCACGTTAACCAGCATGAAGTCCCACGTGTACGTTGCCCACTGAAGCACAGTGTCATCCATTATGTCCTGTAAGTCTGGATCCTGCTGCCGTTGGCAGCCTCCAGTGAGGTTTCGTTGATCTTTGCCTTCTCATCACAGAAACCTCACCCTGACAGGGTGTCTGTGATGATCAGTAGATGGTCATCTACTGGCAGAAAATAACGTGGTGGCAAGGAAGTCCACCCCTTCTCCAAATGACCAGCTGCTGTGTCTCACCGTGGCCGATGTGAGAAGAACACCCATGGAAGGCTGCTGGACCAGACAATATTCCTGGTAGAGTGCAGAGGATGTGCAGACAAGCTAGCAGATGTTCTCACTGACATCTTCAACATCTCCCTGAGCAGTGCCACCATTCCAACGTGTTTCAAGGCCACCACCATCGTCCCCGTGCCGAAGAAGTCTCCAGTGTCCTGCCTCAATGACTACATTGACTACATTGCACTCACATCCATCATCTTGAAGTGTTTCGAGAGGCTCATCGTGAGGCATATCAAGACCCTGCTGCCCCCCTCACTGGACCCCCTGCAGTTCATGTACCGTCCCAACCGCTCAGCAGACGACGCCATTGCCATCACCCTCCACCTGGTCCTAACCCACCTGGACAAAAAAGACACATATGTTCGGATGCTGTTCATAGACTTCAGTTCAGCATCCAACACAATCATCCCTCAGAAACTGATTGGAAAGCTGAACCTACTGAGCCAGAACACCTCCCTCTGCAACTGGATCCTAGACTTCCTGACTGGGAGACCTCAGTCAGTCTGGATTGGGAGCAGCATCTCCAACACCATCACACTGAGCATGGGGGCTCCCCAGGGTTGCGTGCTCAGTCCACTGCTGTTCACTCTGCTGACCCATGACTGTGCTGCAACACACAGCTCGAACCATATCATCGAGTTCGCCGATGACACAACCGTGGTGGGTCTCATCAGCAAGAATGACGAGTCAGCTCACAGAGAGGAAGTGCAGTGGCTAACGAACTGGTGCAGAGCCAACAACCTGTCTCTTAACGTGAACAAAACAAAAGAAATAGTTGTTGACTTCAGGAGGGCACGGAGCGACCTCTTCCCGCTGAACATCGACGGCTCCTTGGTAGAGATTGTAAAGAGCACCAAACTTCTTGGTATTCACCTGATGGAGAATCTCACCTGGTCCCTCAACACCAGCTCCATAGCAAAGAAAGCCCAGCAGGGTCTCTACTTTTTGCGAAGGCTGAGGAAAGTCCATCTCCCACCCCCCATCCTCATCACATTCTACAGGGGTTGTATTGAGAGCATCCTGAGCAGTTGCATCACTGCCTGGTTCGGAAATTGCACCATCTCAGATCGCAAGACCCTGCAGCGGATAGTGAGGTCAGCTGAGAAGATCATCTGGGTCTCTTCCCGCCATTACGGACATTTACACTACACACTGCATCCGCAGAGCAAACAGCATTATGAAGGATCCCACATCCCTCATACAAATTCTTCTCCCTCCTGCCATCTGGGAAAAGGCACCAAAGCATTTGGGCTCTCACGACCAGACTATGTAACAGTTTCTTTCCCCAAGCTATCAGACTCCTCAATACCCAGAGTCTGGACTGACAGCAACTTACTGCCCTCTATTGTACCTATTGTCTCGTTTATTATTTATTGTAACGCCTGCACTGTTTTGTGCACTTTATGTAGGTCTGTAGTCTAGTGTAGCTTTTATATTTTTTTTCTGTTTTGTTTTCACGTAGTTCAGTGTAGTTTTTGTGTTGTTTCATGTAGCACCATGGTCCTGAAAAACGTGGTCTCATTTTTACAATGTACTATACCAGCAGTTATAGTTGAAATGACAATAAAAAGTGACTTGACTTGACTTGACCCTGGCAGCTGAAACCATGGTGTTCACAGATCTCTGATTTCCCAATGCACTGGCATTTTCGAAGCATCAAGGCCGTCGGCACTTCCAAGTGTTTGTACTAAAGCGAGCGTGGTAAAGACCAAGCTTGGCATCGTCTGTTTCACAGCCACAGGCATCCTTATGTTGAGGACTTTACTGACCGGGTTTATTGAGGTAGAGAAAGGAGGAGGAATGATTCATCACTGCCTGGCTGAGTGTAGACTATCAGCCATTTTAGCAAGCTCCCTATAGTGTGTGTGTGTGTGTTTCTCTCTCTTCTTCAACTACTTATTTTCTCAAACATCTGCTCATCACCATTTCTATCCACTCTATCATTCTTTCCATTTACTATCCCCATTTTCCTCACTTGATTCCATGTTCCACCTTCCTCATCTATCAGACTGCATCATTTTCAGCCCTTTGTTAATCGACCTTTCAGCTCCCAGTCTCTGTCACCATTTCCACCTTTCCAATCTCCATCTGCCTATCATCCCTCATCACCCATATACACCCTTGATTCACCCCTTAATCCCCATCTCTTTATACCGGCTATATCCCCTCCAGAAGGAGAAAGACAGTATTTTGAAATATTTTCAGTCCCTTACCTAACAAAAAAGAAATAGTAAAATTAGAGTTAGTCCAAAAGAGATTCATGAGGCTAATTCCTAGAATGAGAAGCTTGTCCCAGCAAGAGATACTAAATAGCGTGGATCTAGATTCTGTGTGGATTAGAAAAATCAGAAGGGTGATCTTATTCAATCAATAAGCTCCTGATGAGAATTAACAGGGTATGTGGTGGGACATCCTCACCATGGAGGGTCTCAAACAAGAGGACGTAATTAAGGGACCAATCATTTAATCCTGAGTCATATAGGAATTTCCTCTTGCAGAAGGTGGTGAATTTCTGGAATTCTCTGCCCAGTATACAACTGTAAGGATGTGGAGGCTTTCCAAACTATGGGCAAAATTTTAAAAATATGACCTTTCTTTGGAATTTTATCTGGACGTGTGAGATAACCTACTTTGGGAAGCCATCTGCAAGATAAAAATGCACATTAAAGGCTGGACAATTACAAACATTGATATTCAGAAGTATAGTGGAGTACACGTCCAAAGCTTTCTGAAAGTCACAACTTAAGTGAATAGAGTTGAAAAGAAGGCATATAATATGCTTGCTTTCATTGGGTGGAGCATTGAATATAAAAACTGCAAAGTCATGTTGCAGCTGTTTAACACTTCAGTTAGATCGATTGTCATGATATTGAAAGGATGTGGAAACCTTGGAGAGTACCGATGAAGTCCATAAGATGTTGCATGGAATGGAATAAAAGTGATTGCATTTAAAGGTAAAGAATATTAAATATCTAAAGGGGGATTTCAAATTTGCTCTTTAAGTAAGGCAAGAGGACTTTTCTTCAGAAGGTTGTCATGAGCTTTAAAATATTTCAAGCGTTTCAAAGTGTCTAAGTCAATTATTATCAAAGTGTGGATTCTTTATACAACCATGAGGTTCTTCTAACAGACAGCCATGAAACAGACACCCTAAAAAGAACCTATATATCTGTATATTTTTTTAAAAAAGATCTGACTGACACACAATGTGCAGAGAATAAACACCACATCATGCATCATGCCCACAAAAAAAAACATAAAAAAGACATCAAACACCCAATGTGCAATGAAAAAAAGTATCATGCAAACAGTAACCACAAGGAAATAATGCTTCTGAACAGGTTCAATGCAGGGCTGCATAAACACCATGGAGCAATAATCTGAACCAGCCCCCACATTGCCTCAGGCCTCAACACCCTGACCTTTTCAATCTGGCCCAACGCTTAAACTCCATCCAAACAACAAATTCTGCAACTTGGAAACAGTGGACTTTGCAGCCTCAACTCGGCCTGTAAATCTCTGTTTGAACAATGGGCCCTGCCAGTTGGATATGCTGGATTTTACTGCTCCAATTCAGCCTGCAATTCTCTGGCTGAACACCAAGTTCTGCTGCTACCCCAGTCTTTGCTGCCTTGATTCAGCCTGTAAATCTCTGTCCAAACATTGTGTTCAGTAGTATTAATACACCCTGGGGCCTGGACCCCATGTCCAGCTTGTGCCCAGCCACCCTCCCCACCACACGGTCTTGGTGATGGGCCCCCCACATCACCTTACCATGGTTCTGCCTCATCAAATTGCCTCCAAGTCCACAGGGAAGCCACTTGTGATGATCGTTTGCCAGAAAAAAATGAAGTTAACAAAGTATTTAGTTGCTTTCCTTGTTTCATTAGCTACCAGCCAGAAGTCACTGAGGGTCACTAGTGCCACCTTCGAATGGTAGTATGATTTCTGAATGTCAGAACTTCCCTGCTGAACGCAAGACCCCAAGAGCTTCATACAGAAACCCTAGGCTGCCGAAAGCACTTCTGTTTCATACTGATTTCTAATTTAATGTATTCTTTACACTTTCTGCAAACAAGAATATGTGTCTGGTCATTTCAATATTGATAACAATAATCAATATGTCACAGATTTTTTGGGCTTGATTGACACCATAATAAGCCTCTTGAGTGCCAGGACTTGTCTCTAAATTCAGGACTCGTCTCTAAAGTGAGGCAAGTTTATTTGTATCACACTTTTCAAACACAAGACACTTCAAAATGCTTTACATCCAACAGGATATAAAATTCAAACAGCAACTTTCAGACAATATATCCCAAATATTGAAAACAAGAAAAGTTTTAAGCTTCAATTTAAAAGAGCTTAAACTTGGGGAAGACTTCAGATCCTCTGGAAGGTTATTCCCAATATGTGGAGCATAGGAACTAAAAGCTGCTTCGCCATGTTTAGTTTTGACCCTGGGGATAGTAAGCAGACCTGTTCCAAATTACCCGAGAGCTCGTGAAGGTCAACAAGAGATTGGAGATGTATTTTGGCGCTAGACCTGTTGCACCATCAAAAACTCTATCTGAGACGTAAAGGCGAGATATCGGCTTTTATTGACTGGAAGAAGGAACCAGCAGTGGTTGACCACCATACTACATCCTGGAGACAGAGAGGCCGGGCTCAGACCTCAATCGCCTTTATACAGGGGTCTGTGGGAGGAGACACAGGAGCAGTCAGCAGGGGGCGTGTCCAGACAGGTATATGTAGTTCACCACAAGACCATTCAGTGGTAATATTTTAAAGTCAATCCTCTGATGGACAGGAAGCCAGTGTAGCAATCTGAGAACTGGGGTGATATGTTCTCCTTTCTTGGTCTTCGTGAGGACTCTAGCATCAGCATTCTGAATGAGAAGAAGCTGTCTGAGGGACTTCTTACAGACACCATTACAGTAATCAGGCCAATTAAAAATAAATGTATGGATGAGCTCTTCTAAATCTATACTAGGATTAATAGTATAGATTAATACTGACTTTGCATTCCTCCTCCAGCTTGGTGATATGGCTACAAATACTAATCTCATTGTAAATGCCAGGAAGCAAATGAAGTAGAACACTAACAGCAAGCAGCTCAAATAACTGACAGCACTTTGTGTGATTCAGAAAAGCAATTTTATTATCTCTGGCAGTAAGGCTAAAGCATTTCAATCATGTGTAAATGATTGTTATGAAATCAGAGATATAAGAAAATGCATTGCTTAAGATTTTATCTATTTGTCATGGCTAAATTAAAATCTGTGCAACAAATATATATGAATAAGTTCCATCTGGGAGTGATGCTCTGTGGTCAGAGCATGAGATTGGCCACATCCTGTAACAATAATACTGTAAGTAACATGACAAAGTGAGACATAGTTGCTGACGTAGTGTCAATGATCACTGGGAAAGCACCATCTACCAATGTTGACCAGTTGTTATCTTGGAACTTTATCTGGACAAGTATGCAATGATGTACCTTGGCCAGGGCACATACAAGCATTGATATACAGCGGTATTTGGGGTGCATGTCCATGGCTCCTTGAAAGTGACAACTCAGGTGGTTAGGGTGCAATATGAATGCTTGCCTTCACTGGTTAGGCAATTGAATATAAACAGTTAGGAGATCACGTCACAGCTTTTAAACCTTTGATTAGACCACACTGTGTACATTTCTGACTGCTGTGTTACGGAAAGGACGTGGAGTGTACAGAAGTGACTTTCTGAGAGGTTGCCTAGATTGGAGTGTGTAAAATATGAGAATAGGTTAAACAATCTCAGATTGTCTTCATGGAAGCATCAGAAGTTAAGGGCACACCTGACAGAAGCATTTAAAATTATGAATGGAACAGATAGAATAGATAGATTCTTTTTCTGAAGGTGAACATGTCAAATACTAGAGAATGTAATCTTCATGTCAGGGTTGGATGTGTGGAGTTTAAGGAAATGCGCAAAGCAAGTTTTTCCCATAAAGAATGGTAAATGTGTGGAACACCCTGCCAGGTGAAGTGGTGGGGGCAGATGTGACAGTTACATTTAAGGGCCATTTAGACAAGCTAATGAACAAGTGGGGAACAGTGCGATCCAGACCATGATGAGGTCAGCAAAAATTGGCACCCTGGTTGGTGTAGACATGATGGGCCGAATGGCCTATTCCAGAGCTCCACCATTCATTGTTCTATATTCTATTTATGCTAGCTATGAACCAATCAAATAAGAACAAGCCTTGGATTGGCTCCACAGAACTGGGCCACACAGATACAACACTGAACTGGATGCTAAAACTGCCATTACCCAACAACAGAGCAGAGAGTGTCATACCGATCTCCACAAGCTGAAATAGCGTGACCTTAGGCAGAGTCTGCAGATGCCCTGTGGTGGTGACCAATCAGAACCATCTGTTCCCAGAGTCATGGGCACCAGCTTGTTCCCTGATCTAAAGCTCTGGCATTTCGATCACACCAGATGAAGGGATTTTTGGCTGAATGTGTGAAAGACAACAAGGATGCTAAACTGGATACATTTCAGGCTGGGTGCTGCCTAACTATTGATTGGCATCTCCCTAGAGCAAGGGGTCTAGATGGGGTGAAGTTTGTTAGGTGTGTCCAGGAAGGTTTCTTGACACAATATGTAGATAAGCCTACAAGAGGAGAGGTTGTACTTGATTTGGTATTGAGAAATGAACCTGGTCAGGTGTCAGTTCTCTCAGTGGGAGAGCATTTTGGAGATAGTGCTCATAACTCTATCTCCTTTACAATACCATTGTAGAGAGATAGCAACAGACAAGTTAGAAAAGTGTTTAATTGGAGTAAGGGGATTTATGAGGCTATCAGGCAGGAAATTGAAGGCTTAAATTGGAAACAGATGTTCTCAGGGAAAAGTACGGAAGAAGTGTGGCAAACATTCAGCGGATATTTGTGTGGAGTTCTGTATAGGTACGTTCCAATGAGACAGGGAAGTTATGATAGGGTACTTGAACCATGGCATACAAAGGCTTTAATAAATCTTGTCAAAGAGAAAAGAAAAGCTTACAAAATGTTCAGAGAGCTAGGTAATGTTAGAGATCTAGAAGATTACAAGGCTACTAGGAAGGAGGTTAAGAAGGAAATTAGGAGAGCCAGAAAGGGCCGTGAGAAGACCTTGGCGGGGAGGATTAAGGAAAACCCCAAGGCATTCTACAAGTATGTGAAGAGCAAGAGGATAAGACGTGAAAGAATAGGACCTATCAAATGTGACAGTGAGAAAGTGTGTATGGAACCGGAGGAAATAGCAGAGGTACTTAATGAATACTTTACTTCAGTATTCACTGTGGAAAAGGATCTTGATGATTGTAGTGATGACTTGCAGCAGACTGAAAAGCTTGAGCATGTAGATATTAAGAAAGAGGAGAGGTTCCAGAGGATTGGAGAGTTGTGAATGTTGCCCCTTTATTCAAAAAAGGGAGTAGAGATAGCCAAGGAAATTATAGACCAGTGAACCTTACCTCAGTGGTTGGTAAGTTGATGGAGAAGATCCTGAGAGGCAGGAGTTATGAACATTTGGAGAGGTATTATATGATTTGGAGTAGTCAGCATGGCTTTGTCAAGGGCAGGTCGTGCATTACAAGCCTGATTGAATTTTTTGAGGATGTGACTAAACACATTGATGAAGGTAAAGTAGTAGATGTAGTATATATGGATTTCAGCAAGGCTTTTGATAAGGTACCCCATGCAAGGCTTATTGAGAAAGTAAGGAGGCATGGGATCCAGGGAGACATTGCTTTGTGGATCCAAAATTGGCTTGCCCACAGAAGGCAAAGAGTGGTTGTAGACAGGTCATATTCTGCATGGAGATCAGTCACCAGTGGGGTGCCTCAGGAATCTGTTCTGGGACCTTTACTCTTCGTGATTTTTAAAAATGACCTGGATGAGGAAGTGGAGGGATGGGTTAGTAAATTTGCTGATGACACAAAGATTGGGGGTGCTGTGGATAGTGTGGAGGGCTGTCAGAGGTTACAGCAGGACATTGATAGGATGCAAAACTGGGCTGAGAAGTGGCAAATGGAGTTCAACCCAGATAAGTGTGAGGTGGTTGATTTTGTAGGTCAACTATGATGGCAGAATACAGTATTAATGCTAAAACTCTTGGTAGTGCGGAGGATCAGAGCGATCTTGGGGTCCGAGTCCATAGGACACCCAAAGCTGCTATGCAGGTTGACTCTATAGTTAAGAAGGCAGATGGTGCATTGGCCTTCATCGACCATAGGATTGAGTTTAAGAACTGAGAGGTAATGTTACAGCTTCATAGGACCCTGCGCAGACCTCACTTGAAGTATTGTGCTCAGTTCTGCTCATCTCACTACAGAAAGGATGTGGAAGCCCTAGAAAAGGTGCAGTGGAGATTTACAAGGATGTTGCCTGGATTGGGGAGCATGCCTTATGAGAATAGGTTGAGTGAACTCGGCCTTTTCTCCTTGGAGTGACAGAGGATGAGTAGCAACCTGATAGAGGTGTATAAGATGATGAGAGGCATTGAACATGTGGATAGTCAGAGGCTTTTTCCCAGGGTTGAAATGGTTGCCACAAGAGGCCTCAGGTCTAAGGTGCTGGGGAGAAGGTACAGAAGAGATGTCAGGGGTAGGTTTTTTACTTAGAGAGTGGTGAGTGCGTGGAATGGGCTGCCGGCAATGGTAGTGGAGGCAGGTACGATGGGGTCTTTTAAGAGACTTTTAGATAGGTACTTGGAGCTTAGTAAAATAGAGGACTATAGGTAAGCCTAGTAATTTCTAAGATAGGGACATGTTTGGCACAATTTAGTGGGCCGAAGAGCCTATATTGTGCTGTAGGTTTTCTATGTTTCTATGCAACTCTCCCATCAACATCTTTAATGCTAGGATACAACGTATCTGACCTGGTCTTAAATGCAACGATATACCAGATCATTGAAGGAAGATTTCAGCAGACTAAATCCATTCCACATTTTCCCAACCAACCAACAATTTTCGCAATACCATAATCTTTAACCCTGTAAATTGAAGACAGTCTTCAAGTGTTGTTCAACTGTCAGAAAAAATCCGGAGTTCCAATATGTCCATAGCGGCCATTTGAAGCCATCAGTAAGCAGGTCCATGTCTTTATCATAACATTAGAGTGGAGGAATTTCAAAATCCATTAAACATTTGCAAATTTATATCACACATTGTAATTTTAAAGCAACTGAAAATTCTAGTCTTCAGAAATGGCACACTGGAGCAGAAGGATAAGTCTGAGGCATCCCGTCAGATGAACCAAAGTTTAAAATTTCATATGCTTGGTTTCATTAAGTAGGAAATCAGTCATTTTGAAAATTACAATTTAGTGCAATATGCATTAAAAGCATTTCTACAACAGAAGCAACACGAGTGAATCTGCAGATGCTGGAAATAAATAAAAACACAAAATGCTGGCAAAACTCAGCAGGCCAGACAGCATCTATGGGAGGAGGTAGTGACGACATTTTGGGCCAAAACCCTTCATCAGGAGTTGAAGGCTTCACCCTCCTGATGAAGGGTTTTGGCCAGAAACGTCGTCACTACCTCCTCCCATAGATGCTGTCCAGCCTGCTGAGTTCTGCCAGCATTTTGTGTTTTTATCTACAACAGAGGAGTCCCGCATTATCCAACAGATTAAGCATTTTGAGACAGAAAGGACTATAGGTGAGGAATCTGGAGCAACAATCAGTTGATTGAGCAGTACTTGTGAGGGGAAGGTATTGTCAACATTTCGGCTCAAACCCGTGCATCAGAGCCTCAGGTGACCCGTTGCAGGGTCTTGTCCTGAAACAACGACCATTTGTTACATCTACTGAGAGCCACCAGCTGTTTGTTGCTTAAACATCTTCAACTGGTTGCCATGGTGGAAGGCAAACAGGCATTGTGTTAAATGATACTCATTAGCATTCTGGAAAGTCATTGTTGTGATTTGGGCCAGTCATCCAGTCACAAGGCAGACTTTAAAACTAATTTATAAAATATTCAATTTACAGCTCTGTAATATGAACTTTGAGAATTTTCTGGCCAGTTAATTTGATATCTGCAAATTAGGAGTACAGATATCAGATGAATTTGTTGCACAAGCAACACTGAGAAGGCAATTGAGAACAATATCCTTTGCTTTTGTGGGTTCCATATTTTTCTCTTGAGAGATCTGCAGACTAATTTGATCAATGTTGGTCATCAGAAAATGAGAGCCCATTATGTTAGTTGGTGAGGCATATTTTGTCATGCTATCTTCCAGGTACTGCTTATAGAGCTCAGTGATCTTTTGTTCCATGTAGTTGTTGATCACAGAGTTGGATAATGGTTCTTTCTGAAGGACAATGCTTCTATCACTGTGATGGAACATATCTGATCTATAACATCGTGGGCCTTCACAATTGGAGGCAGGCAATTGTGGCCACATGGATGCATTGTTGATGTGAAAGATGGGCCAATTACTTTCATGATCATTGGTCAGATAAGTGGATGAGCTAGTTGGACTGTAAGGTGTAGCATTATCTCCAACCATCTGCAGATCAGTGTAGCTCCTGCAAGTGGTGGACCAAGACTGGTACAAATCCACCTCAGCTTTAATGCGTACAGAGTCCTTTGGTATGTCTAAACTGTCAGATGTTATCCTATTATATAAAGGTACCCAGGTATTCACACTGGTTGGTTCCTCTTCCTTTTGAGTCAATGGTGGCCTTCCCTTCTCTTCACTGGTGGTAGCAGAGCTCCTTGATTCACTCTGTGTATTTTCTTCTTCAACACTTTCTGCACAGTCCAGTGAGACAACGAGCTCTTCCCAAGAACTGCTGCTAGTTTTAGGTTTATTGCTGGAGTTTGCACAGTCATCTGGCCGGACACGCTCACTTTCATGGAAGCCATAACTAATCCTTGTGAGAAACCCTTCAGCTAACATGACTGGTCCTATGAAAACACAAAGTTGTTTGTTAGCAAATTAATGGGGACACCCATCAAAAATCGATTACATTTAGCAAGTTATATGTGTAGGCCTTTTTATCATTTAAGAATGGTTAAATTGGCAATAGTTGTATTTAGCTATTGCTTTTTGGGAGATCAAATATAAAGGGACAGTACACAGTCAATGACAGGACCTTTAACAATGTTCATGTTCAGAGGGATCCAAGTCTATAGGTCTCACATTTGATAGGGTGGTAAAGAATGTGGCCTGGATTAGATGGCATGTGCAATGAGGAGAGGTTGGACAAACTGGGTTGTTTTCTCTTCAGAAGCGGAGGCTGAGGGGAAATCTGAGAGAAGTTTATAAGATTATGAAAGGCATAGGCAGACTAGGTAGTTGGCATCTATTTCCCAGGGTTGAAATGTCTACTATCAGAGGGCGTGAATGAAAGGTGAGAGGGGAAAAATTCAAAAGAGATGTACAGGAGGAGTTTTTTACACAGAGTGTGGTAAGTTTCAACAGGGGTGCTAGAGCAGACAGATATGATAAAGATATTTAAAGTCTCTAAAATAATCCGATGAATGTGCAGAGGATGGAGGAATATAGACAATGCACATGCAGAAGGAAATAAGAGCCATTAGCTTCATTAGTTTGGCACAACATCTTCGGCAGAACAGCCTTTTCCTGCTGTTCTTCATTCCATACTCTATGTAACAGTATGCTAGGGCTAGGGAGAACTCAGTGAAAAACTACAGAGAGATTCAAGCGCATACTGATCCACAATGTTTACATTCATGTAAGATATATGCTTCCAACTCCACAGCCATCTTACAATGAATGCGACTGCACTAAAGAAAGTGCAGAGGAGATTCACCAAGATGTTTCCTGGATGGGAGGACTTTAGTTATTGAGAGATACTGGATAGGTTTGAATTTCCCTGGAGTAAAGGAGGCTGAATAGTGATCGAGTAGGAAAACTGGGGATTCTGGTTAATTGGGCCATCGGTTAATCAAGACAGTTACTTATTTGGGATAACTCTTAAAGATTAAAAACCAAATCAAGAAAATTTCTGGAATTCCCTTCATTTATTTGGGACTCTCTGCTGCTTAATTTGGACAGGAGACTGTTGCCAAGCAAGTTCTAACTAATGTCATTTGCACACATTTGTGCAGCCATTAGATGCTACATCTGGCTTAGAACGAACTGTTTTAAAATTGTTTCAGTTGAGCGTGTTTGTGTTCAAAAAGCAGTGATTTTTGTCACTGACAGTTGGCAAGAAATAAGCAATAAGACAATTCAGAACTATTTTGTCACTGTGGTTTCAAGCATTGAGGTTTGGTGATTCAAGAGATGGCCAGGAGTGGAAATGAAATGATGTTATGACTTCAACAAGTTGGGAACTATGAAGAATTTGAACATATCGGCAATCATCTTGAATTTTATAATGGAAATGAAGATTTGGAGAATGTAATGATCGATAGCATTGTATGAAGGAAGTCCATTATCTGCCCCAGCTGCCTGTGTTGATTTTGTTTATTGCATACCTTGGATGAATTTCTCTATGGATTAATAATACACAGATTTATAGTACTGCAGTAGTATTGATAGTGTTCTCATTTTTTTGTTCTGTACTTCATTTAAGCATAGTTTATCTTTTTTATACCTTCTTAACTACTTCCATGCAACTTTGGCTAATTGGGGCAGCTGCTTAATTGGGCCGAAATTTACTGGTCTCGATGTGTCCCAATTAACCAGTATCCAATGTACATAACATTACAATAGACATAGAGAGGTTAGATAGTCAAAATCATTTTACCATGGTTGAGGTATCAAAAGAGGGTACACTTTTAAGGAAGGAAGGAAGACCTTTAAAGGGATAAAGTTCTTACACAGAGAATGACTGATCTCAAGGTTCAAGATTCAAGTCTATTGGTTACCCGTGCATGAAAACATCCAGAGAAATGTGCCATTGTCTTAACAACAAACAGACCCGAGGGTGTCACACACACTCAATTTCCCTTTTATTCTTTTTGCTATTAAGCAAACATTAACAGAAGTTAATTAATGTACTAGGCATGGAGGGAATTTGCAAATACCACACAGATATCTAAACTTGTGAGACAGCAGTACTAACTGTTGTGTAATCAGTTAGATAGAAGCTAGTAGAAGACCATTAAACCAGAGGACATAGGTGCAGAATTAGGCCTTTTGACCTATCGAGTCTGCTCTGCCATTCCATCAGGGCTGATTGATTTTCCCTCTCAACCCCATTCTCCTGCCTTCTCTCCATCTCTTTGACACCCTGACTCATCAAGAACATGTAAACCTCTACTTTAAATATACCCAGTGACTTGGCCTCCACAATACCACAGATTCAGTATCCTCTAGTATCATCCTATTTTAGTTATTTTAATTATCCCCTCCATTTACACACCAGCATGTCTGTCCTTCATTTCCTCTGCTAACAGTGTGAATTGAAACGGAAACAAGACAAAGAACAACTCAGTATTAACAATGAATTCTTCAACTTCTAGCAACTGTCTCCCCATCCCTTTTCTTTCACCTTCTAATCCACCTTCCTCTTATGTTTGCCCCACCACTTCATATCAGCCCTCCTCTACCATCTCCATTTGCCCATCAAACATATCTCCAGCTGGTTTCCCTTCCCACCTCCCTCACCTGGTTCTATGCCCCACCTTCCTTTCCTATCAGAATCTATCATCTTCAACCCTTTGTTGCCTCCACCTATCACCTCCCTGCTTCCGTCACTATTTTCACTCTCTCTTCCCCCACCTGTCTATCAGTCAGTCATGGGTCTCACATGAACCCACATGTCATCTGCCTGCACTTGCTCAACTCTTCTCCTCACCTCTTTATATTGACAATCGTTCCTCTACCTGTTAGTCCTGCAACATTAACTGTTCATTTTTCTTCACAGATGCTGCCTCCGGCATCTAATTTTTTGCTCATATGAAGGTAGCCTGTATTATTTTAAACAGCCGCTAGCTCTCAGCTCAAAGTGGAATTGTGCCCTGCTGGAAGAAGTGAAAATGGCGGAAGGCCCCTGCAGGAGACATGCTGCAAATGAACTTGGTAGTATTCTGCAAGAACTCCAATAACATCATGCTTCCATAATGTCGTGGAGGCATTCGGCACGGAAACAAGCTTCTCAGCCCAAAATGCCTCTGCCAACAATCAAGTATCTATCTATACTAATCCTATTCACCAGGACTTGCTGCATTGTCACCTATGCCTTGGCAATTCATGCCATCCATTGATACTTTTCTGCCTTATGAGAGTGTCTGCCTCCACCACCTTGTCACACAGTAATATTCCAAATTGCAACCAGTCCCTGAAACATAGAAAGAGAGAAAACCTACAGCACAATACAGGTCCTTCAGTTCACAATGCTGTGCTGAACATGTACTTACTTTAGAAATTACCTAGGGTTACCCATAGCCCTCTGTTTTTCTAATCTCCATGTACCTATCCAGGAGTCTCTTAAAAGACCCTATCGTATTTGCCTCCACCACCGTTGCCGGCAGCCCATTCCACACACTCACCACTCTCTGTGTAAAAACTTACCCCTGACATGTCCTCTTCCAAGATGCTTCCAAGCATCTTAAACCTGTGTCCTCTCGTGCTAGCCATTTCAGTCCTGGGAAAAGTCCTCTGACTATCCACACGATCAATGTCTCTCATCATCTTATACACCTCTAACAGGTCACGTCTGCCGCTCCAAGGAGAAAAGACCGAGTTCAGGCAACCTATTCTCATAAGGCATGATTCCTAATCCAGGCAATATCCTTGTAAATCTCCTCTGCACCCTTTCTATGGTTTCCACATCCTTCCTGTAGTGAGGTGACCAGTACTGAGCACAGTACTCCAAGTGGGGTCTGACCAGAGTCCTATATAGCTGTAGCCCTGGATAAAAATATTTTCCCTATTACTCTACATCATAAGCATATGCCCTCTGGATTTAGATATCAAGGTTTGAGATCATCAATCTCCAGACCCTATTGACTGCTCTCTTGGTGCTAAACTCTACTCAATGCATCATCATGCCCTCAGTATAATAGGTTTTAAAGCAAGCGATAGAAATAGTTAGCCAAGGATGTGTGTGAGGGAGAAAGTTCCAGGAATTAGCAATTAAATTTAGGAACATTTTTATGTTGGGAGGGGGGCGAAGTTAATGAGTTGAGCTGAGTGGACATCCTAAATTTGGGGATGTAGATAGGAGAAATGTGGCATTGTGGTAATTACCACTGGATTGTAATCTAGAGACCCAATGATATGCTGGGGTCATGAGTTTGAATCCCAGCATGACAAATGGTGAATTTGAATTCAATAAAAATATATGATGACCATGAAACCTTGTCAATTGTTGTAAACACCCATCTGGTTCACTAATGTCCTTTTGGGGAGGAATCCTGCCATCCTTACCTGGTCTGGCTGAAATGTGACTCCAGACCCACTACAAGGTGATTGTATCAAGTGCCCTCTGAAATGGCCTTGCAAACCATTCAGTTGTATCTAACAGCTAAAAAGAAAATAGTAAGGAATGAACCCAGATGGACAACCTGGCATCTACCTCAGCACTGGAAACGACAACGGCGAAGCAGCCCTATCAACCCTGCAAAGTCCTCCTTACAATATCTGGACACTTGTGCCAAAGTTGGGAGAGCTGTCTCACAGACTAGTCAAGCAACAGCCTGACATAGTTGTACTGACAGAATCATACCTTACAGTTAACATTTCAGATTCCACCATCACCATTCCTCGGTATGTACTGTCTTACCAGTAGGACAGACCGAAGAGAGGTGGTAGCACAGTGATATATAGTACACAGGGAATTGCCCTGGTAGCTCTCAACATCAACTCTGGACCCCATAAAGTCTCATGGCACCAGGTTAAACATGGGCAAGGAAACCTCCTGCTGATTACCACATACTGTCCTCCCTCAGCTGATGAATCAGTACTTCTCCATGTTGAGCAGCACTTGGAGGAGGTATTGAGGGTGGCAAGGGCACAGAATATACTCTGGGTTGGGGATTTCAATGACCATCAACAAGAGTGGCTTGGTTGTACCATTGCAGACTGAGCTGGTTGAGTCCTACTGGACATAGCTACTAGACTGGTACTACAGCAGGAGATGAGGGAACCAAGAGGGAAAAACACACTTGACCTCATTCTCACCAACCTGCCTGCTGTGGAAGCATCTGTCCATGACAGCATTGGTAGAAGTATTGTGGTCAGCTATGTGTGGAGCCGAGGGAGATGGGAGAGATTTTGAACGATTTCTTCTCTTCGGTATTCACTAAGGAGAAGGATATTGAATGGTGTAAGGTGTGGGAAACAAGTAAGGAAGTTATGGAACCTATGACAATTAAAGAGGTGGAAGTACTGGCGCTTTTAAGAAATTTAAAAGTGGATAAATCTCCAGGTCCTGACAGGATATTCCCCAGGACCTTGAGGGAAGTTTGTGTAGAGATAGCAGGAGCTCTGACGGAGATCTTTCAGATGTCATTAGAAACGGGGATTGTGCCGGAGGATTGGCGTATTGCTCATGTGGTTCCATTGTTTAAAAAGGGTTCTAGAAGTAAGCCTGGCAATTATAGACCTGTCAGTTTGACATCAGTGGCGGGTAAATTAATGGAACGTATTCTTAGAGATAGTATTTATAATTATCTGGATAGACAGGATCTGATTAGGAGTAGCCAGCATGGATTTGTGCGTGGAAGGTCATGTTTGTCAAACCTTATTGAATTTTTTGAAGTAGTTACGAGGAATGTTGACGAGGGTAAGGCAGTGGATGTAGTCTATATGGACTTCAGCAAGGCCTTTGACAAAGTTCCACATGGAAGGTTAGTTAAGAAGGTTCAGTCGTTAGGTATTTACGCTGGAGTAATAAAATGGATTCAACAGTGGCTAGATGGGAGATGCCAGAGAGTAGTGGTGGATAATTGTTTATCGGGATGGAGGCTGGTGACAAGCGGGGTGCCTCAGGGATCTGTTTTGGGCCCAATGTTGTTTGTAATATACATAAATGATCTGGATGATGGGGTGGTAAATTGGATTAGTAAGTATGCCGATGATACTAAGGTAGGAGGTGTTGTGGATAATGAGGTGGGTTTTCAAAGCTTGCAGTGAGATTTATGCCAGTTAGAAGAATGGGCTGAACGTTGGCAGATGGAGTTTAATGCTGAGAAGTGTGAGGTTCTACATTTTGGCAGGAATAATCCAAATAGAACATACAGGGTAAATGGTAGGGCATTGAGGAATGCAGTGGAACAGAGAGATCTAGGAATAACAGTGCATAGTTCCCTGAAGGTGGAGTCTCATGTAGATAGGGTGGTGATGAAGGCTTTTGGAACGCTGGCCTTTATAAATCAGAGCATTGAGTACAGAAGTTGGGATGTAATGTTAAAATTGTACAAGGCATTGGTAAGGCCAAATTTGAAATATTGTGTACAGTTCTGGTCACTGAATTATAGGAAAGATATCAATAAATTAGAGAGAGTGCAGAGACGATTTACTAGCATGTTACCTGGGTTTCAGCACTTAAGTTACAGAGAAAGGTTGTACAAATTAGGTCTATATTCATTGGAGCATAGAAGGTTGAGGGGGGATTTGATCGAGGTATTTAAAATGTTGAGAGGGATAGATAGAGTTGACGTGAATAGGCTGTTTCCATTGAGAGTAGGGGAGATTCAAACGAAAGGACATGAGTTGAGAGCTGGGGGCAAAAGTTTAAGGGAAACACGAGGGGGTATTTCTTTACTCAGAGAGTGATAGCTGTGTGGAATGAGCTTCCTGTAGAAGTAGTAGAGGCCAGTTCAGTTGTGTAATTTAAGGTAAAATTGGATAGATATATGGACAGGAAAGGAGTGGAGGGTTATGGGCTGAGTGCGGGTAGGTGGGACTAGGTGAGATTAAGAGTTCGGCACGGATTAGGAGGGCCAGAATGGCCTGTTTCCGTGCTGTGATTGTTATATGGTTTGTTATATAAGTAACCACCACACAGTATTTGTGGAGACTAAATCACATCTCCATATTGAAAAGACCCTCCACCACATTGTGTGACACTACCACCATACTAAATGGGATAAACCGAACAGATCTAGCAGCCCAAGACTGTGCATCTATGAGGCTCTGTGGACCATCAGCAGCAGCAGAATTGTACTCAACTACAATCTGTAACCTCATGACCTGGCATATCCCCCACTCTAACGTTACCACAAGGCCAAGACATCAATCCTGGTTCAAAGAAGAGTGCAGGAGGGCATGCCGAGAATAACACCCAGCATACCTCAATACAAGGCATCACCCTGGTGAAGACACAATACAGGACTACTTGCATGCCAAACACCATAAGCAGCAAGTAATAGACAGAACTAAGTGGTCCCATAACCAACGGATCAGATCTAAGCTCTGTCGTCATGCCACATCCAGCCATGAATGGTGGTGGACAATCTTACAACTCACTAAAGGAGGAGGCTCCACAAATATCCCATCCTCAATGATAGAGGAGCCCAGCACACCTGTGCAAAAGATAAGGCTGAGACATTTGCAACAATCTTCAGTCAGAAGTCATTTTAAAAAATTGGATAGGTATATGGACCGTGGCTACCAGAGAAGGTCAAAGGCTGGGAATCCTGTGGCATGTAACTCACCTCCTGACTCCCCAAAGCCTGTCCACCATCTACAAGTCTCAGGTCAGGAATGCAATGGAATACTCACCACTCGCCTGGATGAGTACAGCTCCATCAACCCTCAAGAAGCTTGACACCATGCAGTACAAGGAAACCCACGTGACTGGTACCCCTTCCACAAGCATCTAATTCCTCCACCATTGACAAACAGTTGCAGCAGTGTGTACTATCTACAAGATGCACTGCAACAACACACCAAAGTTCCTAAGGCAGCACCGTCCAGACCCACGACCACTGTCATCTAGAAGGACGAGAACAGCAGATACCTGGGAAAACCACCACTTGGAAATCCCCCTCCAAGTCACTCACCATCCTGACTTGAAAAAATATTGCCATTCCTTCATTGTTGCTGGGTCAAAATCATGGAATTCCCTCCCTAACAGCGCTGTGGGTGTACCTACACCTCAGGGACTGCAGCTCATCACCACCTTCTCAAGGGCAACTAGGGATGCGCAGTAAATGTTGGCTTAGCTAGTGATGCCCATGTCCCTTAAATGAAGAAATAAAAAAGTGAGTTCACTGGTCATTGATAGATCATATTTGAGGAGGTAAGAGACTATGGTAGCTGTTAGAAGACTATGGGGCAAGAAGCTATTTGAGAAGCAGTAGCATGGACTAGAGGCTGCGCAGAAGTTGTAAATGGCTTCTGAGGTCTGCAATACAGACTCATTTGTGGAGCAGCTTAGTTACTTATTTCATTAAAACTCAGAAGGGCTGAGTTAATGCAGGGTGGAATCAGGGCAAGTGTTGCAGATTTTTGAAATAGTAATCCATCCCACACTATGGCCATCCTTTTTGGGCCACTGATGGAATTAAATTGTTGGAACCATGAAAACTACCTGAAATATAAAGTGAAGCTGATAATTATCACAGTAAAACTCGATCATCTAAAATACAAGGGACTTTGGTCTGGTACTGTGTCCCTCCCTCCCTGTTGCACAAACTCTTTTGGTTCACTTTCAATATTACACAGCAAAGTAGTAACTTATTCCATTGAGCTAGGGAGCATAGGAAACTGGGCCTTGGTGAGTTGGAAGGGAGTGTGGGGATCAGGATCCCGATGGGAGCACAGGAACTGGGGCCCAGATACTTGGGAAAGAAACCTGGTGAGAAGGCACCATTACCAGCAGAACTATTGGGATATCTAAAGAGCGAGATTATCAAAGTTTTACTGTAATTTGAACTTGCATACAGATTTATCCAACACTTTTTCCAATAACCAGCTCAAGAACACTGAGCAGAAAGTTGGTGAATTTGGCAAGCTCCTGCTTATTATGGTTTTATCAGCTTAATTAAAATCTTACCTAAAATTTGAAACGGTTAATTTTGCACTTACTTGTTTTAAGCCGATCTGTACTTTGAGCTCTTCCACTTTTTCTCAAAATGCGGTATTAATAATCATCTGGTCTCAATGCAAAGGTTATTCTTGGTCCCAGAATATCTAGGAATAATCAACCCTTTTCTTTTTGAAATAAATATTCAGATTTATTAATCCAGAGAAAATCTTGTCCCCGTACACTGTTTAGTTTTGCTCACCAGTGAGGCGTGAGGCAACACCCAATAAAATAAATCCGTTTGTTGCAAGTTTTTATGATTCAGAATGAAAATGCTGTTTTGCATTTAACTTCCCCTTAATTTGCAAGTGTTCAATGTTACAACCACTGTCCTGTTAACCCTTCAGCTCCAAGATACTTCTCAGTTTATTCAACATAGTTTGAAAGTAATATTCACTACTCATGGAAGAAATTAATTACAATTTAACCATATAACCATATAACAATTACAGCATGGAAACAGCCCATCTCAGCCCTTCTAGTCCATGCCGAACGCTTACTCTCATCTAGTCCCACTGGCCCGCACTCAGCCCATAACCCTCCATTCCTTTCCTGTCCATATAACCTATCCAATCTTACTTTAAATGACAATACCGAACCTGCCTCTACCACTTCTACCGGAAGCTCGTTCCACACAGCTACTACTCTCTGAGTAAAGAAGTTCCCCCTCATGTTCCCCTTAAACTTTTGCCCCCTAGCTCTCAACTCATGTCCTCTTGTTTGAATCTCCCCTACTCTCAATGGAAAAAGCCTATCCATGTCAACTCTATCTATCCTCCTCATAATTTTAAATACTTCTATCAAATCCCACCCCAACCTTCTACGCTCCAAAGAATAAAGACCTAACTTGTTCAACCTTTTCCTGTAATTTAGGTGCTGAAACCCAGGTAACATTTTAGTAAATCTTCTCTGTACTCTCTCTATTTTGTTGACATCTTTCCTATAATTCGGTGACCAGAACTGTACACAATACTCCAAATTCGGCCTTACCAATGCCTTGTACAATTTTAACATTGCATCCCAAATCCTATACTCAATGCTCTGATTTATAAAGGCCAGCATACCAACAGCTTTCTTCACCACCCTATCCACATGAGATTCTACCTTCAGGGAACTATGCACCATTATTCCTAGATCACTCTGTTCTACTGTATTCTTCAATGCCCTACCATTTACCATGTATGTCCTATTTGGATTATTCTTACCAAAATGTAGCACCTCACACTTATCAGCATTAAACTCCATCTGCCATCATTCAGCCCACTCTTATAACTGGCCTAAATCTCTCTGCAAGCTTTGAAAACCTACTTCATTATCCACAACGCCATCTACCTTAGTATCATCTGCATACTTACTAATCCAATTTACCACCCCATCATCCAGATCATTAACGTATATGACAAACAACATTGGACCCAGTACAGATCCCTGAGGCACACCGCTAGTCACCAACCTCCAACCTGACAAACAGTTATCCACCACTACTCTCTGGCATCTCCCATCCAGCCACTGTTGAATCCATTTTACTACTTCAATATTAATACCTAACAATTGAACTTCCTAACTAACCTTCCATGTGGAACCTTGTCAAAGACCTTACTGAAGTCCATATAGACAATATCCCACCGCTTTACCCTCATCAACTTTCCTCGTAACCTCTTCAAAAAATTCAATAAGATTTGTCAAACATGACCTTCCATGCACAAATCCATGCTGACTGTTCCTAATCAGACCCTGTCTTTCCAGATAATTAAATATACCATCTCTAGGAATACTTTCCATTAATTTACCCACCACTGACGTCAAACTGACAGGCCTATATTTGCTAGGTTTACTCTTAGAACCCTTTGTAAACAATGCAACCACATGAGCAATATGCCAATCCTCCAGCACCATCCCCGTTTCTAATGACATTTGAAATATTTCTGTCAGAGCCCCTGCTATTTCTACACTAACTTCCCTGAAGGTCCTAGGGAATAATTTGTAAGGATCCAGAGATTTATCCACTTTTATATTCCTTAAAAGTACCAGTATTTCCTCCTCTTTAATTGTCATAGTTTCCATAACTTCCCTACTTGTTTCCCTTACCTCACACAATTCAATATCCTTCTCCTTAGTGAATACCGAAGAAAAGAAATTATTCAAAATCTCCCCCACCTCTTTCGGCTCCACACATAGCTGTCCACTCTGATTCTCTAAGGAACCAATTTTATCCCTCACTATCCTTTTGCTATTAATATAACTGTAGAAACCCTTTGGATTTATTTTCACCTTTCTTGCCAAAGCAACCTCATATCTTCTTTTAGCTTTTCTAATTTCTTTCTTAAGATTCTTCTTACATTCTTTATATTCCTTGAGCACCTCATTTACTCCATGCTGCCTAAATTTACTGTAGATATCCCTTGTTTTCCTAACCAAGTTTCCAATATCCCTTGAAAACCATGGCTCTGTCAAACTTTTAACCTTTCCTTTCAATCTAACAGGAACATAAAGATTCTGTACCCTCAAAATTTCACCATTAAATTACCTCCATTTCTCTATTACATCCTTCCCATAAAACAACTTGACCCATTCCACTCTCTCTAAATCCCTGCGCATCTCCTCAAAGTTAGCCTTTCTCCAATCAAAAATCTCAACTCTAGGTCCAGTCCTGTCCTTCTCCATAATTATATTGAAGCTAATGCTATTGTGATCAACACCCCGCCAGTGTTGGGGGCGGGGCCTGGTGACGCCGGCAAAGTTGGCCGCTCACATCCGGGCATGCAAGATGGCGAGGCGGGGGCGGGGCCAGGTGACGCCGGCAAAGATGGTTGTCCACATCCGGTCATGCAAAATGGCGGCCCCCAGGTCTCAGACGCAGCGCTGCTCGACCCCGGGCGCGGTTTAGATTTACAGACCTTGGCGAAATGGCCCTTCTTCCCACAGCTGGAACAAGTCGCGTCGCGAGCCGAACAGCTGTTCCTGGCATGTTTCAGAAGCCCACAAAAGTAACAGAGTTTCATACCTGGCGAATTCGTGGGGTTTGAGATACCGCGACTGGCTGCGGCGTTGGCGAATTCGCTCGGAACCGGGGAATCGCGCGGCTGGACCTCTTCGGCGTACAGTTGCGCAGCCTCTATCGAACTGGCCGTCTCTATCGCGGAGCGTAAGGTAAGATCAGCTTTTTCCAGCAACCGCTGGCGGATACACACTGACCGAACCCCAGTCACAAAAGCGTCTCGGACCAAGAGTTCCTTATGCTGTTCCGCTGTGAGCGCTTGGCAGTCACAGGTCCGCGCGAGTGTCTGTAGTTCGCGGAGAAATTCAGCAGTCGACTCCGTAGGCCGCTGTTTTCGTGTTGCCAAGCGGTGCCGTGCATAAACTGGATTTACTGGCCGCAGGTACTGTCTTTGGAGGGCGGCAAGCGCCTCCTCGTAGGTGGATATGTCCCTGATGAACGAATAAACTTTTGGGGCGACCCTCGAGAAGAGAAGTTTGTGCCGAACAGCCGAGTCGGTGGCACGAACCTCCTCTAAGTACGATTGGAAGCACACCAGCCAGTGTTCGAAGGCAAGAGCTGCTCCAGGGTCTCGGGGGTCCAAGTCTAGGCGTTCTGGGCGTAAAGCGGTTTCCATGTTGTAACTTTCAGTCAATAAAATTGATGCACCATCAATAACTCACGCCGAGACTTAGGAAGTGAGATATCGGCTTTTATTGACTGAAGAACAACACTACATCCTGGGGAAAATGAGGGAGAGCAGCAGGCCACAGTCGCCTTTATACAGGGGTCTGTGGGAGGAGCCACAGGGGCAGTCAGCAGGGTCTTGGGAGGAGCCACAGGAGCAGTCAGACAGGTATATCTAGTTCACCACAATTACCGACTCCTAAGGTAATTAAATTAATTAAAGGAGCTTACCCAGCCTTACCTCACTTGGAGTGAAGCTCGTCCTCAGCCTCTGCTCGCTTTTTAAGTTCCCCCGCTGATCTCAGAGGCCGACCTTCATGCGCCTGCACAATCTAGCCTCTTTGCCCCGATCAGTTAAAAAAAACAGCTTCTCTCCGAGCTTCTTTTACCTCTTCCCTCTCCGCCTCTTGCTTCGATTTAACATTGCTTTTGATCCATTCATATCTTTGTCAAGTAAACTGACAATAGTAAATAGGCTTAGAAGACTTGGCTCTACAAGTGAATCCTGAATTGTTACCATGTTCCCTCAGATTCCAGAGATATAAGCATCATAATTAGCACCTGGATGTTCTGTTTTACCATAAAATAATCAGAAAAGGTCAATTTAAAAAAAACATTATTTTCTTAATTAATGTTTCCAAGAATACACATCTGTAATACAATTAATGACATAAGAGCCCTAGTCATAGAGAGGTACAGCACAGAAACAGGCCCTTCAGTCCATCCAGTCTGTGCCAAACCATTTCAACTGCTTGCTCCCATTGACCTTCACTGACACCATAGCCCATCATTCACCTACTATCCATGTACCTATGCAAACTTCTCTTAAATGTTGAAATTGAGCTCATCTACACCACTAACAGTAGAAAATCTTCAGATGCTGGAAATCTGAGCCACACACACTCACTGCTGGAGGAACTCAGCAGGACAGGTAGCATCTATGGAAAAGAGTACAATCAGCATTTGGAGGAACAACACCTTATATTCCGTTTGGGCAGCTTCCAACCTGATGGCATGAACATCGATTTCTCAAACTTCCAATAATGCCTCCACTCCCCCCCTTCACCATTTCCCATCCCCTTTCCCTCTCTCATATTATCACCTTGCCTACTCACTGCCCTTTCTTCTTTCTTTCAAGGCCTTCTGTCTCTTTCACCAATCAACTTCCCAGCTCTTTGCTTCATCCCTCCAAGTTTCACCTATCACCTGCCGTTTCCCTGTCTCGCTCTCTCCCCACCTTTCTAATATACTCCTTGGCTTTTTGTTTTGTAGTCCTGCCAAAGGATTTCAGCCGAAACATCGACTGTATTCTTTTCCATAGATACACCACTTAAACTGGCAGTTCAATCCACACCCTCCTGACCTTCTGAGTGAAGAGCTTTGCCTCATGTTCCCTTTAAACTTTTTACCTTTCACCCTTAACCTATGACCTCTAGTTGTAGTCCCTCCCAACCTCAGTGGGAAAAGCCTGCTTGCACTTACCCTATATTTAACTCTTATAATTTTGTATATCTCTATCAAATCTCCCCTCAATCTTCCACATTCCAAGGAATAAACTCCTAACCTATTCAGTTTTTCCTTATGTCCTCCAGTTATAGCAACATGTATAAAAATTAAAAAAATTTAAAAAAATTTAAAAAAAAATAAAAAAATAAAAAAAGTTGAATTTCCCCATGGGGATGAATAAAGTATCTATCTATCTATCTATCTATCTATCTATCTATCTATCTATCTATCTATCTATCTATCTATCTATCTATCTATCTATCTATATAAACTTTCTCTGTACTCTTTTAACCTTATTTACATTTTTCCTGTAAGTATGTGACCAAAACTGCACACAATATTCCAAATTAGGCCTCAGCAATGTCTTGTACAACTTTAACATAACATTCCACCTCCTTGATGCCACTTTGAAAGAATTGTGGACGTATATTCCCATATGCATTTCTTCTACTGCACTCCTCATTGTCCCACCATTCATTGTAAAGTGTTATATACTCCTAGGGTTCATTTTTTCTGTGGACTGTCACTTTAAAACACCGAGAGAATGAGACTGACTTTTGGACACTGTTGGATTTCCATTGACTACAAAATTGCTTGGTTGCTATGGTGAGAGAGGTGGAGTTATTTGATGGACAATGAATGTTTACATTTTTTCCACAGCTTGTTTTGAATATACAAGGACACAGAGACACACAGAGTCAGAGTCGAAATAGATTCGGTCAATGGAAGACATCAGTGAGCGGGGGTCGCTGGTTTAAACTTTCAGCAGCCCAAAGGGGTGAGTTGAGATCGATCTAGAGTATTGATAAATGACTCTCACAAGTGCTGCAATGAGAAGAAGTTTGCAGAGAGAGATGGAGAGGAGAGGAGAGGAAGATTTGAAACAGAAGAAACCTAGTGACAAAGAGATCACTGTTTGGACTCTCTCTCCATGTAGCCCATGAGGGTGAGTTTGTTTCCATTCAAATACAAAAGATTGATTGTCACATAGTTAATCCACAGGAGTGGGTTCTCTAATGAGGGGAAAACCTTTGTGAATACCACATGTGTGTTTACCCTTTGTTTGGGTGTGGTAGTTCACTGAAGAAGGCACCCCATGGCAAATCACTGTTGGAGTTATTTTGTATGTCATGGAACTGAATAAGTAACTATCATGTTGTGTGGTTGGGGTAACCTTGTGGAATCTACCAGTGTGTCAACCCTTGTCTGAGTGGTAGTTTTCCCTGGAAGATGGTCCCCTTTGTGATAAGCTCCTTTTGGTGATAATCCATACGTGGATTAGGTTTGAGTATCCTGTGGCCACCACTTTGGGATGACCTGTAGCTGAATTCGGATGTGGTACCATTTGCGTTGAAGATCACTGTCAATGATACTTTGTGTGTGGAGTGGAACAACTTTGGAGATAAAACCTACTGCTATTGTTATTTTGTATTGCTGTCGTGGAATCTGTGGAATATTGATGTAATTGCCTGAAGATTGAATTGAATTTTCTTACATACCATCGTAAGACTGTAACTTTTACCACCTGAGCTTGAATGAGTTTGGGAACTTTATTTATACCTCTATATATGCATAAACTGCTAACTCTTGGTTTTAAATTACTTTATTACATAGTTACTAATAAAATAGTGTTTTGTTAACAGCAACACCAGACTCCAGGTGTGTTCTATTGCTGCCTATACTTTTACAGGGTTGTGTGTACGTAACAGTAAGTCCTACCCTGGTTGGTCCTACTGAAGTTCAACACCTCACATTTGTCTGTATTAATTTCCACCTGCTGTTTTTCAGCCTATTTTTCCATTTGGTCTAGATCCAACTGCAAGCCATAGTAGCCTTCAATGCTGTCCACTACACCCCCATTCTTGGTATCTTCCACAAATTTGCTGATCCAGTCAACCACATTATCATACAAATCATTGATATAGATGACAAACAACAACAGACCCAGCATCAATACCTGTGGAACTCCACTAATCACAGGCCTCCAGTCAGAGTAGTAAGCATTCATACCACTCTCTGGTTTCTCCAACAAAGCCAATATCTGATCCAGTTTACTATCTCATCCTGAAAGACAAGTGACTGAACTTTCTTAACCTATCTCCCACGTGGGACCTTCTCAAATGCCTTACTGATGTCCATGTAGACAACATCCACTGCCTTGTCTTTATCCACTTTCCTGGTAACTTCCTCAAAAGGTTAGACATAACCTATCAAACACAAAGCCATGTTGGCCATCCCTAATGTCTATCCAAATATTTATATGTACGCCTCCTTCGAACGCCTCCGGAAACTTTCCTACTGCTGATGTCAGGCTCTCCAGCCTATAATTTCCTTGCTTATTTTTAGAGTCGTTCTTAAACATGGGAACAATGTTGGCTATATTCCAATCCTCTGGGACCTCACCTGTCACGAAGGATGATTTAAATATCTCTGCTAGGGCCCTGGCAATTTCTGCACTTGCCTCCCACAGGGTCCAAGGGGACACTTTGTCAGGTCCTGGATATACTTCCACCCTGATTTGCTCAGGACAGCAAACACCTCCTCCTCTGTGGTGATGTGGGATCTGTCCTAGGGATGGACAGGAAACTCTGTGGTATTGGGGGATTTGCCCTAGGGATGGACAGGAAACTATGTGGTGATGTGGGATCTGCCCTGGTGATGGATAGGAAATTCTGTGGTGATGTGGGATCGGTCCTGGTGATGGACAGGAAACTCTGTGGTTTTGTGGGATCTGCCCTAGGGATGGACATGAAACTCTGTAGTGATGTGGGATCTGTCCTAGGGATGATTAGGAAACTCTGTGGTGATGTGGGATCTGTCCTAGGGATGGAAGGAAACTCTGTGGTGATGTGCGACCTGTCCTAGGGATGGACAGGAAACTCTCTGGTGATGTGGGATCTGCCCTGGTGAAGGACAGGAAACTCTGTGGTGATGAGGGATCGGCCCTAGGGATGGACAGGAAACTCTGTGGTGTTGTGTGATCTGTCCTGTTGAAGGTCAGGACACTCTGTGGTGATGTGGGATCTGCCCTAGGGATGGAAGGAAACTCTGTGGTGATGTGGGACCTGTCCTGTTGAAGGATAGGACACTCTGTGGTGATGTGGGATCTGCCCTAGGGATGGAAGGAAACTCTGTGGTGATATGGGATCTGTCCTACGGATGGACAGGAAACTCTCTGGTGATGTGGGATCTGTCCTAGGGATGGACAGGAAACTCCCTGGTGATTTGGGATCTGCCCTAGGGATGGACAGGAAACTGTGTGGTGATGTGGGATCTGCACTAGTGATGGACAGGAAACTCTGTGGTGATGTGGGATCTGTCCTAGGGATGGACAGGAAACTCTGTGGTAATGGGGGATCTGCCCTGGGGATGGACAGGAAACAATGTGGTGATGTGGAATCTGCCCTAGGGATGGACAGGAAATATTGTGGTGATGTCGGATCTGTCCTGGTGATGGACAGGAAACTCTGTGGTGATGCGGAATCTGCCCTAGGGATGGACAGGAAACTCTGTGGTGTTGTGGGATACGCCGTAGGGATGGACAGGAATCTCTGTGGTGTTGAGGGATCTGTCGTAGGGATGGACATGAAACTCTGTGGTGATGTGGGAATTGTCCTAGGGATGGATACGAAACTATGTGGTGATGTGGTATCTGTCCTAGGGATGCACAGGAAACTCTGTAGTGATGTGGGATCTGTTCTAGGAATGGACAGGAAACACTCTCGTGATGTGGGATCTGCCCTGGTGATGGACAGGAAACTCTGAGGTGATGAGGGATCTGACCAAGGGATCGACAGGAAACTCTGTGGTGATGTGGAATCTGTCTTAGGGATGGTCAGGAAACTCTGTGGTGATGTGGGTCTGTCCTACGTATGGACAGGCAACTCTGTAGTGATGTGGGATCTGTCCTAGGGATGGACAGGAAACTCTGTGGTGTTGTGGGATCTGTCGTAGGTATGGACAGGAAACTCTGTGGTAATGTGGGATCTGACCTAGGGATGGACAGGAAACGCTGTGGTGATGTGGGAGCTGTCCTATCGATGGACAGGAAACTCTGTGGTGATGTGAGATCTGCCCTAGGGATGGACAGGAAACTTTGTGGTGATGTGTGATCTGACCTAGGGATGGATAGGAAACTCTGCAGTGAATGTAAGACTGACCCTATCGATGGATAGGAAACTCTGTGGTGATGTGGGATCTGTCCTAGCGATGGATAGGAAACTGTGTGGTGATGTGGGAACTGTCCTAGGGATGGATAGGAAACTGTGTGGTGATGTGGGATCTGCCCTAGGGATGGACAGGAATCTCTGTGGTGATGTGGGATCTGTCCTAGGGATGTACAGGAAACTCTGCGGTGATGTGGGAACTGTCGTAGGGATGGACAGGATCTCTGTGGTGATGGGGGATCTGTCCTGGTGATGGACAGAAAACTCTGTGGTGATATGGGATCTGTCCTAGGGATGTACTGGAAACTCTGTGGTGATGTGGGATCTGTCCTAGGAATGGACAGGAAACACTCTTGTGATGTGGGATCTGCCCTGGTGATGGACAGGAAACTCTGAGGTGATGAGGGATCTGACCAAGGGATCGACAGGAAACTCTGTGGTGATGTGGAATCTGTCTTAGGGATGGACAGGAAACTCTGTGGTGATGTGGGTCTGTCCTACGTATGGACAGGCAACTCTGTAGTGATGTGGGATCTGTCCTAGGGATGGACAGGAAACTGTGGTGTTGTGGGATCTGTCGTAGGTATGGACAGGAAACTCTGTGGTAATGTGGGATCTGACCTAGGGATGGACAGGAAACGCTGTGGTGATGTGGGAGCTGTCCTATCGATGGACAGGAAACTCTGTGGTGATGTGAGATCTGCCCTAGGGATGGACAGGAAACTTTGTGGTGATGTGTGATCTGACCTAGGGATGGATAGGAAACTCTGCAGTGAATGTAAGACTGACCCTATCGATGGATAGGAAACTCTGTGGTGATGTGGGATCTGTCCTAGCGATGGATAGGAAACTGTGTGGTGATGTGGGAACTGTCCTAGGGATGGATAGGAAACTGTGTGGTGATGTGGGATCTGCCCTAGGGATGGACAGGAATCTCTGTGGTGATGTGGGATCTGTCGTAGGGATGGACAGGATCTCTGTGGTGATGGGGGATCTGTCCTGGTGATGGACAGAAAACTCTGTGGTGATATGGGATCTGTCCTAGGGATGTACTGGAAACTCTGTGGTGATGTGGGATCTGTCCTAGGAATGGACAGGAAACACTCTTGTGATGTGGGATCTGCCCTGGTGATGGACAGGAAACTCTGAGGTGATGAGGGATCTGCCCAAGGGATCGACAGGAAACTCTGTGGTGATGTGGGATCTGACCTAGGGATGGATGGGAAACGCTGAGGTGATGTAAGACTGCCACTATCGATGGATAGGAAACTCTGTGGTGATGTGGTATCTGTCCAAGGGATGGACAGGAATCTCGGGGGTGATGTGGGATCTGTCCTATGGATGGACAGGAAACAGTGTGGTGATGTGGGATCTGTCCTAGGGATGTACAGGAAACTCTGTGGTGATGTGGGAACTCTCCTAGGGATGGACAGGATCTCTGTTGTGAAGTGGGATCTGCCCTAGGGATGGACAGGAAACTCTGTGGTGATGTGGGATCTGTTCTAAGGATGGACAGGAAATATTGTGGTGATGTCGGATCTGTCCTGGTGATGGACAGGAAACTCTGTGGTGATGCGGAATCTGCCCTAGGGATGGACAGGAAACTCTGTGGTGTTGTGGGATACGCCGTAGGGATGGACAGGAATCTCTGTGGTGTTGAGGGATCTGTCGTAGGGATGGACATGAAACTCTGTGGTGATGTGGGAATTGTCCTAGGGATGGATACGAAACTATGTGGTGATGTGGTATCTGTCCTAGGGATGCACAGGAAACTCTGTAGTGATGTGGGATCTGTCCTAGGAATGGACAGGAAACACTCTCGTGATGTGGGATCTGCCCTGGTGATGGACAGGAAACTCTGAGGTGATGAGGGATCTGACCAAGGGATCGACAGGAAACTCTGTGGTGATGTGGAATCTGTCTTAGGGATGGACAGGAAACTCTGTGGTGATGTGGGTCTGTCCTACGTATGGACAGGCAACTCTGTAGTGATGTGGGATCTGTCCTAGGGATGGACAGGAAACTCTGTGGTGTTGTGGGATCTGTCGTAGGTATGGACAGGAAACTCTGTGGTAATGTGGGATCTGACCTAGGGATGGACAGGAAACGCTGTGGTGATGTGGGAGCTGTCCTATCGATGGACAGGAAACTCTGTGGTGATGTGAGATCTGCCCTAGGGATGGACAGGAAACTTTGTGGTGATGTGTGATCTGACCTAGGGATGGATAGGAAACTCTGCAGTGAATGTAAGACTGACCCTATCGATGGATAGGAAACTCTGTGGTGATGTGGGATCTGTCCTAGCGATGGATAGGAAACTGTGTGGTGATGTGGGAACTGTCCTAGGGATGGATAGGAAACTGTGTGGTGATGTGGGATCTGCCCTAGGGATGGACAGGAATCTCTGTGGTGATGTGGGATCTGTCATATGGATGGACAGGAAAAAGTGTGGTGATGTGGGATCTGTCCTAGGGATGTACAGGAAACTCTGTGGTGATGTGGGAACTGTCGTAGGGATGGACAGGATCTCTGTGGTGATGGGGGATCTGTCCTGGTGATGGACAGAAAACTCTGTGGTGATATGGGATCTGTCCTAGGGATGTACTGGAAACTCTGTGGTGATGTGGGATCTGTCCTAGGAATGGACAGGAAACACTCTTGTGATGTGGGATCTGCCCTGGTGATGGACAGGAAACTCTGAGGTGATGAGGGATCTGCCCAAGGGATCGACAGGAAACTCTGTGGTGATGTGGGATCTGACCTAGGGATGGATGGGAAACGCTGAGGTGATGTAAGACTGCCACTATCGATGGATAGGAAACTCTGTGGTGATGTGGTATCTGTCCAAGGGATGGACAGGAATCTCGGGGGTGATGTGGGATCTGTCCTATGGATGGACAGGAAACAGTGTGGTGATGTGGGATCTGTCCTAGGGATGTACAGGAAACACTGTGGTGATGTGGGAACTCTCCTAGGGATGGACAGGATCTCTGTTGTGAAGTGGGATCTGCCCTAGGGATGGACAGGAAACTCTGTGGTGATGTGGGATCTGTTCTAAGGATGGACAAGAAACTCTCTTGTGATGTAAGATCTGCCCTGGTGATGGACAGGAAATTCTGTGGTTATGTGGGATCTGTTCTAAGGATGGACAGGAAACTCTCTTGTGATGTAAGATCTGCCCTGGTGATGGACAGGAAACTCTGTGGTGATGTGGGATCTGTTCTAAGGATGGACAGGAAACTCTCTTGTGATGTGAGATCTGCCCTGGTGATGGACAGGAAACTCTGTGGTGATGTGGAATCTGCCCTAGGGATGAACAGGAAACTCTGTGGTGAGGTGGCATCTGTCCTAGGGATGGACAGGAAACTCTGTGGTAATGTGGGATCTGCCCTACGGATGGACAGGAAACTCTGTGGTGATGTGGGACGTGTCCTAGGGATGGACAGGAAACTCTGTGGTGATGTTTGATCTGTCCTAGGCATGGACAGGAAACACTCTGGTGATGTGGGATATGCCCTGGTAATGAAAGGAAACACTGTTGTGATGTGGGATCTGCCCCAGGGATGGACAGGAAACTCTGTGGTGAGGTGGGATCTGCCCTGGTGATGGACTGGAATCTCTGTGGTGTTGTGGGATCTGACCTGTTGAAGGACCGGACACTCAGTGGTGATGTGGGATCTGTCCTTGGGATGGACAGGAAAAACTGTGGTGATGAGGGATCTGCCCTAGGGATGCACAGGAAACTGTGTGGTGATGTGGGATCTGCACTAGTGATGGACAGGAAACTCTGTGGTGATGTGGGATCTGTCCTAGGGATGGACAGGAAACTCTGTGGTAATGGGGGATCTGCCCTGGGGATGGACAGGAAACAATGTGGTGATGTGGAATCTGCCCTAGGGATGGACAGGAAATATTGTGGTGATGTCGGATCTGTCCTGGTGATGGACAGGAAACTCTGTGGTGATGCGGAATCTGCCCTAGGGATGGACAGGAAACTCTGTGGTGTTGTGGGATACGCCGTAGGGATGGACAGGAATCTCTGTGGTGTTGAGGGATCTGTCGTAGGGATGGACATGAAACTCTGTGGTGATGTGGGAATTGTCCTAGGGATGGATACGAAACTATGTGGTGATGTGGTATCTGTCCTAGGGATGCACAGGAAACTCTGTAGTGATGTGGGATCTGTCCTAGGAATGGACAGGAAACACTCTCGTGATGTGGGATCTGCCCTGGTGATGGACAGGAAACTCTGAGGTGATGAGGGATCTGACCAAGGGATCGACAGGAAACTCTGTGGTGATGTGGAATCTGTCTTAGGGATGGACAGGAAACTCTGTGGTAATGTGGGATCTGACCTAGGGATGGACAGGAAACGCTGTGGTGATGTGGGAGCTGTCCTATCGATGGACAGGAAACTCTGTGGTGATGTGAGATCTGCCCTAGGGATGGACAGGAAACTTTGTGGTGATGTGTGATCTGACCTAGGGATGGATAGGAAACTCTGCAGTGAATGTAAGACTGACCCTATCGATGGATAGGAAACTCTGTGGTGATGTGGGATCTGTCCTAGCGATGGATAGGAAACTGTGTGGTGATGTGGGAACTGTCCTAGGGATGGATAGGAAACTGTGTGGTGATGTGGGATATGCCCTAGGGATGGACAGGAATCTCTGTGGTGATGTGGGATCTGTCATATGGATGGACAGGAAAAAGTGTGGTGATGTGGGATCTGTCCTAGGGATGTACAGGAAACTCTGTGGTGATGTGGGAACTGTCGTAGGGATGGACAGGATCTCTGTGGTGATGGGGGATCTGTCCTGGTGATGGACAGAAAACTCTGTGGTGATATGGGATCTGTCCTAGGGATGTACTGGAAACTCTGTGGTGATGTGGGATCTGTCCTAGGAATGGACAGGAAACACTCTTGTGATGTGGGATCTGCCCTGGTGATGGACAGGAAACTCTGAGGTGATGAGGGATCTGCCCAAGGGATCGACAGGAAACTCTGTGGTGATGTGGGATCTGACCTAGGGATGGATGGGAAATGCTGAGGTGATGTAAGACTGCCACTATAGATGGATAGGAAACTCTGTGGTGATGTGGTATCTGTCCAAGGGATGGACAGGAATCTCGGGGGTGATGTGGGATCTGTCCTATGGATGGACAGGAAACAGTGTGGTGATGTGGGATCTGTCCTAGGGATGTACAGGAAACTCTGTGGTGATGTGGGAACTCTCCTAGGGATGGACAGGATCTCTGTTGTGAAGTGGGATCTGCCCTAGGGATGGACAGGAAACTCTGTGGTGATGTGGGATCTGTTCTAAGGATGGACAGGAAACTCTCTTGTGATGTAAGATCTGCCCTGGTGATGGACAGGAAACTCTGTGGTTATGTGGGATCTGTTCTAAGGATGGACAGGAAACTCTCTTGTGATGTAAGATCTGCCCTGGTGATGGACAGGAAACTCTGTGGTGATGTGGGATCTGTTCTAAGGATGGACAGGAAACTCTCTTGTGATGTGAGATCTGCCCTGGTGATGGACAGGAAACTCTGTGGTGATGTGGAATCTGCCCTAGGGATGAACAGGAAACTCTGTGGTGAGGTGGCATCTGTCCTAGGGATGGACAGGAAACTCTGTGGTAATGTGGGATCTGCCCTACGGATGGACAGGAAACTCTGTGGTGATGTGGGACGTGTCCTAGGGATGGACAGGAAACTCTGTGGTGATGTTTGATCTGTCCTAGGCATGGACAGGAAACACTCTGGTGATGTGGGATATGCCCTGGTAATGAAAGGAAACACTGTTGTGATGTGGGATCTGCCCCAGGGATGGACAGGAAACTCTGTGGTGAGGTGGGATCTGCCCTGGTGATGGACTGGAATCTCTGTGGTGTTGTGGGATCTGACCTGTTGAAGGACCGGACACTCAGTGGTGATGTGGGATCTGTCCTTGGGATGGACAGGAAAAACTGTGGTGATGAGGGATCTGCCCTAGGGATGCACAGGAAACTGTGTGGTGATGTGGGATCTGCACTAGTGATGGACAGGAAACTCTGTGGTGATGTGGGATCTGTCCTAGGGATGGACAGGAAACTCTGTGGTAATGGGGGATCTGCCCTGGGGATGGACAGGAAACAATGTGGTGATGTGGAATCTGCCCTAGGGATGGACAGGAAATATTGTGGTGATGTCGGATCTGTCCTGGTGATGGACAGGAAACTCTGTGGTGATGCGGAATCTGCCCTAGGGATGGACAGGAAACTCTGTGGTGTTGTGGGATACGCCGTAGGGATGGACAGGAATCTCTGTGGTGTTGAGGGATCTGTCGTAGGGATGGACATGAAACTCTGTGTTGATGTGGGAATTGTCCTAGGGATGGATACGAAACTATGTGGTGATGTGGTATCTGTCCTAGGGATGCACAGGAAACTCTGTAGTGATGTGGGATCTGTCCTAGGAATGGACAGGAAACACTGTGGTGATGTGGGAACTCTCCTAGGGATGGACAGGATCTCTGTTGTGAAGTGGGATCTGCCCTAGGGATGGACAGGAAACTCTGTGGTGATGTGGGATCTGTTCTAAGGATGGACAGGAAACTCTCTTGTGATGTAAGATCTGCCCTGGTGATGGACAGGAAACTCTGTGGTTATGTGGGATCTGTTCTAAGGATGGACAGGAAACTCTCTTGTGATGTAAGATCTGCCCTGGTGATGGACAGGAAACTCTGTGGTGATGTGGGATCTGTTCTAAGGATGGACAGGAAACTCTCTTGTGATGTGAGATCTGCCCTGGTGATGGACAGGAAACTCTGTGGTGATGTGGAATCTGCCCTAGGGATGAACAGGAAACTCTGTGGTGAGGTGGCATCTGTCCTAGGGATGGACAGGAAACTCTGTGGTAATGTGGGATCTGCCCTACGGATGGACAGGAAACTCTGTGGTGATGTGGGACGTGTCCTAGGGATGGACAGGAAACTCTGTGGTGATGTTTGATCTGTCCTAGGCATGGACAGGAAACACTCTGGTGATGTGGGATATGCCCTGGTAATGAAAGGAAACACTGTTGTGATGTGGGATCTGCCCCAGGGATGGACAGGAAACTCTGTGGTGAGGTGGGATCTGCCCTGGTGATGGACTGGAATCTCTGTGGTGTTGTGGGATCTGACCTGTTGAAGGACCGGACACTCAGTGGTGATGTGGGATCTGTCCTTGGGATGGACAGGAAAAACTGTGGTGATGAGGGATCTGCCCTAGGGATGCACAGGAAACTGTGTGGTGATGTGGGATCTGCACTAGTGATGGACAGGAAACTCTGTGGTGATGTGGGATCTGTCCTAGGGATGGACAGGAAACTCTGTGGTAATGGGGGATCTGCCCTGGGGATGGACAGGAAACAATGTGGTGATGTGGAATCTGCCCTAGGGATGGACAGGAAATATTGTGGTGATGTCGGATCTGTCCTGGTGATGGACAGGAAACTCTGTGGTGATGCGGAATCTGCCCTAGGGATGGACAGGAAACTCTGTGGTGTTGTGGGATACGCCGTAGGGATGGACAGGAATCTCTGTGGTGTTGAGGGATCTGTCGTAGGGATGGACATGAAACTCTGTGTTGATGTGGGAATTGTCCTAGGGATGGATACGAAACTATGTGGTGATGTGGTATCTGTCCTAGGGATGCACAGGAAACTCTGTAGTGATGTGGGATCTGTCCTAGGAATGGACAGGAAACACTCTCGTGATGTGGGATCTGCCCTGGTGATGGACAGGAAACTCTGAGGTGATGAGGGATCTGACCAAGGGATCGACAGGAAACTCTGTGGTGATGTGGAATCTGTCTTAGGGATGGACAGGAAACTCTGTGGTGATGTGGGTCTGTCCTACGTATGGACAGGCAACTCTGTAGTGATGTGGGATCTGTCCTAGGGATGGACAGGAAACTCTGTGGTGTTGTGGGATCTGTCGTAGGTATGGACAGGAAACTCTGTGGTAATGTGGGATCTGACCTAGGGATGGACAGGAAACGCTGTGGTGATGTGGGAGCTGTCCTATCGATGGACAGGAAACTCTGTGGTGATGTGAGATCTGCCCTAGGGATGGACAGGAAACTTTGTGGTGATGTGTGATCTGACCTAGGGATGGATAGGAAACTGTGTGGTGATGTGGGATCTGCCCTAGGGATGGACAGGAATCTCTGTGGTGATGTGGGATCTGTCATATGGATGGACAGGAAAAAGTGTGGTGATGTGGGATCTGTCCTAGGGATGTACAGGAAACTCTGTGGTGATGTGGGAACTGTCGTAGGGATGGACAGGATCTCTGTGGTGATGGGGGATCTGTCCTGGTGATGGACAGAAATCTCTGTGGTGATATGGGATCTGTCCTAGGGATGTACTGGAAACTCTGTGGTGATGTGGGATCTGTCCTAGGAATGGACAGGAAACACTCTTGTGATGTGGGATCTGCCCTGGTGATGGACAGGAAACTCTGAGGTGATGAGGGATCTGCCCAAGGGATCGACAGGAAACTCTGTGGTGATGTGGGATCTGACCTAGGGATGGATGGGAAACGCTGAGGTGATGTAAGACTGCCACTATCGATGGATAGGAAACTCTGTGGTGATGTGGTATCTGTCCAAGGGATGGACAGGAATCTCGGGGGTGATGTGGGATCTGTCCTATGGATGGACAGGAAACAGTGTGGTGATGTGGGATCTGTCCTAGGGATGTACAGGAAACTCTGTGGTGATGTGGGAACTCTCCTAGGGATGGACAGGATCTCTGTTGTGAAGTGGGATCTGCCCTAGGGATGGAAAGGAAACTCTGTGGTGATGTGGGATCTGTTCTAAGGATGGACAGGAAACTCTCTTGTGATGTAAGATCTGCCCTGGTGATGGACAGGAAACTCTGTGGTTATGTGGGATCTGTTCTAAGGATGGACAGGAAACTCTCTTGTGATGTAAGATCTGCCCTGGTGATGGACAGGAAACTCTGTGGTAATGTGGGATCTGCCCTACGGTTGGACAGGAAACTCTGTGGTGATGAGGGACGTGTCCTAGGGATGGACAGGAAACTCTGTGGTGATGTTTGATCTGTCCTAGGCATGGACAGGAAACACTCTGGTGATGTGGGATATGCCCTGGTAATGAAAGGAAACACTGTTGTGATGTGGGATCTGCCCCAGGGATGGACAGGAAACTCTGTGGTGAGGTGGGATCTGCCCTGGTGATGGACTGGAATCTCTGTGGTGTTGTGGGATCTGACCTGTTGAAGGACCGGACACTCAGTGGTGATGTGGGATCTGTCCTTGGGATGGACAGGAAAAACTGTGGTGATGAGGGATCTGCCCTAGGGATGCACAGGAAACTCTGTGGTGATGTGGGATCTGACCTAGGGATGGATAGGAAACTCTGCGGTGATGTAAGACTGCCCCTATCGATGGATAGGAAACTCTGTGGTGATGTGGTATCTGTCCTAGGGATGGATAGGAAACTGTGTGGTGATGTGGGATCTGTCCTAGGGATGGACAGGAAACTCTGTGGTGTTGTGGGATCCGCCGTAGGGATGGACAGGAATCTCTGTGGTGATGTGGGATCTGTCCTAGGGATGGACAGGAATCTCGGGGGTGATGTGGGATCTGTCCTATGGATGGACAGGAAACAGTGTGGTGATGTGGGATCTGTCCTAGGGATGTACAGGAAACTCTGTGGTGATGTGGGAACTCTCCTAGGGATGGACAGGATCTCTGTTGTGAAGTGGGATCTGCCCTAGGGATGGACAGGAAACACTGTGGTGATGTGGGATCTGTTCTAAGGATGGACAGGAAACTCTCTTGTGATGTAAGATCTGCCCTGGTGATGGACAGGAAACTCTGTGGTTATGTGGGATCTGTTCTAAGGATGGACAGGAAACTCTCTTGTGATGTAAGATCTGCCCTGGTGATGGACAGGAAACTCTGTGGTGATGTGGGATCTGTTCTAAGGATGGACAGGAAACTCTCTTGTGATGTGAGATCTGCCCTGGTGATGGACAGGAAACTCTGTGGTGATGTGGAATCTGCCCTAGGGATGGACAGGAAACTCTGTGGTAATGTGGGATCTGCCCTACGGATGGACAGGAAACTCTGTGGTGATGTGGGACGTGTCCTAGGGATGGACAGGAAACTCTGTGGTGATGTTTGATCTGTCCTAGGCATGGACAGGAAACACTCTGGTGATGTGGGATATGCCCTGGTAATGAAAGGAAACACTGTTGTGATGTGGGATCTGCCCCAGGGATGGACAGGAAACTCTGTGGTGAGGTGGGATCTGCCCTGGTGATGGACTGGAATCTCTGTGGTGTTGTGGGATCTGACCTGTTGAAGGACCGGACACTCAGTGGTGATGTGGGATCTGTCCTTGGGATGGACAGGAAAAACTGTGGTGATGAGGGATCTGCCCTAGGGATGCACAGGAAACTCTGTGGTGATGTGGGATCTGACCTAGGGATGGATAGGAAACTCTGCGGTGATGTAAGACTGCCCCTATCGATGGATAGGAAACTCTGTGGTGATGTGGTATCTGTCCTAGGGATGGATAGGAAACTGTGTGGTGATGTGGGATCTGTCCTAGGGATGGACAGGAAACTCTGTGGTGTTGTGGGATCCGCCGTAGGGATGGACAGGAATCTCTGTGGTGATGTGGGATCTGTCCTAGGGATGGACAGGAATCTCTGTGGTGTTGAGGGATCTGTCGTAGGGATGGACAGGAAACTCTGTGGTGATGTGGGAACTGTCCGAGGGATGGATACGAAACTATGTGGTGATGTGGGATCTGTCCTAGGGATGCACAGGAAACTCTGGGGTGATGTGGGATCTGTCCTGGGGATGGATAGGAAACTCTGTGGTTCTGTGGGATCTGTCCTAGGGATGGACAGGAATCTCTGGGCTGATGTGGGATCTGTCCTAGGGATGGACAGGAAACAGTGTGGTGATGTGGGATCTGTCCTCGGGATGTACAGGAAACGCTGTGGTGATGTGGGAACTGTCCTAGGGATGGACAGGATCTCTGTTGTGAAGTGGGATCTGCCCTAGGGATGGACAGGAAACTCTGTGGTGATGTGGGATCTGTTCTAAGGATGGACAGGAAACTCTCTTCTGATGTGAGATCTGCCCTGGTGATGGACAGGAAACTCTGTGGTGATGTGGAATCTGAACTAGGGATGGACAGGAAACTCTGTGGTGTTGCGGGATCTGCCCTAGGGATGGACAGGAAACTCAGTGGTGAGGTGGGATCTGCCCTGGTGATGGACAGGAAACTCTGTGGTGAGGTGGGATATGCCCTGGTGATGGACTGGAATCTCTGTGGTGTTGTGGGATCTGTCCTGTTGAAGGACAGGACACTCAGTGGTGATGTGGGATCTGTCCTTGGGATGGACAGGAAACACTGTGGTGATGTGGGATCTGCCCTAGGGATGCACAGGAAACTCTGTGGTGATGTGGTATCTGTCCTAGGGATGGATAGGAAACTGTGTGGTGATGTGGGATCTGTCCTAGGGATGGACAGGAAACTCTGTGGTGTTGTGGGATCCGCCGTAGGGATGGACAGGAATCTCTGTGGTGATGTGGGATCTGTCCTAGGGATGGACAGGAATCTCTGTGGTGTTGAGGGATCTGTCGTAGGGATGGACAGGAAACTCTGTGGTGATGTGGGAACTGTCCGAGGGATGGATACGAAACTATGTGGTGATGTGGGATCTGTCCTAGGGATGCACAGGAAACTCTGGGGTGATGTGGGATCTGTCCTGGGGATGGATAGGAAACTCTGTGGTTCTGTGGGATCTGTCCTAGGGATGGACAGGAATCTCTGGGCTGATGTGGGATCTGTCCTAGGGATGGACAGGAAACAGTGTGGTGATGTGGGATCTGTCCTCGGGATGTACAGGAAACGCTGTGGTGATGTGGGAACTGTCCTAGGGATGGACATTATCTCTGTTGTGAAGTGGGATCTGCCCTAGGGATGGACAGGAAACTCTGTGGTGATGTGGGATCTGTTCTAAGGATGGACAGGAAACTCTCTTGTGATGTGAGATCTGCCCTGGTGATGGACAGGAAACTCTGTGGTGATGTGTTATCTGAACTAGGGATGGACAGGAAACTCTGTGGTGTTGCGGGATCTGCCCTAGGGATGGACAGGAAACTCAGTGGTGAGGTGGGATCTGCCCTGGTGATGGACAGGAAACTCTGTGGTGAGGTGGGATATGCCTTGGTGATGGACTGGAATCTCTGTGGTGTTGTGGGATCTGTCCTGTTGAAGGACAGGACACTCAGTGGTGATGTGGGATCTGTCCTTGGGATGGACAGGAAACACTGTGGTGATGTGGGATCTGCCCTAGGGATGCACAGGAAACTCTGTGGTGATGTGGGATCTGACCTAGGGATGGATAGGAAACTCCGCGGTGATGTGGGATCTGTCCTAGGGATGGACTGGAAACCCTGTGGTAATGGGGGATCTGCCCTGCGGATGGACAGGAAACGATGTGGTGATGTTGGAACTGCCCTGGTGATGGACAGGAAACTCTGTGGTGATGTGGAATCTGCCCTAGGGATGGACAGGAAATATTGTGGTGATGTCGGATCTGTCCTGGTGATGGACAGGAAACTCTGTGTTCTTGTGGGATCTGCCCTAGGGATGGACAGGAAACACTGTGGTGTTGTGGGATCCGCTGTAGGGATGGACAGGAATCTCTGTGGTGATGTGGGATCTGTCCTAGGGATGGACAGGAATCTCTGTGGTGTTGTGGGATCTGTCGTAGGGATGGACAGGAAACTATGTGGTGATGTGGGATCTGTCCTAGGGATGCACAGGAAACTGTGTGGTGATGTGAGATCTGCCCTAGCGATGCACAGGAAACTTTGTGGTGAAGTGTGATCTGACCTAGGGATGGATAGGAAACTCTGCAGTGAATGTAAGACTGCCCCTATCGATGGATAGGAAACTCTGTGGTGATGTGGGATCTGTCCTAGGGATGGATAGGAAACTGTGTGGTGATGAGGGATCTGGCCTAGGGATGGATAGGAAACTGTGTGGTGATGTGGGATCTGCCCTAGGGATGGATAGGAAACTCTGTGGTGATGTGGGATCTGCCCTAGGTATGGACAGGAATCTCTGTGGTGATGTGGGATCTGCCCTAGGGATGCACAGGAAACTCTGGGGTGATGTGGGATCTGTCCTGGGGATGGATAGGAAACTCTGTGGTTCTGTGGGATCTGTCCTAGGGATGGACAGGAATCTCTGGGCTGATGTGGGATCTGTCCTAGGGATGGACAGGAAACAGTGTGGTGATGTGGGATCTGTCCTCGGGATGTACAGGAAACGCTGTGGTGATGTGGGAACTGTCCTAGGGATGGACAGGATCTCTGTTGTGAAGTGGGATCTGCCCTAGGGATGGACAGGAAACTCTGTGGTGATGTGGGATCTGTTCTAAGGATGGACAGGAAACTCTCTTCTGATGTGAGATCTGCCCTGGTGATGGACAGGAAACTCTGTGGTGATGTGGAATCTGAACTAGGGATGGACAGGAATCTCTGTGGTGTTGCGGGATCTGCCCTAGGGATGGACAGGAAACTCAGTGGTGAGGTGGGATCTGCCCTGGTGATGGACAGGAAACTCTGTGGTGAGGTGGGATATGCCCTGGTGATGGACTGGAATCTCTGTGGTGTTGTGGGATCTGTCCTGTTGAAGGACAGGACACTCAGTGGTGATGTGGGATCTGTCCTTGGGATGGACAGGAAACACTGTGGTGATGTGGGATCTGCCCTAGGGATGCACAGGAAACTCTGTGGTGATGTGGTATCTGTCCTAGGGATGGATAGGAAACTGTGTGGTGATGTGGGATCTGTCCTAGGGATGGACAGGAAACTCTGTGGTGTTGTGGGATCCGCCGTAGGGATGGACAGGAATCTCTGTGGTGATGTGGGATCTGTCCTAGGGATGGACAGGAATCTCTGTGGTGTTGAGGGATCTGTCGTAGGGATGGACAGGAAACTCTGTGGTGATGTGGGAACTGTCCGAGGGATGGATACGAAACTATGTGGTGATGTGGGATCTGTCCTAGGGATGCACAGGAAACTCTGGGGTGATGTGGGATCTGTCCTGGGGATGGATAGGAAACTCTGTGGTTCTGTGGGATCTGTCCTAGGGATGGACAGGAATCTCTGGGCTGATGTGGGATCTGTCCTAGGGATGGACAGGAAACAGTGTGGTGATGTGGGATCTGTCCTCGGGATGTACAGGAAACGCTGTGGTGATGTGGGAACTGTCCTAGGGATGGACAGGATCTCTGTTGTGAAGTGGGATCTGCCCTAGGGATGGACAGGAAACTCTGTGGTGATGTGGGATCTGTTCTAAGGATGGACAGGAAACTCTCTTCTGATGTGAGATCTGCCCTGGTGATGGACAGGAAACTCTGTGGTGATGTGGAATCTGAACTAGGGATGGACAGGAAACTCTGTGGTGTTGCGGGATCTGCCCTAGGGATGGACAGGAAACTCAGTGGTGAGGTGGGATCTGCCCTGGTGATGGACAGGAAACTCTGTGGTGAGGTGGGATATGCCCTGGTGATGGACTGGAATCTCTGTGGTGTTGTGGGATCTGTCCTGTTGAAGGACAGGACACTCAGTGGTGATGTGGGATCTGTCCTTGGGATGGACAGGAAACACTGTGGTGATGTGGGATCTGCCCTAGGGATGCACAGGAAACTCTGTGGTGATGTGGGATCTGACCTAGGGATGGATAGGAAACTCCGCGGTGATGTGGGATCTGTCCTAGGGATGGACTGGAAACCCTGTGGTAATGGGGGATCTGCCCTGCGGATGGACAGGAAACGATGTGGTGATGTTGGAACTGCCCTGGTGATGGACAGGAAACTCTGTGGTGATGTGGAATCTGCCCTAGGGATGGACAGGAAATATTGTGGTGATGTCGGATCTGTCCTGGTGATGGACAGGAAACTCTGTGTTCTTGTGGGATCTGCCCTAGGGATGGACAGGAAACACTGTGGTGTTGTGGGATCCGCTGTAGGGATGGACAGGAATCTCTGTGGTGATGTGGGATCTGTCCTAGGGATGGACAGGAATCTCTGTGGTGTTGTGGGATCTGTCGTAGGGATGGACAGGAAACTATGTGGTGATGTGGGATCTGTCCTAGGGATGCACGGGAAACTGTGTGGTGATGTGAGATCTGCCCTAGCGATGCACAGGAAACTTTGTGGTGAAGTGTGATCTGACCTAGGGATGGATAGGAAACTCTGCAGTGAATGTAAGACTGCCCCTATCGATGGATAGGAAACTCTGTGGTGATGTGGGATCTGTCCTAGGGATGGATAGGAAACTGTGTGGTGATGAGGGATCTGGCCTAGGGATGGATAGGAAACTGTGTGGTGATGTGGGATCTGCCCTAGGGATGGATAGGAAACTCTGTGGTGATGTGGGATCTGCCCTAGGTATGGACAGGAATCTCTGTGGTGATGTGGGATCTGCCCTAGTGATGGATAGGAAACTCTGTGGTGATGAGGGATCTGTCCTAGGGATGGATAGGAAACTGTGTGGTGATGTGGGATCTGTCCTAGGGATGGACAGGAAACTTTGTGGTGATGTGGGATCTGTCCTGGGGATGGATAGGAAACTCTGTGGTGATGTGGGATCTGTCCTAGGGATGGACAGGAATCTCTGGGGTGATGTGGGATCTGTCCTAGGGATGGACAGGAAACAGTGTGGTGATGTGGGATCTGTCCTAGGGATGTACTGGAAACTCTGTGGTGATGTGGGAACTGTCCTGGTGATGGACAGGAAACTTTGTGTTCTTGTGGGATCTGCCGTAGGGATGGACAGGAAACTCTGTGGTGTTGTGGGATCCGCCGTAGGGATGGACAGGAATCTCTGTGGTGATGTGGGATCTGTCCTAGGGATGGACAGGAATCTCTGTGGTGTTGTGGGATCTGTCGTAGGGATGGACAGGAAACAGTATGGTGATCTGGGATCTGTCCTAGGGATGTACGGGAAACTCTGTGGTGATGTGGGAACTGTCCTAGGGATGGACAGGATCTCTGTTGTGATGTGGGAGCTGCCCTAGGGATGGACAGGAAACTCTGTGGTGATGTGGGATCTGTCCTAGGGATGGACAGGAATTTCTGTGGTGATGTGGGATCTGTCCTAGGGATGGACAGGAATCTCTGTGGTGATGTGGGATCTGTCCTATGGATGGACAGGAAACAGTGTGGTGATGTGGGATCTGTCCCAGGGATGTACAGGAAAATCTGTGGTGATGTGGGAACTGTCCTAGGGATGGACAGGATCTCTGTGGTGATGGGGGATCTGTCCTGGTGATGGACAGAAAACTCTGTGGTGATGTGGGATCTGTCCTAGGGATGGACAGGAAACACTCTGGCGATGTGGGATCTGCCCTGGTGATGAACAGGAAACACTGTTGTGATGTGGGATCTGCCCTAGGGATGGACAGGAAACTCTGTGGTGATGTGGGATCTTTTCTAAGGATGGACAGGAAACTCTGTGGTGATGTGGGAACTGTCCTAGGGATGGACAGGATCTCTGTTGTGATGTGGGATCTGCCCTAGGTATGGACAGGAAACTCTGTGGTGATGTGGGATCTGTTCTAAGGATGGACAGGAAACTCTCTTGTGATGTGAGATCTGCCCTGGTGATGGACAGGAAACCCTGTGGTGATGTGGGATCTGTTCTAAGGATGGACAGGAAACTCACTTGTGATGTGAGATCTGCCCTGGTGATGGACAGGAAACTCTGTGGTGATGTGGGACATGTTCTAAGGATGGACAGGAAACTCTCTAGTGATGTGAGATCTGCCCTGGTGATGGACAGGAAACTCTGTGGTGATGTGGAATCTGAACTAGGGATGGACGGGAAACTCTGTGGTGTTGCGGGATCTGCCCTAGGGATGGACAGGAAACTCAGTGGTGAGGTGGGATCTGCCCTGGTGATGGACAGGAAACTCTGTGGTGAGGTGGGATATGCCCTGGTGATGGACTGGAATCTCTGTGGTGTTGTGGGATCTGTCCTGTTGAAGGACAGGACACTCAGTGGTGATGTGGGATCTGTCCTTGGGATGGACAGGAAACACTGTGGTGATGTGGGATCTGACCTAGGGATGGATAGGAAACTCCGCGGTGATGTGGGATCTGTCCTAGGGATGGACAGGAAACCCTGTGGTAATGGGGGATCTGCCCTGCGGATGGACAGGAAACGATGTGGTGATGTTGGAACTCTCCTAGGGATGGACAGGATCTCTGTTGTGAAGTGGGATCTGCCCTAGGGATGGACAGGAAACTCTGTGGTGATGTGGGATCTGTTCTAAGGATGGACAGGAAACTCTCTTGTGATGTAAGATCTGCCCTGGTGATGGACAGGAAACCCTGTGGTAATGGGGGATCTGCCCTGCGGATGGACAGGAAACGATGTGGTGATGTTGGAACTCTCCTAGGGATGGACAGGATCTCTGTTGTGAAGTGGGATCTGCCCTAGGGATGGACAGGAAACTCTGTGGTGATGTGGGATCTGTTCTAAGGATGGACAGGAAACTCTCTTGTGATGTAAGATCTGCCCTGGTGATGGACAGGAAACTCTGTGGTTATGTGGGATCTGTTCTAAGGATGGACAGGAAACTCTCTTGTGATGTGAGATCTGCCCTGGTGATGGACAGGAAACTCTGTGGTAATGTGGGATCTGCCCTACGGATGGACAGGAAACTCTGTGGTGATGTGGGACGTGTCCTAGGGATGGACAGGAAACTCTGTGGTGATGTTTGATCTGTCCTAGGCATGGACAGGAAACACTCTGGTGATGTGGGATATGCCCTGGTAATGAAAGGAAACACTGTTGTGATGTGGGATCTGCCCCAGGGATGGACAGGAAACTCTGTGGTGAGGTGGGATCTGCCCTGGTGATGGACTGGAATCTCTGTGGTGTTGTGGGATCTGACCTGTTGAAGGACCGGACACTCAGTGGTGATGTGGGATCTGTCCTTGGGATGGACAGGAAAAACTGTGGTGATGAGGGATCTGCCCTAGGGATGCACAGGAAACTCTGTGGTGATGTGGGATCTGTCCTAGGGATGGACAGGAAACTCTGTGGTAATGGGGGATCTGCCCTGGGGATGGACAGGAAACAATGTGGTGATGTGGAATCTGCCCTAGGGATGGACAGGAAATATTGTGGTGATGTCGGATCTGTCCTGGTGATGGACAGGAAACTCTGTGGTGATGCGGAATCTGCCCTAGGGATGGACAGGAAACTCTGTGGTGTTGTGGGATACGCCGTAGGGATGGACAGGAATCTCTGTGGTGTTGAGGGATCTGTCGTAGGGATGGACATGAAACTCTGTGGTGATGTGGGAATTGTCCTAGGGATGGATACGAAACTATGTGGTGATGTGGTATCTGTCCTAGGGATGCACAGGAAACTCTGTAGTGATGTGGGATCTGTCCTAGGAATGGACAGGAAACACTCTCGTGATGTGGGATCTGCCCTGGTGATGGACAGGAAACACTGTGGTGATGTGGGATCTGTTCTAAGGATGGACAGGAAACTCTCTTGTGATGTAAGATCTGCCCTGGTGATGGACAGGAAACTCTGTGGTTATGTGGGATCTGTTCTAAGGATGGACAGGAAACTCTCTTGTGATGTAAGATCTGCCCTGGTGATGGACAGGAAACTCTGTGGTGATGTGGGATCTGTTCTAAGGATGGACAGGAAACTCTCTTGTGATGTGAGATCTGCCCTGGTGATGGACAGGAAACTCTGTGGTGATGTGGAATCTGCCCTAGGGATGGACAGGAAACTCTGTGGTAATGTGGGATCTGCCCTACGGATGGACAGGAAACTCTGTGGTGATGTGGGACGTGTCCTAGGGATGGACAGGAAACTCTGTGGTGATGTTTGATCTGTCCTAGGCATGGACAGGAAACACTCTGGTGATGTGGGATATGCCCTGGTAATGAAAGGAAACACTGTTGTGATGTGGGATCTGCCCCAGGGATGGACAGGAAACTCTGTGGTGAGGTGGGATCTGCCCTGGTGATGGACTGGAATCTCTGTGGTGTTGTGGGATCTGACCTGTTGAAGGACCGGACACTCAGTGGTGATGTGGGATCTGTCCTTGGGATGGACAGGAAAAACTGTGGTGATGAGGGATCTGCCCTAGGGATGCACAGGAAACTCTGTGGTGATGTGGGATCTGACCTAGGGATGGATAGGAAACTCTGCGGTGATGTAAGACTGCCCCTATCGATGGATAGGAAACTCTGTGGTGATGTGGTATCTGTCCTAGGGATGGATAGGAAACTGTGTGGTGATGTGGGATCTGTCCTAGGGATGGACAGGAAACTCTGTGGTGTTGTGGGATCCGCCGTAGGGATGGACAGGAATCTCTGTGGTGATGTGGGATCTGTCCTAGGGATGGACAGGAATCTCTGTGGTGTTGAGGGATCTGTCGTAGGGATGGACAGGAAACTCTGTGGTGATGTGGGAACTGTCCGAGGGATGGATACGAAACTATGTGGTGATGTGGGATCTGTCCTAGGGATGCACAGGAAACTCTGGGGTGATGTGGGATCTGTCCTGGGGATGGATAGGAAACTCTGTGGTTCTGTGGGATCTGTCCTAGGGATGGACAGGAATCTCTGGGCTGATGTGGGATCTGTCCTAGGGATGGACAGGAAACAGTGTGGTGATGTGGGATCTGTCCTCGGGATGTACAGGAAACGCTGTGGTGATGTGGGAACTGTCCTAGGGATGGACAGGATCTCTGTTGTGAAGTGGGATCTGCCCTAGGGATGGACAGGAAACTCTGTGGTGATGTGGGATCTGTTCTAAGGATGGACAGGAAACTCTCTTCTGATGTGAGATCTGCCCTGGTGATGGACAGGAAACTCTGTGGTGATGTGGAATCTGAACTAGGGATGGACAGGAAACTCTGTGGTGTTGCGGGATCTGCCCTAGGGATGGACAGGAAACTCAGTGGTGAGGTGGGATCTGCCCTGGTGATGGACAGGAAACTCTGTGGTGAGGTGGGATATGCCCTGGTGATGGACTGGAATCTCTGTGGTGTTGTGGGATCTGTCCTGTTGAAGGACAGGACACTCAGTGGTGATGTGGGATCTGTCCTTGGGATGGACAGGAAACACTGTGGTGATGTGGGATCTGCCCTAGGGATGCACAGGAAACTCTGTGGTGATGTGGTATCTGTCCTAGGGATGGATAGGAAACTGTGTGGTGATGTGGGATCTGTCCTAGGGATGGACAGGAAACTCTGTGGTGTTGTGGGATCCGCCGTAGGGATGGACAGGAATCTCTGTGGTGATGTGGGATCTGTCCTAGGGATGGACAGGAATCTCTGTGGTGTTGAGGGATCTGTCGTAGGGATGGACAGGAAACTCTGTGGTGATGTGGGAACTGTCCGAGGGATGGATACGAAACTATGTGGTGATGTGGGATCTGTCCTAGGGATGCACAGGAAACTCTGGGGTGATGTGGGATCTGTCCTGGGGATGGATAGGAAACTCTGTGGTTCTGTGGGATCTGTCCTAGGGATGGACAGGAATCTCTGGGCTGATGTGGGATCTGTCCTAGGGATGGACAGGAAACAGTGTGGTGATGTGGGATCTGTCCTCGGGATGTACAGGAAACGCTGTGGTGATGTGGGAACTGTCCTAGGGATGGACATTATCTCTGTTGTGAAGTGGGATCTGCCCTAGGGATGGACAGGAAACTCTGTGGTGATGTGGGATCTGTTCTAAGGATGGACAGGAAACTCTCTTGTGATGTGAGATCTGCCCTGGTGATGGACAGGAAACTCTGTGGTGATGTGTTATCTGAACTAGGGATGGACAGGAAACTCTGTGGTGTTGCGGGATCTGCCCTAGGGATGGACAGGAAACTCAGTGGTGAGGTGGGATCTGCCCTGGTGATGGACAGGAAACTCTGTGGTGAGGTGGGATATGCCTTGGTGATGGACTGGAATCTCTGTGGTGTTGTGGGATCTGTCCTGTTGAAGGACAGGACACTCAGTGGTGATGTGGGATCTGTCCTTGGGATGGACAGGAAACACTGTGGTGATGTGGGATCTGCCCTAGGGATGCACAGGAAACTCTGTGGTGATGTGGGATCTGACCTAGGGATGGATAGGAAACTCCGCGGTGATGTGGGATCTGTCCTAGGGATGGACTGGAAACCCTGTGGTAATGGGGGATCTGCCCTGCGGATGGACAGGAAACGATGTGGTGATGTTGGAACTGCCCTGGTGATGGACAGGAAACTCTGTGGTGATGTGGAATCTGCCCTAGGGATGGACAGGAAATATTGTGGTGATGTCGGATCTGTCCTGGTGATGGACAGGAAACTCTGTGTTCTTGTGGGATCTGCCCTAGGGATGGACAGGAAACACTGTGGTGTTGTGGGATCCGCTGTAGGGATGGACAGGAATCTCTGTGGTGATGTGGGATCTGTCCTAGGGATGGACAGGAATCTCTGTGGTGTTGTGGGATCTGTCGTAGGGATGGACAGGAAACTATGTGGTGATGTGGGATCTGTCCTAGGGATGCACAGGAAACTGTGTGGTGATGTGAGATCTGCCCTAGCGATGCACAGGAAACTTTGTGGTGAAGTGTGATCTGACCTAGGGATGGATAGGAAACTCTGCAGTGAATGTAAGACTGCCCCTATCGATGGATAGGAAACTCTGTGGTGATGTGGGATCTGTCCTAGGGATGGATAGGAAACTGTGTGGTGATGAGGGATCTGGCCTAGGGATGGATAGGAAACTGTGTGGTGATGTGGGATCTGCCCTAGGGATGGATAGGAAACTCTGTGGTGATGTGGGATCTGCCCTAGGTATGGACAGGAATCTCTGTGGTGATGTGGGATCTGCCCTAGGGATGCACAGGAAACTCTGGGGTGATGTGGGATCTGTCCTGGGGATGGATAGGAAACTCTGTGGTTCTGTGGGATCTGTCCTAGGGATGGACAGGAATCTCTGGGCTGATGTGGGATCTGTCCTAGGGATGGACAGGAAACAGTGTGGTGATGTGGGATCTGTCCTCGGGATGTACAGGAAACGCTGTGGTGATGTGGGAACTGTCCTAGGGATGGACAGGATCTCTGTTGTGAAGTGGGATCTGCCCTAGGGATGGACAGGAAACTCTGTGGTGATGTGGGATCTGTTCTAAGGATGGACAGGAAACTCTCTTCTGATGTGAGATCTGCCCTGGTGATGGACAGGAAACTCTGTGGTGATGTGGAATCTGAACTAGGGATGGACAGGAATCTCTGTGGTGTTGCGGGATCTGCCCTAGGGATGGACAGGAAACTCAGTGGTGAGGTGGGATCTGCCCTGGTGATGGACAGGAAACTCTGTGGTGAGGTGGGATATGCCCTGGTGATGGACTGGAATCTCTGTGGTGTTGTGGGATCTGTCCTGTTGAAGGACAGGACACTCAGTGGTGATGTGGGATCTGTCCTTGGGATGGACAGGAAACACTGTGGTGATGTGGGATCTGCCCTAGGGATGCACAGGAAACTCTGTGGTGATGTGGTATCTGTCCTAGGGATGGATAGGAAACTGTGTGGTGATGTGGGATCTGTCCTAGGGATGGACAGGAAACTCTGTGGTGTTGTGGGATCCGCCGTAGGGATGGACAGGAATCTCTGTGGTGATGTGGGATCTGTCCTAGGGATGGACAGGAATCTCTGTGGTGTTGAGGGATCTGTCGTAGGGATGGACAGGAAACTCTGTGGTGATGTGGGAACTGTCCGAGGGATGGATACGAAACTATGTGGTGATGTGGGATCTGTCCTAGGGATGCACAGGAAACTCTGGGGTGATGTGGGATCTGTCCTGGGGATGGATAGGAAACTCTGTGGTTCTGTGGGATCTGTCCTAGGGATGGACAGGAATCTCTGGGCTGATGTGGGATCTGTCCTAGGGATGGACAGGAAACAGTGTGGTGATGTGGGATCTGTCCTCGGGATGTACAGGAAACGCTGTGGTGATGTGGGAACTGTCCTAGGGATGGACAGGATCTCTGTTGTGAAGTGGGATCTGCCCTAGGGATGGACAGGAAACTCTGTGGTGATGTGGGATCTGTTCTAAGGATGGACAGGAAACTCTCTTCTGATGTGAGATCTGCCCTGGTGATGGACAGGAAACTCTGTGGTGATGTGGAATCTGAACTAGGGATGGACAGGAAACTCTGTGGTGTTGCGGGATCTGCCCTAGGGATGGACAGGAAACTCAGTGGTGAGGTGGGATCTGCCCTGGTGATGGACAGGAAACTCTGTGGTGAGGTGGGATATGCCCTGGTGATGGACTGGAATCTCTGTGGTGTTGTGGGATCTGTCCTGTTGAAGGACAGGACACTCAGTGGTGATGTGGGATCTGTCCTTGGGATGGACAGGAAACACTGTGGTGATGTGGGATCTGCCCTAGGGATGCACAGGAAACTCTGTGGTGATGTGGGATCTGACCTAGGGATGGATAGGAAACTCCGCGGTGATGTGGGATCTGTCCTAGGGATGGACTGGAAACCCTGTGGTAATGGGGGATCTGCCCTGCGGATGGACAGGAAACGATGTGGTGATGTTGGAACTGCCCTGGTGATGGACAGGAAACTCTGTGGTGATGTGGAATCTGCCCTAGGGATGGACAGGAAATATTGTGGTGATGTCGGATCTGTCCTGGTGATGGACAGGAAACTCTGTGTTCTTGTGGGATCTGCCCTAGGGATGGACAGGAAACACTGTGGTGTTGTGGGATCCGCTGTAGGGATGGACAGGAATCTCTGTGGTGATGTGGGATCTGTCCTAGGGATGGACAGGAATCTCTGTGGTGTTGTGGGATCTGTCGTAGGGATGGACAGGAAACTATGTGGTGATGTGGGATCTGTCCTAGGGATGCACGGGAAACTGTGTGGTGATGTGAGATCTGCCCTAGCGATGCACAGGAAACTTTGTGGTGAAGTGTGATCTGACCTAGGGATGGATAGGAAACTCTGCAGTGAATGTAAGACTGCCCCTATCGATGGATAGGAAACTCTGTGGTGATGTGGGATCTGTCCTAGGGATGGATAGGAAACTGTGTGGTGATGAGGGATCTGGCCTAGGGATGGATAGGAAACTGTGTGGTGATGTGGGATCTGCCCTAGGGATGGATAGGAAACTCTGTGGTGATGTGGGATCTGCCCTAGGTATGGACAGGAATCTCTGTGGTGATGTGGGATCTGCCCTAGTGATGGATAGGAAACTCTGTGGTGATGAGGGATCTGTCCTAGGGATGGATAGGAAACTGTGTGGTGATGTGGGATCTGTCCTAGGGATGGACAGGAAACTTTGTGGTGATGTGGGATCTGTCCTGGGGATGGATAGGAAACTCTGTGGTGATGTGGGATCTGTCCTAGGGATGGACAGGAATCTCTGGGGTGATGTGGGATCTGTCCTAGGGATGGACAGGAAACAGTGTGGTGATGTGGGATCTGTCCTAGGGATGTACTGGAAACTCTGTGGTGATGTGGGAACTGTCCTGGTGATGGACAGGAAACTTTGTGTTCTTGTGGGATCTGCCGTAGGGATGGACAGGAAACTCTGTGGTGTTGTGGGATCCGCCGTAGGGATGGACAGGAATCTCTGTGGTGATGTGGGATCTGTCCTAGGGATGGACAGGAATCTCTGTGGTGTTGTGGGATCTGTCGTAGGGATGGACAGGAAACAGTATGGTGATCTGGGATCTGTCCTAGGGATGTACGGGAAACTCTGTGGTGATGTGGGAACTGTCCTAGGGATGGACAGGATCTCTGTTGTGATGTGGGAGCTGCCCTAGGGATGGACAGGAAACTCTGTGGTGATGTGGGATCTGTCCTAGGGATGGACAGGAATTTCTGTGGTGATGTGGGATCTGTCCTAGGGATGGACAGGAATCTCTGTGGTGATGTGGGATCTGTCCTATGGATGGACAGGAAACAGTGTGGTGATGTGGGATCTGTCCCAGGGATGTACAGGAAAATCTGTGGTGATGTGGGAACTGTCCTAGGGATGGACAGGATCTCTGTGGTGATGGGGGATCTGTCCTGGTGATGGACAGAAAACTCTGTGGTGATGTGGGATCTGTCCTAGGGATGGACAGGAAACACTCTGGCGATGTGGGATCTGCCCTGGTGATGAACAGGAAACACTGTTGTGATGTGGGATCTGCCCTAGGGATGGACAGGAAACTCTGTGGTGATGTGGGATCTTTTCTAAGGATGGACAGGAAACTCTGTGGTGATGTGGGAACTGTCCTAGGGATGGACAGGATCTCTGTTGTGATGTGGGATCTGCCCTAGGTATGGACAGGAAACTCTGTGGTGATGTGGGATCTGTTCTAAGGATGGACAGGAAACTCTCTTGTGATGTGAGATCTGCCCTGGTGATGGACAGGAAACCCTGTGGTGATGTGGGATCTGTTCTAAGGATGGACAGGAAACTCACTTGTGATGTGAGATCTGCCCTGGTGATGGACAGGAAACTCTGTGGTGATGTGGGACATGTTCTAAGGATGGACAGGAAACTCTCTAGTGATGTGAGATCTGCCCTGGTGATGGACAGGAAACTCTGTGGTGATGTGGAATCTGAACTAGGGATGGACGGGAAACTCTGTGGTGTTGCGGGATCTGCCCTAGGGATGGACAGGAAACTCAGTGGTGAGGTGGGATCTGCCCTGGTGATGGACAGGAAACTCTGTGGTGAGGTGGGATATGCCCTGGTGATGGACTGGAATCTCTGTGGTGTTGTGGGATCTGTCCTGTTGAAGGACAGGACACTCAGTGGTGATGTGGGATCTGTCCTTGGGATGGACAGGAAACACTGTGGTGATGTGGGATCTGACCTAGGGATGGATAGGAAACTCCGCGGTGATGTGGGATCTGTCCTAGGGATGGACAGGAAACCCTGTGGTAATGGGGGATCTGCCCTGCGGATGGACAGGAAACGATGTGGTGATGTTGGAACTCTCCTAGGGATGGACAGGATCTCTGTTGTGAAGTGGGATCTGCCCTAGGGATGGACAGGAAACTCTGTGGTGATGTGGGATCTGTTCTAAGGATGGACAGGAAACTCTCTTGTGATGTAAGATCTGCCCTGGTGATGGACAGGAAACCCTGTGGTAATGGGGGATCTGCCCTGCGGATGGACAGGAAACGATGTGGTGATGTTGGAACTCTCCTAGGGATGGACAGGATCTCTGTTGTGAAGTGGGATCTGCCCTAGGGATGGACAGGAAACTCTGTGGTGATGTGGGATCTGTTCTAAGGATGGACAGGAAACTCTCTTGTGATGTAAGATCTGCCCTGGTGATGGACAGGAAACTCTGTGGTTATGTGGGATCTGTTCTAAGGATGGACAGGAAACTCTCTTGTGATGTGAGATCTGCCCTGGTGATGGACAGGAAACTCTGTGGTAATGTGGGATCTGCCCTACGGATGGACAGGAAACTCTGTGGTGATGTGGGACGTGTCCTAGGGATGGACAGGAAACTCTGTGGTGATGTTTGATCTGTCCTAGGCATGGACAGGAAACACTCTGGTGATGTGGGATATGCCCTGGTAATGAAAGGAAACACTGTTGTGATGTGGGATCTGCCCCAGGGATGGACAGGAAACTCTGTGGTGAGGTGGGATCTGCCCTGGTGATGGACTGGAATCTCTGTGGTGTTGTGGGATCTGACCTGTTGAAGGACCGGACACTCAGTGGTGATGTGGGATCTGTCCTTGGGATGGACAGGAAAAACTGTGGTGATGAGGGATCTGCCCTAGGGATGCACAGGAAACTCTGTGGTGATGTGGGATCTGTCCTAGGGATGGACAGGAAACTCTGTGGTAATGGGGGATCTGCCCTGGGGATGGACAGGAAACAATGTGGTGATGTGGAATCTGCCCTAGGGATGGACAGGAAATATTGTGGTGATGTCGGATCTGTCCTGGTGATGGACAGGAAACTCTGTGGTGATGCGGAATCTGCCCTAGGGATGGACAGGAAACTCTGTGGTGTTGTGGGATACGCCGTAGGGATGGACAGGAATCTCTGTGGTGTTGAGGGATCTGTCGTAGGGATGGACATGAAACTCTGTGGTGATGTGGGAATTGTCCTAGGGATGGATACGAAACTATGTGGTGATGTGGTATCTGTCCTAGGGATGCACAGGAAACTCTGTAGTGATGTGGGATCTGTCCTAGGAATGGACAGGAAACACTCTCGTGATGTGGGATCTGCCCTGGTGATGGACAGGAAACTCTGAGGTGATGAGGGATCTGACCAAGGGATCGACAGGAAACTCTGTGGTGATGTGGAATCTGTCTTAGGGATGGACAGGAAACTCTGTGGTGATGTGGGTCTGTCCTACGTATGGACAGGCAACTCTGTAGTGATGTGGGATCTGTCCTAGGGATGGACAGGAAACTCTGTGGTGTTGTGGGATCTGTCGTAGGTATGGACAGGAAACTCTGTGGTAATGTGGGATCTGACCTAGGGATGGACAGGAAACGCTGTGGTGATGTGGGAGCTGTCCTATCGATGGACAGGAAACTCTGTGGTGATGTGAGATCTGCCCTAGGGATGGACAGGAAACTTTGTGGTGATGTGTGATCTGACCTAGGGATGGATAGGAAACTCTGCAGTGAATGTAAGACTGACCCTATCGATGGATAGGAAACTCTGTGGTGATGTGGGATCTGTCCTAGCGATGGATAGGAAACTGTGTGGTGATGTGGGAACTGTCCTAGGGATGGATAGGAAACTGTGTGGTGATGTGGGATCTGCCCTAGGGATGGACAGGAATCTCTGTTGAGATGTGGGATCTGTCATATGGATGGACAGGAAAAAGTGTGGTGATGTGGGATCTGTCCTAGGGATGTACAGGAAACTCTGTGGTGATGTGGGAACTGTCGTAGGGATGGACAGGATCTCTGTGGTGATGGGGGATCTGTCCTGGTGATGGACAGAAAACTCTGTGGTGATATGGGATCTGTCCTAGGGATGTACTGGAAACTCTGTGGTGATGTGGGATCTGTCCTAGGAATGGACAGGAAACACTCTTGTGATGTGGGATCTGCCCTGGTGATGGACAGGAAACTCTGAGGTGATGAGGGATCTGCCCAAGGGATCGACAGGAAACTCTGTGGTGATGTGGGATCTGACCTAGGGATGGATGGGAAACGCTGAGGTGATGTAAGACTGCCACTATCGATGGATAGGAAACTCTGTGGTGATGTGGTATCTGTCCAAGGGATGGACAGGAATCTCGGGGGTGATGTGGGATCTGTCCTATGGATGGACAGGAAACAGTGTGGTGATGTGGGATCTGTCCTAGGGATGTACAGGAAACTCTGTGGTGATGTGGGAACTCTCCTAGGGATGGACAGGATCTCTGTTGTGAAGTGGGATCTGCCCTAGGGATGGACAGGAAACTCTGTGGTGATGTGGGATCTGTTCTAAGGATGGACAGGAAACTCTCTTGTGATGTAAGATCTGCCCTGGTGATGGACAGGAAACTCTGTGGTTATGTGGGATCTGTTCTAAGGATGGACAGGAAACTCTCTTGTGATGTAAGATCTGCCCTGGTGATGGACAGGAAACTCTGTGGTGATGTGGGATCTGTTCTAAGGATGGACAGGAAACTCTCTTGTGATGTGAGATCTGCCCTGGTGATGGACAGGAAACTCTGTGGTGATGTGGAATCTGCCCTAGGGATGAACAGGAAACTCTGTGGTGAGGTGGCATCTGCCCTGGTGATGGACTGGAATCTCTGTGGTGTTGTGGGATCTGACCTGTTGAAGGACCGGACACTCAGTGGTGATGTGGGATCTGTCCTTGGGATGGACAGGAAAAACTGTGGTGATGAGGGATCTGCCCTAGGGATGCACAGGAAACTCTGTGGTGATGTGGGATCTGACCTAGGGATGGATAGGAAACTCTGCGGTGATGTAAGACTGCCCCTATCGATGGATAGGAAACTCTGTGGTGATGTGGTATCTGTCCTAGGGATGGATAGGAAACTGTGTGGTGATGTGGGATCTGTCCTAGGGATGGACAGGAAACTCTGTGGTGTTGTGGGATCCGCCGTAGGGATGGACAGGAATCTCTGTGGTGATGTGGGATCTGTCCTAGGGATGGACAGGAATCTCTGTGGTGTTGAGGGATCTGTCGTAGGGATGGACAGGAAACTCTGTGGTGATGTGGGATCTGTCCTAGGAATGGACAGGAAACACTCTTGTGATGTGGGATCTGCCCTGGTGATGGACAGGAAACTCTGAGGTGATGAGGGATCTGCCCAAGGGATCGACAGGAAACTCTGTGGTGATGTGGGATCTGTCCTAGGGATGGACAGGAAACTCTGTGGTGTTGTGGGATCCGCCGTAGGGATGGACAGGAATCTCTGTGGTGATGTGGGATCTGTCCTAGGGATGGACAGGAATCTCTGTGGTGTTGAGGGATCTGTCGTAGGGATGGACAGGAAACTCTGTGGTGATGTGGGAACTGTCCGAGGGATGGATACGAAACTATGTGGTGATGTGGGATCTGTCCTAGGGATGCACAGGAAACTCTGGGGTGATGTGGGATCTGTCCTGGGGATGGATAGGAAACTCTGTGGTTCTGTGGGATCTGTCCTAGGGATGGACAGGAATCTCTGGGCTGATGTGGGATCTGTCCTAGGGATGGACAGGAAACAGTGTGGTGATGTGGGATCTGTCCTCGGGATGTACAGGAAACGCTGTGGTGATGTGGGAACTGTCCTAGGGATGGACAAGATCTCTGTTGTGAAGTGGGATCTGCCCTAGGGATGGACAGGAAACTCTGTGGTGATGTGGGATCTGTTCTAAGGATGGACAGGAAACTCTCTTCTGATGTGAGATCTGCCCTGGTGATGGACAGGAAACTCTGTGGTGATGTGGAATCTGAACTAGGGATGGACAGGAAACTCTGTGGTGTTGCGGGATCTGCCCTAGGGATGGACAGGAAACTCAGTGGTGAGGTGGGATCTGCCCTGGTGATGGACAGGAAACTCTGTGGTGAGGTGGGATATGCCCTGGTGATGGACTGGAATCTCTGTGGTGTTGTGGGATCTGTCCTGTTGAAGGACAGGACACTCAGTGGTGATGTGGGATCTGTCCTTGGGATGGACAGGAAACACTGTGGTGATGTGGGATCTGCCCTAGGGATGCACAGGAAACTCTGTGGTGATGTGGTATCTGTCCTAGGGATGGATAGGAAACTGTGTGGTGATGTGGGATCTGTCCTAGGGATGGACAGGAAACTCTGGGCTGATGTGGGATCTGTCCTAGGGATGGACAGGAAACCCTGTGGTAATGGGGGATCTGCCCTGCGGATGGACAGGAAACGATGTGGTGATGTTGGAACTGCCCTGGTGATGGACAGGAAACTCTGTGGTGATGTGGAATCTGCCCTAGGGATGGACAGGAAATATTGTGGTGATGTCGGATCTGTCCTGGTGATGGACAGGAAACTCTGTGTTCTTGTGGGATCTGCCCTAGGGATGGACAGGAAACACTGTGGTGTTGTGGGATCCGCTGTAGGGATGGACAGGAATCTCTGTGGTGATGTGGGATCTGTCCTAGGGATGGACAGGAATCTCTGTGGTGTTGTGGGATCTGTCGTAGGGATGGACAGGAAACTATGTGGTGATGTGGAATCTGTCCTAGGGATGCACAGGAAACTGTGTGGTGATGTGAGATCTGCCCTAGCGATGCACAGGAAACTTTGTGGTGAAGTGTGATCTGACCTAGGGATGGATAGGAAACTCTGCAGTGAATGTAAGACTGCCCCTATCGATGGATAGGAAACTCTGTGGTGATGTGGGATCTGTCCTAGGGATGGATAGGAAACTGTGTGGTGATGAAGGATCTGGCCTAGGGATGGATAGGAAACTGTGTGGTGATGTGGGATCTGCCCTAGGGATGGATAGGAAACTCTGTGGTGATGTGGGATCTGCCCTAGGTATGGACAGGAATCTCTGTGGTGATGTGGGATCTGCCCTAGTGATGGATAGGAAACTCTGTGGTGATGAGGGATCTGTCCTAGGGATGGATAGGAAACTGTGTGGTGATGTGGGATCTGTCCTAGGGATGGACAGGAAACTTTGTGGTGATGTGGGATCTGTCCTGGGGATGGATAGGAAACTCTGTGGTGATGTGGGATCTGTCCTAGGGATGGACAGGAATCTCTGGGGTGATGTGGGATCTGTCCTAGGGATGTACTGGAAACTCTGTGGTGATGTGGGAACTGTCCTGGTGATGGACAGGAAACTTTGTGTTCTTGTGGGATCTGCCCTAGGGATGGACAGGAAACTCTGTGGTGTTGTGGGATCCGCCGTAGCGATGGACAGGAATCTCTGTGGTGATGTGGGATCTGTCCTAGGGATGGACAGGAATCTCTGAGGTGTTGTGGGATCTGTCGTAGGGATGGACAGGAAACTCTGTGGTGATGTGGGATCTGTCATATGGATGGTCAGGAAACAGTATGGTGATCTGGGATCTGACCTAGGGATGTACGGGAAACTCTGTGGTGATGTGGGAACTGTCCTAGGGATGGACAGGATCTCTGTTGTGATGTGGGAGCTGCCCTAGGGATGGACAGGAAACTCTGTGGTGATGTGGGATCTGTCCTAGGGATGGACAGGAATTTCTGTGGTGATGTGGGATCTGTCCTAGGGATGGACAGGAATCTCTGTGGTGATGTGGGATCTGTCCTATGGATGGACAGGAAACAGTGTGGTGATGTGGGATCTGTCCTATGGATGGACAGGAAACAGTGTGGTGATGTGGGATCTGTCCCAGGGATGTACAGGAAAATCTGTGGTGATGTGGGAACTGTCCTAGGGATGGACAGGATCTCTGTGGTGCTGGGGGATCTGTCCTGGTGATGGACAGAAAACTCTGTGGTGATGTGGGATCTGTCCTAGGGATGGACAGGAAACACTCTGGCGATGTGGGATCTGCCCTGGTGATGAACAGGAAACACTGTTGTGATGTGGGATCTGCCCTAGGGATGGACAGGAAACTCTGTGGTGATGTGGGATCTTTTCTAAGGATGGACAGGAAACTCTGTGGTGATGTGGGAACTGTCCTAGGGATGGACAGGATCTCTGTTGTGATGTGGGATCTGCCCTAGGTATGGACAGGAAACTCTGTGGTGATGTGGGATCTGTTCTAAGGATGGACAGGAAACTCTCTTGTGATGTGAGATCTGCCCTGGTGATGGACAGGAAACCCTGTGGTGATGTGGGATCTGTTCTAAGGATGGACAGGAAACTCTCTTGTGATGTGAGATCTGCCCTGGTGATGGACAGGAAACTCTGTGGTGATGTGGGACATGTTCTAAGGATGGACAGGAAACTCTCTAGTGATGTGAGATCTGCCCTGGTGATGGACAGGAAACTCTGTGGTGATGTGGAATCTGAACTAGGGATGGACAGGAAACTCTGTGGTGTTGCGGGATCTGCCCTAGGGATGGACAGGAAACTCAGTGGTGAGGTGGGATCTGCCCTGGTGATGGACAGGAAACTCTGTGGTGAGGTGGGATATGCCCTGGTGATGGACTGGAATCTCTGTGGTGTTGTGGGATCTGTCCTGTTGAAGGACAGGACACTCAGTGGTGATGTGGGATCTGTCCTTGGGATGGACAGGAAACACTGTGGTGATGTGGGATCTGACCTAGGGATGGATAGGAAACTCCGCGGTGATGTGGGATCTGTCCTAGGGATGGACAGGAAACCCTGTGGTAATGGGGGATCTGCCCTGCGGATGGACAGGAAACGATGTGGTGATGTTGGAACTCTCCTAGGGATGGACAGGATCTCTGTTGTGAAGTGGGATCTGCCCTAGGGATGGACAGGAAACTCTGTGGTGATGTGGGATCTGTTCTAAGGATGGACAGGAAACTCTCTTGTGATGTAAGATCTGCCCTGGTGATGGACAGGAAACCCTGTGGTAATGGGGGATCTGCCCTGCGGATGAACAGGAAACGATGTGGTGATGTTGGAACACTCCTAGGGATGGACAGGATCTCTGTTGTGAAGTGGGATCTGCCCTAGGGATGGACAGGAAACTCTGTGGTGATGTGGGATCTGTTCTAAGGATGGACAGGAAACTCTCTTGTGATGTAAGATCTGCCCTGGTGATGGACAGGAAACTCTGTGGTTATGTGGGATCTGTTCTAAGGATGGACAGGAAACTCTCTTGTGATGTGAGATCTGCCCTGGTGATGGACAGGAAACTCTGTGGTGATGTGGGATCTGTTCTAAGGATGGACAGGAAACTCTCTTGTGATGTGAGATCTGTCCTGGTGATGGACAGGAAACTCTGTGGTGATGTGGAATCTGCCCTAGGGATGAACAGGAAACTCTGTGGTGAGGTGGCATCTGTCCTAGGGATGGACAGGAAACTCTGTGGTAATGTGGGATCTGCCCTACGGATGGACAGGAAACTCTGTGGTGATGTGGGACGTGTCCTAGGGATGGACAGGAAACTCTGTGGTGATGTTTGATCTGTCCTAGGCATGGACAGGAAACACTCTGGTGATGTGGGATATGCCCTGGTAATGAAAGGAAACACTGTTGTGATGTGGGATCTGCCCCAGGGATGGACAGGAAACTCTGTGGTGAGGTGGGATCTGCCCTGGTGATGGACAGAAAACTCTGTGGTGATGTGGGATCTGTCCTAGGGATGGACAGGAAACACTCTGGCGATGTGAGATCTGCCCTGGTGATGGACAGGAAACCCTGTGGTGATGTGGGATCTTTTCTAAGGATGGACAGGAAACTCTGTGGTGATGTGGGAACTGTCCTAGGGATGGACAGGATCTCTGTTGTGATGTGGGATCTGCCCTAGGTATAGACAGGAAACACTGTGGTGATGTGGGATCTGTTCTAAGGATGGACAGGAAATTCTCTTGTGATGTGAGATCTGCCCTGGTGATGGACAGGAAACCCTGTGGTGATGTGGGATCTTTTCTAAGAATGGACAGGAAACTCTCTTGTGATGTGAGATCTGCACTGGTGATGGACAGGAAACTCTGTGGTGATGTGGAATCTGAACTAGGGATGGACAGGAAACTCTGTGGTGTTGCGGGATCTGCCCTAGGGATGGACAGGAAACTCAGTGGTGAGGTGGGATCTGCCCTGGTGATGGACAGGAAACTCTGTGGTGAGGTGGGATATGCCCTGGTGATGGACTGGAATCTCTGTGGTGTTGTGGGATCTGACCTAGGGATGGATAGGAAACTCCGCGGTGATGTGGGATCTGTCCTAGGGATGGACAGGAAACCCTGTGGTAATGGGGGATCTGCCCTGCGGATGGACAGGAAACGATGTGGTGATGTTGGAACTGCCCTGGTGATGGACAGGAAACTCTGTGGTGATGTGGAATCTGCCCTAGGGATGGACAGGAAATATTGTGGTGATGTCGGATCTGTCCTGGTGATGGACAGGAAACTCTGTGTTCTTGTGGGATCTGCACTAGGGATGGACAGGAAACATTGTGGTGTTGTGGGATCCGCTGTAGGGATGGACAGGAATCTCTGTGGTGATGTGGGATCTGTCCTAGGGATGGACAGGAATCTCTGTGGTGTTGTGGGATCTGTCGTAGGGATGGACAGGAAACTATGTGGTGATGTGGGATCTGTCCTCGGGATGCACAGGAAACTCTGTGGTGATGTGAGATCTGCCCTAGCGATGCACAGGAAACTTTGTGGTGAAGTGTGATCTGACCTAGGGATGGATAGGAAACTCTGCAGTGAATGTAAGACTGCCCCTATCGATGGATAGGAAACTCTGTGGTGATGTGGGATCTGTCCTAGGGATGGATAGGAAACTGTGTGGTGATGAGGGATCTGGCCTAGGGATGGATAGGAAACTGTGTGGTGATGTGGGATCTGCCCTAGGGATGGATAGGAAACTCTGTGGTGATGTGGGATCTGCCCTAGGTATGGACAGGAATCTCTGTGGTGATGTGGGATCTGCCCTAGTGATGGATAGGAAACTCTGTGGTGATGAGGGATCTGTCCTAGGGATGGATAGGAAACTCTGTGGTGTTGTGGGATCCGCCGTAGGGATGGACAGGAATCTCTGTGGTGATGTGGGATCTGTCCTAGGGATGGACAGGAATCTCTGTGGTGTTGAGGGATCTGTCGTAGGGATGGACAGGAAACTCTGTGGTGATGTGGGAACTGTCCGAGGGATGGATACGAAACTATGTGGTGATGTGGGATCTGTCCTAGGGATGCACAGGAAACTCTGGGGTGATGTGGGATCTGTCCTGGGGATGGATAGGAAACTCTGTGGTTCTGTGGGATCTGTCCTAGGGATGGACAGGAATCTCTGGGCTGATGTGGGATCTGTCCTAGGGATGGACAGGAAACAGTGTGGTGATGTGGGATCTGTCCTCGGGATGTACAGGAAACGCTGTGGTGATGTGGGAACTGTCCTAGGGATGGACAAGATCTCTGTTGTGAAGTGGGATCTGCCCTAGGGATGGACAGGAAACTCTGTGGTGATGTGGGATCTGTTCTAAGGATGGACAGGAAACTCTCTTCTGATGTGAGATCTGCCCTGGTGATGGACAGGAAACTCTGTGGTGATGTGGAATCTGAACTAGGGATGGACAGGAAACTCTGTGGTGTTGCGGGATCTGCCCTAGGGATGGACAGGAAACTCAGTGGTGAGGTGGGATCTGCCCTGGTGATGGACAGGAAACTCTGTGGTGAGGTGGGATATGCCCTGGTGATGGACTGGAATCTCTGTGGTGTTGTGGGATCTGTCCTGTTGAAGGACAGGACACTCAGTGGTGATGTGGGATCTGTCCTTGGGATGGACAGGAAACACTGTGGTGATGTGGGATCTGCCCTAGGGATGCACAGGAAACTCTGTGGTGATGTGGTATCTGTCCTAGGGATGGATAGGAAACTGTGTGGTGATGTGGGATCTGTCCTAGGGATGGACAGGAAACTCTGTGGTGTTGTGGGATCCGTCGTAGGGATGGACAGGAATCTCTGTGGTGATGTGGGATCTGTCCTAGGGATGGACAGGAATCTCTGTGGTGTTGAGGGATCTGTCGTAGGGATGGACAGGAAACTCTGTGGTGATGTGGGAACTGTCCGAGGGATGGATACGAAACTATGTGGTGATGTGGGATCTGTCCTAGGGATGCACAGGAAACTCTGGGGTGATGTGGGATCTGTCCTGGGGATGGATAGGAAACTCTGTGGTTCTGTGGGATCTGTCCTAGGGATGGACAGGAATCTCTGGGCTGATGTGGGATCTGTCCTAGGGATGGACAGGAAACCCTGTGGTAATGGGGGATCTGCCCTGCGGATGGACAGGAAACGATGTGGTGATGTTGGAACTGCCCTGGTGATGGACAGGAAACTCTGTGGTGATGTGGAATCTGCCCTAGGGATGGACAGGAAATATTGTGGTGATGTCGGATCTGTCCTGGTGATGGACAGGAAACTCTGTGTTCTTGTGGGATCTGCCCTAGGGATGGACAGGAAACACTGTGGTGTTGTGGGATCCGCTGTAGGGATGGACAGGAATCTCTGTGGTGATGTGGGATCTGTCCTAGGGATGGACAGGAATCTCTGTGGTGTTGTGGGATCTGTCGTAGGGATGGACAGGAAACTATGTGGTGATGTGGGATCTGTCCTATGGATGCACAGGAAACTGTGTGGTGATGTGAGATCTGCCCTAGCGATGCACAGGAAACTTTGTGGTGAAGTGTGATCTGACCTAGGGATGGATAGGAAACTCTGCAGTGAATGTAAGACTGCCCCTATCGATGGATAGGAAACTCTGTGGTGATGTGGGATCTGTCCTAGGGATGGATAGGAAACTGTGTGGTGATGAAGGATCTGGCCTAGGGATGGATAGGAAACTGTGTGGTGATGTGGGATCTGCCCTAGGGATGGATAGGAAACTCTGTGGTGATGTGGGATCTGCCCTAGGTATGGACAGGAATCTCTGTGGTGATGTGGGATCTGCCCTAGTGATGGATAGGAAACTCTGTGGTGATGAGGGATCTGTCCTAGGGATGGATAGGAAACTGTGTGGTGATGTGGGATCTGTCCTAGGGATGGACAGGAAACTTTGTGGTGATGTGGGATCTGTCCTGGGGATGGATAGGAAACTCTGTGGTGATGTGGGATCTGTCCTAGGGATGGACAGGAATCTCTGGGGTGATGTGGGATCTGTCCTAGGGATGGACAGGAAACAGTGTGGTGATGTGGGATCTGTCCTAGGGATGTACTGGAAACTCTGTGGTGATGTGGGAACTGTCCTGGTGATGGACAGGAAACTTTGTGTTCTTGTGGGATCTGCCCTAGGGATGGACAGGAAACTCTGTGGTGTTGTGGGATCCGCCGTAGCGATGGACAGGAATCTCTGTGGTGATGTGGGATCTGTCCTAGGGATGGACAGGAATCTCTGAGGTGTTGTGGGATCTGTCGTAGGGATGGACAGGAAACTCTGTGGTGATGTGGGATCTGTCATATGGATGGTCAGGAAACAGTATGGTGATCTGGGATCTGACCTAGGGATGTACGGGAAACTCTGTGGTGATGTGGGAACTGTCCTAGGGATGGACAGGATCTCTGTTGTGATGTGGGAGCTGCCCTAGGGATGGACAGGAAACTCTGTGGTGATGTGGGATCTGTCCTAGGGATGGACAGGAATTTCTGTGGTGATGTGGGATCTGTCCTAGGGATGGACAGGAATCTCTGTGGTGATGTGGGATCTGTCCTATGGATGGACAGGAAACAGTGTGGTGATGTGGGATCTGTCCCAGGGATGTACAGGAAAATCTGTGGTGATGTGGGAACTGTCCTAGGGATGGACAGGATCTCTGTGGTGATGGGGGATCTGTCCTAGGGATGGACAGGAAACCCTGTGGTAATGGGGGATCTGCCCTGCGGATGGACAGGAAACGATGTGGTGATGTTGGAACTGCCCTGGTGATGGACAGGAAACTCTGTGGTGATGTGGAATCTGCCCTAGGGATGGACAGGAAATATTGTGGTGATGTCGGATCTGTCCTGGTGATGGACAGGAAACTCTGTGTTCTTGTGGGATCTGCCCTAGGGATGGACAGGAAACACTGTGGTGTTGTGGGATCCGCTGTAGGGATGGACAGGAATCTCTGTGGTGATGTGGGATCTGTCCTAGGGATGGACAGGAATCTCTGTGGTGTTGTGGGATCTGTCGTAGGGATGGACAGGAAACTATGTGGTGATGTGGGATCTGTCCTATGGATGCACAGGAAACTGTGTGGTGATGTGAGATCTGCCCTAGCGATGCACAGGAAACTTTGTGGTGAAGTGTGATCTGACCTAGGGATGGATAGGAAACTCTGCAGTGAATGTAAGACTGCCCCTATCGATGGATAGGAAACTCTGTGGTGATGTGGGATCTGTCCTAGGGATGGATAGGAAACTGTGTGGTGATGAAGGATCTGGCCTAGGGATGGATAGGAAACTGTGTGGTGATGTGGGATCTGCCCTAGGGATGGATAGGAAACTCTGTGGTGATGTGGGATCTGCCCTAGGTATGGACAGGAATCTCTGTGGTGATGTGGGATCTGCCCTAGTGATGGATAGGAAACTCTGTGGTGATGAGGGATCTGTCCTAGGGATGGATAGGAAACTGTGTGGTGATGTGGGATCTGTCCTAGGGATGGACAGGAAACTTTGTGGTGATGTGGGATCTGTCCTGGGGATGGATAGGAAACTCTGTGGTGATGTGGGATCTGTCCTAGGGATGGACAGGAATCTCTGGGGTGATGTGGGATCTGTCCTAGGGATGGACAGGAAACAGTGTGGTGATGTGGGATCTGTCCTAGGGATGTACTGGAAACTCTGTGGTGATGTGGGAACTGTCCTGGTGATGGACAGGAAACTTTGTGTTCTTGTGGGATCTGCCCTAGGGATGGACAGGAAACTCTGTGGTGTTGTGGGATCCGCCGTAGCGATGGACAGGAATCTCTGTGGTGATGTGGGATCTGTCCTAGGGATGGACAGGAATCTCTGAGGTGTTGTGGGATCTGTCGTAGGGATGGACAGGAAACTCTGTGGTGATGTGGGATCTGTCATATGGATGGTCAGGAAACAGTATGGTGATCTGGGATCTGACCTAGGGATGTACGGGAAACTCTGTGGTGATGTGGGAACTGTCCTAGGGATGGACAGGATCTCTGTTGTGATGTGGGAGCTGCCCTAGGGATGGACAGGAAACTCTGTGGTGATGTGGGATCTGTCCTAGGGATGGACAGGAATTTCTGTGGTGATGTGGGATCTGTCCTAGGGATGGACAGGAATCTCTGTGGTGATGTGGGATCTGTCCTATGGATGGACAGGAAACAGTGTGGTGATGTGGGATCTGTCCCAGGGATGTACAGGAAAATCTGTGGTGATGTGGGAACTGTCCTAGGGATGGACAGGATCTCTGTGGTGATGGGGGATCTGTCCTGGTGATGGACAGAAAACTCTGTGGTGATGTGGGATCTGTCCTAGGGATGGACAGGAAACACTCTGGCGATGTGGGATCTGCCCTGGTGATGAACAGGAAACACTGTTGTGATGTGGGATCTGCCCTAGGGATGGACAGGAAACTCTGTGGTGATGTGGGATCTTTTCTAAGGATGGACAGGAAACTCTGTGGTGATGTGGGAACTGTCCTAGGGATGGACAGGATCTCTGTTGTGATGTGGGATCTGCCCTAGGTATGGACAGGAAACTCTGTGGTGATGTGGGATCTGTTCTAAGGATGGACAGGAAACTCTCTTGTGATGTGAGATCTGCCCTGGTGATGGACAGGAAACCCTGTGGTGATGTGGGATCTGTTCTAAGGATGGACAGGAAACTCTCTTGTGATGTGAGATCTGCCCTGGTGATGGACAGGAAACTCTGTGGTGATGTGGGACATGTTCTAAGGATGGACAGGAAACTCTCTAGTGATGTGAGATCTGCCCTGGTGATGGACAGGAAACTCTGTGGTGATGTGGAATCTGAACTAGGGATGGACAGGAAACTCTGTGGTGTTGCGGGATCTGCCCTAGGGATGGACAGGAAACTCAGTGGTGAGGTGGGATCTGCCCTGGTGATGGACAGGAAACTCTGTGGTGAGGTGGGATATGCCCTGGTGATGGACTGGAATCTCTGTGGTGTTGTGGGATCTGTCCTGTTGAAGGACAGGACACTCAGTGGTGATGTGGGATCTGTCCTTGGGATGGACAGGAAACACTGTGGTGATGTGGGATCTGACCTAGGGATGGATAGGAAACTCCGCGGTGAAGTGGGATCTGTCCTAGGGATGGACAGGAAACCCTGTGGTAATGGGGGATCTGCCCTGCGGATGGACAGGAAACGATGTGGTGATGTTGGAACTCTCCTAGGGATGGACAGGATCTCTGTTGTGAAGTGGGATCTGCCCTAGGGATGGACAGGAAACTCTGTGGTGATGTGGGATCTGTTCTAAGGATGGACAGGAAACTCTCTTGTGATGTAAGATCTGCCCTGGTGATGGACAGGAAACCCTGTGGTAATGGGGGATCTGCCCTGCGGATGAACAGGAAACGATGTGGTGATGTTGGAACACTCCTAGGGATGGACAGGATCTCTGTTGTGAAGTGGGATCTGCCCTAGGGATGGACAGGAAACTCTGTGGTGATGTGGGATCTGTTCTAAGGATGGACAGGAAACTCTCTTGTGATGTAAGATCTGCCCTGGTGATGGACAGGAAACTCTGTGGTTATGTGGGATCTGTTCTAAGGATGGACAGGAAACTCTCTTGTGATGTGAGATCTGCCCTGGTGATGGACAGGAAACTCTGTGGTGATGTGGGATCTGTTCTAAGGATGGACAGGAAACTCTCTTGTGATGTGAGATCTGTCCTGGTGATGGACAGGAAACTCTGTGGTGATGTGGAATCTGCCCTAGGGATGAACAGGAAACTCTGTGGTGAGGTGGCATCTGTCCTAGGGATGGACAGGAAACTCTGTGGTAATGTGGGATCTGCCCTACGGATGGACAGGAAACTCTGTGGTGATGTGGGACGTGTCCTAGGGATGGACAGGAAACTCTGTGGTGATGTTTGATCTGTCCTAGGCATGGACAGGAAACACTCTGGTGATGTGGGATATGCCCTGGTAATGAAAGGAAACACTGTTGTGATGTGGGATCTGCCCCAGGGATGGACAGGAAACTCTGTGGTGAGGTGGGATCTGCCCTGGTGATGGACAGAAAACTCTGTGGTGATGTGGGATCTGTCCTAGGGATGGACAGGAAACACTCTGGCGATGTGAGATCTGCCCTGGTGATGGACAGGAAACCCTGTGGTGATGTGGGATCTGTTCTAAGGATGGACAGGAAACTCTCTTGTGATGTGAGATCTGCCCTGGTGATGGACAGGAAACTCTGTGGTGATGTGGGACATGTTCTAAGGATGGACAGGAAACTCTCTAGTGATGTGAGATCTGCCCTGGTGATGGACAGGAAACTCTGTGGTGATGTGGAATCTGAACTAGGGATGGACAGGAAACTCTGTGGTGTTGCGGGATCTGCCCTAGGGATGGACAGGAAACTCAGTGGTGAGGTGGGATCTGCCCTGGTGATGGACAGGAAACTCTGTGGTGAGGTGGGATATGCCCTGGTGATGGACTGGAATCTCTGTGGTGTTGTGGGATCTGTCCTGTTGAAGGACAGGACACTCAGTGGTGATGTGGGATCTGTCCTTGGGATGGACAGGAAACACTGTGGTGATGTGGGATCTGACCTAGGGATGGATAGGAAACTCCGCGGTGAAGTGGGATCTGTCCTAGGGATGGACAGGAAACCCTGTGGTAATGGGGGATCTGCCCTGCGGATGGACAGGAAACGATGTGGTGATGTTGGAACTCTCCTAGGGATGGACAGGATCTCTGTTGTGAAGTGGGATCTGCCCTAGGGATGGACAGGAAACTCTGTGGTGATGTGGGATCTGTTCTAAGGATGGACAGGAAACTCTCTTGTGATGTAAGATCTGCCCTGGTGATGGACAGGAAACCCTGTGGTAATGGGGGATCTGCCCTGCGGATGAACAGGAAACGATGTGGTGATGTTGGAACACTCCTAGGGATGGACAGGATCTCTGTTGTGAAGTGGGATCTGCCCTAGGGATGGACAGGAAACTCTGTGGTGATGTGGGATCTGTTCTAAGGATGGACAGGAAACTCTCTTGTGATGTAAGATCTGCCCTGGTGATGGACAGGAAACTCTGTGGTTATGTGGGATCTGTTCTAAGGATGGACAGGAAACTCTCTTGTGATGTGAGATCTGCCCTGGTGATGGACAGGAAACTCTGTGGTGATGTGGGATCTGTTCTAAGGATGGACAGGAAACTCTCTTGTGATGTGAGATCTGTCCTGGTGATGGACAGGAAACTCTGTGGTGATGTGGAATCTGCCCTAGGGATGAACAGGAAACTCTGTGGTGAGGTGGCATCTGTCCTAGGGATGGACAGGAAACTCTGTGGTAATGTGGGATCTGCCCTACGGATGGACAGGAAACTCTGTGGTGATGTGGGACGTGTCCTAGGGATGGACAGGAAACTCTGTGGTGATGTTTGATCTGTCCTAGGCATGGACAGGAAACACTCTGGTGATGTGGGATATGCCCTGGTAATGAAAGGAAACACTGTTGTGATGTGGGATCTGCCCCAGGGATGGACAGGAAACTCTGTGGTGAGGTGGGATCTGCCCTGGTGATGGACAGAAAACTCTGTGGTGATGTGGGATCTGTCCTAGGGATGGACAGGAAACACTCTGGCGATGTGAGATCTGCCCTGGTGATGGACAGGAAACCCTGTGGTGATGTGGGATCTTTTCTAAGGATGGACAGGAAACTCTGTGGTGATGTGGGAACTGTCCTAGGGATGGACAGGATCTCTGTTGTGATGTGGGATCTGCCCTAGGTATGGACAGGAAACACTGTGGTGATGTGGGATCTGTTCTAAGGATGGACAGGAAATTCTCTTGTGATGTGAGATCTGCCCTGGTGATGGACAGGAAACCCTGTGGTGATGTGGGATCTTTTCTAAGAATGGACAGGAAACTCTCTTGTGATGTGAGATCTGCACTGGTGATGGACAGGAAACTCTGTGGTGATGTGGAATCTGAACTAGGGATGGACAGGAAACTCTGTGGTGAGGTGGGATCTGCCCTGGTGATGGACAGGAAACTCTGTGGTGAGGTGGGATATGCCCTGGTGATGGACTGGAATCTCTGTGGTGTTGTGGGATCTGACCTAGGGATGGATAGGAAACTCCGCGGTGATGTGGGATCTGCACTAGGGATGGACAGGAAACATTGTGGTGTTGTGGGATCCGCTGTAGGGATGGACAGGAATCTCTGTGGTGATGTGGGATCTGTCCTAGGGATGGACAGGAATCTCTGTGGTGTTGTGGGATCTGTCGTAGGGATGGACAGGAAACTATGTGGTGATGTGGGATCTGTCCTCGGGATGCACAGGAAACTCTGTGGTGATGTGAGATCTGCCCTAGCGATGCACAGGAAACTTTGTGGTGAAGTGTGATCTGACCTAGGGATGGATAGGAAACTCTGCAGTGAATGTAAGACTGCCCCTATCGATGGATAGGAAACTCTGTGGTGATGTGGGATCTGTCCTAGGGATGGATAGGAAACTGTGTGGTGATGAGGGATCTGGCCTAGGGATGGATAGGAAACTGTGTGGTGATGTGGGATCTGCCCTAGGGATGGATAGGAAACTCTGTGGTGATGTGGGATCTGCCCTAGGTATGGACAGGAATCTCTGTGGTGATGTGGGATCTGCCCTAGTGATGGATAGGAAACTCTGTGGTGATGAGGGATCTGTCCTAGGGATGGATAGGAAACTGTGTGGTGATGTGGGATCTGTCCTAGGGATGGACAGGAAACTTTGTGGTGATGTGGGATCTGTCCTGGGGATGGATAGGAAACTCTGTGGTGATGTGGGATCTGTCCTAGGGATGGACAGGAATCTCTGGGGTGATGTGGGATCTGTCCTAGGGATGGACAGGAAACAGTGTGGTGATGTGGGATCTGTCCTAGGGATGTACTGGAAACTCTGTGGTGATGTGGGAACTGTCCTGGTGATGGACAGGAAACTTTGTGTTCTTGTGGGATCTGCCCTAGGGATGGACAGGAATCTCTGTGGTGATGTGGGATCTGTCCTAGGGATGGACAGGAATCTCTGTGGTGTTGTGGGATCTGTCGTAGGGATGGACAGGAAACTCTGTGGTGATGTGGGATCTGTCATATGGATGGTCAGGAAGCAGAATGGTGATCTGGGATCTGTCCTAGGGATGTACGGGAAACTCTGTGGTGATGTGGGAACTGTCCTAGGGATGGACAGGATCTCTGTTGTGATGTGGGAGCTGCCCTAGGGATGGACAGGAAACTCTGTGGTGATGTGGGATCTGTCCTAGGGATGGACAGGAATTTCTGTGGTGATGTGGGATCTGTCCTAGGGATGGACAGGAATCTCTGTGGTGATGTGGGATCTGTCCTATGGATGGACAGGAAACAGTGTGGTGATGTGGGATCTGTCCCAGGGATGTACAGGAAAATCTGTGGTGATGTGGGAACTGTCCTAGGGATGGACAGGATCTCTGTGGTGATGGGGGATCTGTCCTGGTGATGGACAGAAAACTCTGTGGTGATGTGGGATCTGTCCTAGGGATGGACAGGAAACACTCTGGCGATGTGGGATCTGCCCTGGTGATGAACAGGAAACACTGTTGTGATGTGGGATCTGCCCTAGGGATGGACAGGAAACTCTGTGCTGATGTGGGATCTTTTCTAAGGATGGACAGGAAACTCTGTGGTGATGTGGGAACTGTCCTAAGGATGGACAGGATCTCTGTTGTGATGTAGGATCTGCCCTAGGTATGGACAGGAAACTCTGTGGTGATGTGGGAACTGTCCTAGGGATGGACAGGAAACTCTCTTGTGATGTGAGATCTGCCCTGGTGATGGACAGGAAACTCTGTGGTGATGTGGGACATGTTCTAAGGATGGACAGGAAACTCTCTTGTGATGTGAGATCTGCCCTGGTGATGGACAGGAAACTCTGTGGTGATGTGGAATCTGAACTAGGGATGGACAGGAAACTCTGTGGTGTTGCGGGATCTGCCCTAGGGATGGACAGGAAACTCAGTGGTGAGGTGTGATCTGCCCTGGTGATGGACAGGAAACTCTGTGGTGAGGTGGGATATGCCCTGGTGATGGACTGGAATCTCTGTGGTGTTGTGGGATCTGTCCTGTTGAAGGACAGGACACTCAGTGGTGATGTGGGATCTGTCCTTGGGATGGACAGGAAACACTGTGGTGATGTGGGATCTGCCCTAGGGATGCACAGGAAACTCTGTGGTGATGTGGGATCTGACCTAGGGATGGATAGTAAACTCCGCGGTGATGTGGGATCTGTCCTAGGGATGGACAGCAAACCCTGTGGTAATGGGGTATCTGCCCTGCGGATGGACAGGAAACGATGTGGTGATGTTGGAACTGCCCTGGTAATGGACAGGAAACTCTGTGGTGATGTGGGAACTCTCCTAGGGATGGACAGGATCTCTGTTGTGAAGTGGGATCTGCCCTAGGGATGGACAGGAAACTCTGTGGTGATGTGGGATCTGTTCTAAGGATGGACAGGAAACTCTCTTGTGATGTAAGATCTGCCCTGGTGATGGACAGGAAACTCTGTGGTTATGTGGGATCTGTTCTAAGGATGGACAGGAAACTCTCTTGTGATGTGAGATCTGCCCTGGTGATGGACAGGAAACTCTGTGGTGATGTGGAATCTGCCCTAGGGATGAACAGGAAACTCTGTGGTGAGGTGGCATCTGTCCTAGGGATGGACAGGAAACTCTGTGGTAATGTGGGATCTGCCCTACGGATGGACAGGAAACTCTGTGGTGATGTGGGACGTGTCCTAGGGATGGACAGGAAACTCTGTGGTGATGTTTGATCTGTCCTAGGCATGGACAGGAAACAATCTGGTGATGTGGGATATGCCATGGTAATGAAAGGAAACACTGTTGTGATGTGGGACATCCCCCAGGGATGGACAGGAAACTCTGTGGTGAGGTGGGATCTGCCCTGGTGATGGACTGGAATCTCTGTGGTGTTGTGGGATCTGACCTGTTGAAGGACCGGACACTCAGTGGTGATGTGGGATCTGTCCTTGGGATGGACAGGAAAAACTGTGGTGATGAGGGATCTGCCCTAGGGATGCACAGGAAACTCTGTGGTGATGTGGGATCTGACCTAGGGATGGATAGGAAACTCTGCGGTGATGTAAGATTGCCCCTATCGATGGATAGGAAACTCTGTGGTGATGTGGTATCTGTCCTAGGGATGGATAGGAAACTGTGTGGTGATGTGGGATCTGTCCTAGGGATGGACAGGAAACTCTGTGGTGTTGTGGGATCCGCCGTAGGGATGGACAGAAATCTCTGTGGTGATGTGGGATCTGTCCTAGGGATGGACAGGAATCTCTGTGGTGTTGAGGGATCTGTCGTAGGGATGGACAGGAAACTCTCTTGTGATGTGAGATCTGCCCTGGTGATGGACAGGAAACTCTGTGGTGATGTGGAATCTGAACTAGGGATGGACAGGAAACTCTGTGGTGTTGCGGAATCTGCCCTAGGGATGGACAGGAAACTCAGTGGTGAGGTGTGATCTGCCCTGGTGATGGACAGGAAACTCTGTGGTGAGGTGGGATATGCCCTGGTGATGGACTGGAATCTCTGTGGTGTTGTGGGATCTGTCCTGTTGAAGGACAGTACACTCAGTGGTGATGTGGGATCTGTCCTTGGGATGGACAGGAAACACTGTGGTGATGTGGGATCTGCCCTAGGGATGCACAGGAAACTCTGTGGTGATGTGGGATCTGACCTAGGGATGGATAGGAAACTCCGCGGTGATGTGGGATCTGTCCTAGGGATGGACAGGAAACCCTGTGGTAATGGGGGATCTGCCCTGCGGATGGACAGGAAACGATGTGGTGATGTTGGAACTGCCCTGGTGATGGACAGGAAACTCTGTGGTGATGTGGGATCTGTCCTAGGGATGTACAGGAAACTCTGTGGTGATGTGGGAACTCTCCTAGGGATGGACAGGATCTCTGTTGTGAAGTGGGATCTGCCCTAGGGATGGACAGGAAACTCTGTGGTGATGTGGGATCTGTTCTAAGGATGGACAGGAAACTCTCTTGTGATGTAAGATCTGCCCTGGTGATGGACAGGAAACTCTGTGGTTATGTGGGATCTGTTCTAAGGATGGACAGGAAACTCTCTTGTGATGTGAGATCTGCCCTGGTGATGGACAGGAAACTCTGTGGTGATGTGGGATCTGTTCTAAGGATGGACAGGAAACTCTCTTGTGATGTGAGATCTGCCCTGGTGATGGACAGGAAACTCTGTGGTGAGGTGGCATCTGTCCTAGGGATGGACAGGAAACTCTGTGGTAATGTGGGATCTGCCCTACGGATGGACAGGAATCTCTGGGCTGATGTGGGATCTGTCCTAGGGATGGACAGGAAACAGTGTGGTGATGTGGGATCTGTCCGAGGGATGGATACGAAACTATGTGGTGATGTGGGATCTCTCCTAGGGATGCACAGGAAACTCTGGGGTGATGTGGGATCTGTCCTGGGGATGGATAGGAAACTCTGTGGTTCTGTGGGATCTGTCCTACGGATGGACAGGAATCTCTGGGCTGATGTGGGATCTGTCCTAGGGATGGACAGGAAACAGTGTGGTGATGTGGGATCTGTCCTCGGGATGTACAGGAAACGCTGTGGTGATGTGGGAACTGTCCTAGGGATGGACAGGATCTCTGTTGTGAAGTGGGATCTGCCCTAGGGATGGACAGGAAACTCTGTGCTGATGTGGGATCTGTTCTAAGGATGGACAGGAAACTCTCTTGTGATGTGAGATCTGCCCTGGTGATGGACAGGAAACTCTGTGGTGATGTGGAATCTGAACTAGGGATGGACAGGAAACTCTGTGGTGTTGCGGGATCTGCCCTAGGGATGGACAGGAAACTCAGTGGTGAGGTGGGATCTGCCCTGGTGATGGACAGGAAACTCTGTGGTGAGGTGGGATATGCCCTGGTGATGGACTGGAATCTCTGTGGTGTTGTGGGATCTGTCCTGTTGAAGGACAGGACACTCAGTGGTGATGTGGGATCTGACCTTGGGATGGACAGGAAACACTGTGGTGATGTGGGATCTGCCCTAGGGATGCACAGGAAACTCTGTGGTGATGTGGGATCTGACCTAGGGATGGATAGGAAACTCCGCGGTGATGTGGGATCTGTCCTAGGGATGGACAGGAAACCCTGTGGTAATGGGGGATCTGCCCTGCGGATGGACAGGAAACGATGTGGTGATGTTGGAACTGCCCTGGTGATGGACAGGAAACTCTGTGGTGATGTGGAATCTGCCCTAGGGATGGACAGGAAATATTGTGGTGATGTCGGATCTGTCCTGGTGATGGACAGGAAACTCTGTGTTCTTGTGGGATCTGCCCTAGGGATGGACAGGAAACACTGTGGTGTTGTGGGATCCGCTGTAGGGATGGACTGGAATCTCTGTGGTGATGTGGGATCTGTCCTAGGGATGGACAGGAATCTCTGTGGTGTTGTGGGATCTGTCGTAGGGATGGACAGGAAACTATGTGGTGATGTGGGATCTGTCCTAGCGATGCACAGGAAACTTTGTGGTGAAGTGTGATCTGACCTAGGGATGGATAGGAAACTCTGCAGTGAATGTAAGACTGCCCCTATCGATGGATAGGAAACACTGTGGTGATGTGGGATCTGTCCTAGGGATGGATAGGAAACTGTGTGGTGATGAGGGATCTGGCCTAGGGATGGATAGGAAACTGTGTGGTGATGTGGGATCTGCCCTAGGTATGTACAGGAATATCTGTGGTGATGTGGGATCTGCCCTAGTGATGGATAGGAAACTCTGTGGTGATGAGGGATCTGTCCTAGGGATGGATAGGAAACTGTGTGGTGATGTGGGATCTGTCCTAGGGATGGACAGGAAACTTTGTGGTGATGTGGGATCTATCCTGGGGATGGATAGGAAACTCTGTGGTGATGTGGGATCTGTCCTAGGGATGGACAGGAATCTCTGGGGTGATGTGGGATCTGTCCTAGGGATGGACAGGAAACAGTGTGGTGATGTGGGATCTGTCCTAGGGATGTACTGGAAACTCTGTGGTGATGTGGGAACTGTCCTGGTGATGGACAGGAAACTTTGTGTTCTTGTGGGATCTGCCCTAGGGAAGGACAGGAAACTCTGTGGTGTTGTGGGATCCGCCGTAGGGATGGACAGGAATCTCTGTGGTGATGTGGGATCTGTCCTAGGGATGGACAGGAATCTCTGTGGTGTTGTGGGATCTGTCGTAGGGATGGACAGGAAACTCTGTGGTGATGTGGGATCTGTCATATGGATGGTCAGGAAACAGTATGGTGATCTGGGATCTGTCCTAGGGATGTACGGGAAACTCTGTGGTGATGTGGGAACTGTCCTAGGGATGGACAAGATCTCTGTTGTGATGTGGGAGCTGCCCTAGGGATGGACAGGAAACTCTGTGGTGATGTGGGATCTGTCCTAGGGATGGACAGGAATTTCTGTGGTGATGTGGGATCTGTCCTAGGGATGGACAGGAATCTCTGTGGTGATGTGGGATCTGTCCTATGGATGGACAGGAAACAGTGTGGTGATGTGGGATCTGTCCTAGGGATGTACAGGAAAATCTGTGGTGATGTGGGAACTGTCCTAGGGATGGACAGGATCTCTGTGGTGATGAGGGATCTGTCCTGGTGATGGAAAGAAAACTCTGTGGTGATGTGGGATCTGTCCTAGGGATGGACAGGAAACACTCTGGCGATGTGGGATCTGCCCTGGTGATGAACAGGAAACACTGTTGTGATGTGGGATCTGCCCTAGGGATGGACAGGAAACTCTGTGGTGATGTGGGATCTTTTCTAAGGATGGACAGGAAACTCTGTGGTGATGTGGGAACTGTCCTAGGGATGGACAGGATCTCTGTTGTGATGTGGGATCTGCCCTAGGGATGGACAGGAAACTCTGTGGTGATGTGGGATCTGTTCTAAGGATGGACAGGAAACTCTCTTGTGATGTAAGATCTGCCCTGGTGATGGACAGGAAACTTTGTGGTGATGTGGGATCTATCCTGGGGATGGATAGGAAACTCTGTGGTGATGTGGGATCTGTCCTAGGGATGGACAGGAATCTCTGGGGTGATGTGGGATCTGTCCTAGGGATGGACAGGAAACAGTGTGGTGATGTGGGATCTGTCCTAGGGATGTACTGGAAACTCTGTGGTGATGTGGGAACTGTCCTGGTGATGGACAGGAAACTTTGTGTTCTTGTGGGATCTGCCCTAGGGAAGGACAGGAAACTCTGTGGTGTTGTGGGATCCGCCGTAGGGATGGACAGGAATCTCTGTGGTGATGTGGGATCTGTCCTAGGGATGGACAGGAATCTCTGTGGTGTTGTGGGATCTGTCGTAGGGATGGACAGGAAACTCTGTGGTGATGTGGGATCTGTCATATGGATGGTCAGGAAACAGTATGGTGATCTGGGATCTGTCCTAGGGATGTACGGGAAACTCTGTGGTGATGTGGGAACTGTCCTAGGGATGGACAAGATCTCTGTTGTGATGTGGGAGCTGCCCTAGGGATGGACAGGAAACTCTGTGGTGATGTGGGATCTGTCCTAGGGATGGACAGGAATTTCTGTGGTGATGTGGGATCTGTCCTAGGGATGGACAGGAATCTCTGTGGTGATGTGGGATCTGTCCTATGGATGGACAGGAAACAGTGTGGTGATGTGGGATCTGTCCTAGGGATGTACAGGAAAATCTGTGGTGATGTGGGAACTGTCCTAGGGATGGACAGGATCTCTGTGGTGATGAGGGATCTGTCCTGGTGATGGACAGAAAACTCTGTGGTGATGTGGGATCTGTCCTAGGGATGGACAGGAAACACTCTGGCGATGTGGGATCTGCCCTGGTGATGAACAGGAAACACTGTTGTGATGTGGGATCTGCCCTAGGGATGGACAGGAAACTCTGTGGTGATGTGGGATCTTTTCTAAGGATGGACAGGAAACTCTGTGGTGATGTGGGAACTGTCCTAGGGATGGACAGGATCTCTGTTGTGATGTGGGATCTGCCCTAGGGATGGACAGGAAACTCTGTGGTGATGTGGGATCTGTTCTAAGGATGGACAGGAAACTCTCTTGTGATGTAAGATCTGCCCTGGTGATGGACAGGAAACTCTGTGGTTATGTGGGATCTGTTCTAAGGATGGACAGGAAACTCTCTTGTGATGTGAGATCTGCCCTGGTGATGGACAGGAAACTCTGTGGTGATGTGGAATCTGCCCTAGGGATGAACAGGAAACTCTGTGGTGAGGTGGCATCTGTCCTAGGGATGGACAGGAAACTCTGTGGTAATGTGGGATCTGCCCTACGGATGGACAGGAAACTCTGTGGTGATGTGGGACGTGTCCTAGGGATGGACAGGAAACTCTGTGGTGATGTTTGATCTGTCCTAGGCATGGACAGGAAACAATCTGGTGATGTGGGATATGCCCTGGTAATGAAAGGAAACACTGTTGTGATGTGGGATCTGCCCCAGGGATGGACAGGAAACTCTGTGGTGAGGTGGGATCTGCCCTGGTGATGGACTGGAATCTCTGTGGTGTTGTGGGATCTGACCTGTTGAAGGACCGGACACTCAGTGGTGATGTGGGATCTGTCCTTGGGATGGACAGGAAAAACTGTGGTGATGAGGGATCTGCCCTAGGGATGCACAGGAAACTCTGTGGTGATGTGGGATCTGACCTAGGGATGGATAGGAAACTCTGCGGTGATGTAAGACTGCCCCTATCGATGGATAGGAAACTCTGTGGTGATGTGGTATCTGTCCTAGGGATGGATAGGAAACTGTGTGGTGATGTGGGATCTGTCCTAGGGATGGACAGGAAACTCTGTGGTGTTGTGGGATCCGCCGTAGGGATGGACAGGAATCTCTGTGGTGATGTGGGATCTGTCCTAGGGATGGACAGGAATCTCTGTGGTGTTGAGGGATCTGTCATAGGGATGGACAGGAAACTCTCTTGTGATGTGAGATCTGCCCTGGTGATGGACAGGAAACTCTGTGGTGATGTGGAATCTGAACTAGGGATGGACAGGAAACTCTGTGGTGTTGCGGAATCTGCCCTAGGGATGGACAGGAAACTCAGTGGTGAGGTGTGATCTGCCCTGGTGATGGACAGGAAACTCTGTGGTGAGGTGGGATATGCCCTGGTGATGGACTGGAATCTCTGTGGTGTTGTGGGATCTGTCCTGTTGAAGGACAGTACACTCAGTGGTGATGTGGGATCTGTCCTTGGGATGGACAGGAAACACTGTGGTGATGTGGGATCTGCCCTAGGGATGCACAGGAAACTCTGTGGTGATGTGGGATCTGACCTAGGGATGGATAGGAAACTCCGCGGTGATGTGGGATCTGTCCTAGGGATGGACAGGAAACCCTGTGGTAATGGGGGATCTGCCCTGCGGATGGACAGGAAACGATGTGGTGATGTTGGAACTGCCCTGGTGATGGACAGGAAACTCTGTGGTGATGTGGGATCTGTCCTAGGGATGTACAGGAAACTCTGTGGTGATGTGGGAACTCTCCTAGGGATGGACAGGATCTCTGTTGTGAAGTGGGATCTGCCCTAGGGATGGACAGGAAACTCTGTGGTGATGTGGGATCTGTTCTAAGGATGGACAGGAAACTCTCTTGTGATGTAAGATCTGCCCTGGTGATGGACAGGAAACTCTGTGGTTATGTGGGATCTGTTCTAAGGATGGACAGGAAACTCTCTTGTGATGTGAGATCTGCCCTGGTGATGGACAGGAAACTCTATGGTGATGTGGGATCTTTTCTAAGGATGGACAGGAAACTCTCTTGTGATGTGAGATCTGCCCTGGTGATGGACAGGAAACTCTGTGGTGAGGTGGCATCTGTCCTAGGGATGGACAGGAAACTCTGTGGTAATGTGGGATCTGCCCTACGGATGGACAGGAAACTCTGTGGTGATGTGGGACGTGTCCTAGGGATGGACAGGAAACTCTGTGGTGATGTTTGATCTGTCCTAGGCATGGACAGGAAACACTCTGGTGATGTGGGATATGCCCTGGTAATGAAAGAAAACACTGTTGTGATGTGTGATCTGCCCCAGGGATGGACAGGAAACTCTGTGGTGAGGTGGGATCTGCCCTGGTGATGGACTGGAATCTCTGTGGTGTTGTGGGATCTGACCTGTTGAAGGACCGGACACTCAGTGGTGATGTGGGATCTGTCCTTGGGATGGACAGGAAAAACTGTGGTGATGAGGGATCTGCCCTAGGGATGCACAGGAAACTCTGTGGTGATGTGGGATCTGACCTAGGGATGGATAGGAAACTCTGCGGTGATGTAAGACTGCCCCTATCGATGGATAGGAAACTCTGTGGTGATGTGCTATCTGTCCTAGGGATGGATAGGAAACTGTGTGGTGATGTGGGATCTGTCCTAGGGATGGACAGGAAACTCTGTGGTGTTGTGGGATCCGCCGTAGGGATGGACAGGAATCTCTGTGGTGATGTGGGATCTGTCCTAGGGATGGACAGGAATCTCTGTGGTGTTGAGGGATCTGTCGTAGGGATGGACAGGAAACTCTGTGGTGATGTGGGAACTGTCCGAGGGATGGATACGAAACTATGTGGTGATGTGGGATCTCTCCTAGGGATGCACAGGAAACTCTGGGGTGATGTGGGATCTGTCCTGGGGATGGATAGGAAACTCTGTGGTTCTGTGGGATCTGTCCTACGGATGGACAGGAATCTCTGGGCTGATGTGGGATCTGTCCTAGGGATGGACAGGAAACAGTGTGGTGATGTGGGATCTGTCCTCGGGATGTACAGGAAACGCTGTGGTGATGTGGGAACTGTCCTAGGGATGGACAGGATCTCTGTTGTGAAGTGGGATCTGCCCTAGGGATGGACAGGAAACTCTGTGCTGATGTGGGATCTGTTCTAAGGATGGACAGGAAACTCTCTTGTGATGTGAGATCTGCCCTGGTGATGGACAGGAAACTCTGTGGTGATGTGGTATCTGAACTAGGGATGGACAGGAAACTCTGTGGTGTTGCGGGATCTGCCCTAGGGATGGACAGGAAACTCAGTGGTGAGGTGGGATCTGCCCTGGTGATGGACAGGAAACTCTGTGGTGAGGTGGGATATGCCCTGGTGATGGACTGGAATCTCTGTGGTGTTGTGGGATCTGTCCTGTTGAAGGACAGGACACTCAGTGGTGATGTGGGATCTGACCTTGGGATGGACAGGAAACACTGTGGTGATGTGGGATCTGCCCTAGGGATGCACAGGAAACTCTGTGGTGATGTGGGATCTGACCTAGGGATGGATAGGAAACTCCGCGGTGATGTGGGATCTGTCCTAGGGATGGACAGAAAACCCTGTGGTAATGGGGGATCTGCCCTGCGGATGGACAGGAAACGATGTGGTGATGTTGGAACTGCCCTGGTGATGGACAGGAAACTCTGTGGTGATGTGGAATCTGCCCTAGGGATGGACAGGAAATATTGTGGTGATGTCGGATCTGTCCTGGTGATGGACAGGAAACTCTGTGTTCTTGTGGGATCTGCCCTAGGGATGGACAGGAAACACTGTGGTGTTGTGGGATCCGCTGTAGGGATGGACTGGAATCTCTGTGGTGATGTGGGATCTGTCCTAGGGATGGACAGGAATCTCTGTGGTGTTGTGGGATCTGTCGTAGGGATGGACAGGAAACTATGTGGTGATGTGGGATCTGTCCTAGCGATGCACAGGAAACTTTGTGGTGAAGTGTGATCTGACCTAGGGATGGATAGGAAACTCTGCAGTGAATGTAAGACTGCCCCTATCGATGGATAGGAAACTCTGTGGTGATGTGGGATCTGTCCTAGGGATGGATAGGAAACTGTGTGGTGATTAGGGATCTGGCCTAGGGATGGATAGGAAACTGTGTGGTGATGTGGGATCTGCCCTAGGTATGGACAGGAATATCTGTGGTGATGTGGGATCTGCCCTAGTGATGGATAGGAAACTCTGTGGTGATGAGGGATCTGTCCTAGGGATGGATAGGAAACTGTGTGGTGATGTGGGATCTGTCCTAGGGATGGACAGGAAACTTTGTGGTGATGTGGGATCTATCCTGGGGATGGATACGAAACTCTGTGGTGATGTGGGATCTGTCCTAGGGATGGACAGGAATCTCTGGGGTGATGTGGGATCTGTCCTAGGGATGGACAGGAAACAGTGTGGTGATGTGGGATCTGTCCTAGGGATGTACTGGAAACTCTGTGGTGATGTGGGAACTGTCCTGGTGATGGACAGGAAACTTTGTGTTCTTGTGGGATCTGCCCTAGGGAAGGACAGGAAACTCTGTGGTGTTGTGGGATCCGCCGTAGGGATGGACAGGAATCTCTGTGGTGATGTGGGATCTCTCCTAGGGATGCACAGGAAACTCTGGGGTGATGTGGGATCTGTCCTGACGATGGATAGGAAACTCTGTGGTTCTGTGGGATCTGTCCTACGGATGGACAGGAAACTCTGTGGTGATGTGGGAACTGTCCTAGGGATGGACAGGATCTCTGTTGTGATGTGGGATCTGCCCTAGGGATGGACAGGAAACTCTGTGGTGATGTGGGATCTGTTCTAAGGATGGACAGGAAACTCTCTTGTGATGTAAGATCTGCCCTGGTGATGGACAGGAAACTCTGTGGTTATGTGGGATCTGTTCTAAGGATGGACAGGAAACTCTCTTGTGATGTGAGATCTGCCCTGGTGATGGACAGGAAACTCTGTGGTGATGTGAGATCTGTTCTAAGGATGGACAGGAAACTCTCTTGTGATGTGAGATCTGCCCTGGTGATGGACAGGAAACTCTGTGGTGAGGTGGCATCTGTCCTAGGGATGGACAGGAAACTCTGTGGTAATGTGGGATCTGCCCTACGGATGGACAGGAAACTCTGTGGTGATGTGGGACGTGTCCTAGGGATGGACAGGAAACTCTGTGGTGATGTTTGATCTGTCCTAGGCATGGACAGGAAACACTCTGGTGATGTGGGATATGCCCTGGTAATGAAAGGAAACACTGTTGTGATGTGTGATCTGCCCCAGGGATGGACAGGAAACTCTGTGGTGAGGTGGGATCTGCCCTGGTGATGGACTGGAATCTCTGTGGTGTTGTGGGATCTGACCTGTTGAAGGACCGGACACTCAGTGGTGATGTGGGATCTGTCCTTGGGATGGACAGGAAAAACTGTGGTGATGAGGGATCTGCCCTAGGGATGCACAGGAAACTCTGTGGTGATGTGGGATCTGACCTAGGGATGGATAGGAAACTCTGCGGTGATGTAAGACTGCCCCTATCGATGGATAGGAAACTCTGTGGTGATGTGGTATCTGTCCTAGGGATGGATAGGAAACTGTGTGGTGATGTGGGATCTGTCCTAGGGATGGACAGGAAACTCTGTGGTGTTGTGGGATCCGCCGTAGGGATGGACAGGAATCTCTGTGGTGATGTGGGATCTGTCCTAGGGATGGACAGGAATCTCTGTGGTGTTGAGGGATCTGTCGTAGGGATGGACAGGAAACTCTGTGGTGATGTGGGAACTGTCCGAGGGATGGATACGAAACTATGTGGTGATGTGGGATCTCTCCTAGGGATGCACAGGAAACTCTGGGGTGATGTGGGATCTGTCCTGTGGATGGATAGGAAACTCTGTGGTTCTGTGGGATCTGTCCTATGGATGGACAGGAATCTCTGGGCTGATGTGGGATCTGTCCTAGGGATGGACAGGAAACAGTGTGGTGATGTGGGATCTGTCCTCGGGATGTACAGGAAACGCTGTGGTGATGTGGTAACTGTCCTAGGGATGGACAGGATCTCTGTTGTGAAGTGGGATCTGCCCTAGGGATGGACAGGAAACTCTGTGCTGATGTGGGATCTGTTCTAAGGATGGACAGGAAACTCTCTTGTGATGTGAGATCTGCCCTGGTGATGGACAGGAAACTCTGTGGTGATGTGGAATCTGAACTAGGGATGGACAGGAAACTCTGTGGTGTTGCGGGATCTGCCCTAGGGATGGACAGGAAACTCAGTGGTGAGGTGGGATCTGCCCTGGTGATGGACAGGAAACTCTGTGGTGAGGTGGGATATGCCCTGGTGATGGACTGGAATCTCTGTGGTGTTGTGGGATCTGTCCTGTTGAAGGACAGGACACTCAGTGGTGATGTGGGATCTGACCTTGGGATGGACAGGAAACACTGTGGTGATGTGGGATCTGCCCTAGGGATGCACAGGAAACTCTGTGGTGATGTGGGATCTGACCTAGGGATGGATAGGAAACTCCGCGGTGATGTGGGATCTGTCCTAGGGATGGACAGGAAACCCTGTGGTAATGGGGGATCTGCCCTGCGGATGGACAGGAAACGATGTGGTGATGTTGGAACTGCCCTGGTGATGGACAGGAAACTCTGTGGTGATGTGGAATCTGCCCTAGGGATGGACAGGAAATATTGTGGTGATGTCGGATCTGTCCTGGTGATGGACAGGAAACTCTGTGTTCTTGTGGGATCTGCCCTAGGGATGGACAGGAAACACTGTGGTGTTGTGGGATCCGCTGTAGGGATGGACTGGAATCTCTGTGGTGATGTGGGATCTGTCCTAGGGATGGACAGGAATCTCTGTGGTGTTGTGGGATCTGTCGTAGGGATGGACAGGAAACTATGTGGTGATGTGGGATCTGTCCTAGCGATGCACAGGAAACTTTGTGGTGAAGTGTGATCTGACCTAGGGATGGATAGGAAACTCTGCAGTGAATGTAAGACTGCCCCTATCGATGGATAGGAAACTCTGTGGTGATGTGGGATCTGTCCTAGGGATGGATAGGAAACTGTGTGGTGATGAGGGATCTGGCCTAGGGATGGATAGGAAACTGTGTGGTGATGTGGGATCTGCCCTAGGTATGGACAGGAATATCTGTGGTGATGTGGGATCTGCCCTAGTGATGGATAGGAAACTCTGTGGTGATGAGGGATCTGTCCTAGGGATGGATAGGAAACTGTGTGGTGATGTGGGATCTGTCCTAGGGATGGACAGGAAACTTTGTGGTGATGTGGGATCTATCCTGGGGATGGATACGAAACTCTGTGGTGATGTGGGATCTGTCCTAGGGATGGACAGGAATCTCTGGGGTGATGTGGGATCTGTCCTAGGGATGGACAGGAAACAGTGTGGTGATGTGGGATCTGTCCTAGGGATGTACTGGAAACTCTGTGGTGATGTGGGAACTGTCCTGGTGATGGACAGGAAACTTTGTGTTCTTGTGGGATCTGCCCTAGGGAAGGACAGGAAACTCTGTGGTGTTGTGGGATCCGCCGTAGGGATGGACAGGAATCTCTGTGGTGATGTGGGATCTCTCCTAGGGATGCACAGGAAACTCTGGGGTGATGTGGGATCTGTCCTGACGATGGATAGGAAACTCTGTGGTTCTGTGGGATCTGTCCTACGGATGGACAGGAAACTCTGTGGTGATGTGGGAACTGTCCTAGGGATGGACAGGATCTCTGTTGTGATGTGGGATCTGCCCTAGGGATGGACAGGAAACTCTGTGGTGATGTGGGATCTGTTCTAAGGATGGACAGGAAACTCTCTTGTGATGTAAGATCTGCCCTGGTGATGGACAGGAAACTCTGTGGTTATGTGGGATCTGTTCTAAGGATGGACAGGAAACTCTCTTGTGATGTGAGATCTGCCCTGGTGATGGACAGGAAACTCTGTGGTGATGTGAGATCTGTTCTAAGGATGGACAGGAAACTCTCTTGTGATGTGAGATCTGCCCTGGTGATGGACAGGAAACTCTGTGGTGAGGTGGCATCTGTCCTAGGGATGGACAGGAAACTCTGTGGTAATGTGGGATCTGCCCTACGGATGGACAGGAAACTCTGTGGTGATGTGGGACGTGTCCTAGGGATGGACAGGAAACTCTGTGGTGATGTTTGATCTGTCCTAGGCATGGACAGGAAACACTCTGGTGATGTGGGATATGCCCTGGTAATGAAAGGAAACACTGTTGTGATGTGTGATCTGCCCCAGGGATGGACAGGAAACTCTGTGGTGAGGTGGGATCTGCCCTGGTGATGGACTGGAATCTCTGTGGTGTTGTGGGATCTGACCTGTTGAAGGACCGGACACTCAGTGGTGATGTGGGATCTGTCCTTGGGATGGACAGGAAAAACTGTGGTGATGAGGGATCTGCCCTAGGGATGCACAGGAAACTCTGTGGTGATGTGGGATCTGACCTAGGGATGGATAGGAAACTCTGCGGTGATGTAAGACTGCCCCTATCGATGGATAGGAAACTCTGTGGTGATGTGGTATCTGTCCTAGGGATGGATAGGAAACTGTGTGGTGATGTGGGATCTGTCCTAGGGATGGACAGGAAACTCTGTGGTGTTGTGGGATCCGCCGTAGGGATGGACAGGAATCTCTGTGGTGATGTGGGATCTGTCCTAGGGATGGACAGGAATCTCTGTGGTGTTGAGGGATCTGTCGTAGGGATGGACAGGAAACTCTGTGGTGATGTGGGAACTGTCCGAGGGATGGATACGAAACTATGTGGTGATGTGGGATCTCTCCTAGGGATGCACAGGAAACTCTGGGGTGATGTGGGATCTGTCCTGGGGATGGATAGGAAACTCTGTGGTTCTGTGGGATCTGTCCTACGGATGGACAGGAATCTCTGGGCTGATGTGGGATCTGTCCTAGGGATGGACAGGAAACAGTGTGGTGATGTGGGATCTGTCCTCGGGATGTACAGGAAACGCTGTGGTGATGTGGGAACTGTCCTAGGGATGGACAGGATCTCTGTTGTGAAGTGGGATCTGCCCTAGGGATGGACAGGAAACTCTGTGCTGATGTGGGATCTGTTCTAAGGATGGACAGGAAACTCTCTTGTGATGTGAGATCTGCCCTGGTGATGGACAGGAAACTCTGTGGTGATGTGGAATCTGAACTAGGGATGGACAGGAAACTCTGTGGTGTTGCGGGATCTGCCCTAGGGATGGACAGGAAACTCAGTGGTGAGGTGGGATCTGCCCTGGTGATGGACAGGAAACTCTGTGGTGAGGTGGGATATGCCCTGGTGATGGACTGGAATCTCTGTGGTGTTGTGGGATCTGTCCTGTTGAAGGACAGGACACTCAGTGGTGATGTGGGATCTGACCTTGGGATGGACAGGAAACACTGTGGTGATGTGGGATCTGCCCTAGGGATGCACAGGAAACTCTGTGGTGATGTGGGATCTGACCTAGGGATGGATAGGAAACTCCGCGGTGATGTGGGATCTGTCCTAGGGATGGACAGGAAACCCTGTGGTAATGGGGGATCTGCCCTGCGGATGGACAGGAAACGATGTGGTGATGTTGGAACTGCCCTGGTGATGGACAGGAAACTCTGTGGTGATGTGGAATCTGCCCTAGGGATGGACAGGAAATATTGTGGTGATGTCGGATCTGTCCTGGTGATGGACAGGAAACTCTGTGTTCTTGTGGGATCTGCCCTAGGGATGGACAGGAAACACTGTGGTGTTGTGGGATCCGCTGTAGGGATGGACTGGAATCTCTGTGGTGATGTGGGATCTGTCCTAGGGATGGACAGGAATCTCTGTGGTGTTGTGGGATCTGTCGTAGGGATGGACAGGAAACTATGTGGTGATGTGGGATCTGTCCTAGCGATGCACAGGAAACTTTGTGGTGAAGTGTGATCTGACCTAGGGATGGATAGGAAACTCTGCAGTGAATGTAAGACTGCCCCTATCGATGGATAGGAAACTCTGTGGTGATGTGGGATCTGTCCTAGGGATGGATAGGAAACTGTGTGGTGATGAGGGATCTGGCCTAGGGATGGATAGGAAACTGTGTGGTGATGTGGGATCTGCCCTAGGTATGGACAGGAATATCTGTGGTGATGTGGGATCTGCCCTAGTGATGGATAGGAAACTCTGTGGTGATGAGGGATCTGTCCTAGGGATGGATAGGAAACTGTGTGGTGATGTGGGATCTGTCCTAGGGATGGACAGGAAACTTTGTGGTGATGTGGGATCTATCCTGGGGATGGATACGAAACTCTGTGGTGATGTGGGATCTGTCCTAGGGATGGACAGGAATCTCTGGGGTGATGTGGGATCTGTCCTAGGGATGGACAGGAAACAGTGTGGTGATGTGGGATCTGTCCTAGGGATGTACTGGAAACTCTGTGGTGATGTGGGAACTGTCCTGGTGATGGACAGGAAACTTTGTGTTCTTGTGGGATCTGCCCTAGGGAAGGACAGGAAACTCTGTGGTGTTGTGGGATCCGCCGTAGGGATGGACAGGAATCTCTGTGGTGATGTGGGATCTCTCCTAGGGATGCACAGGAAACTCTGGGGTGATGTGGGATCTGTCCTGACGATGGATAGGAAACTCTGTGGTTCTGTGGGATCTGTCCTACGGATGGACAGGAAACTCTGTGGTGATGTGGGAACTGTCCTAGGGATGGACAGGATCTCTGTTGTGATGTGGGATCTGCCCTAGGGATGGACAGGAAACTCTGTGGTGATGTGGGATCTGTTCTAAGGATGGACAGGAAACTCTCTTGTGATGTAAGATCTGCCCTGGTGATGGACAGGAAACTCTGTGGTTATGTGGGATCTGTTCTAAGGATGGACAGGAAACTCTCTTGTGATGTGAGATCTGCCCTGGTGATGGACAGGAAACTCTGTGGTGATGTGAGATCTGTTCTAAGGATGGACAGGAAACTCTCTTGTGATGTGAGATCTGCCCTGGTGATGGACAGGAAACTCTGTGGTGAGGTGGCATCTGTCCTAGGGATGGACAGGAAACTCTGTGGTAATGTGGGATCTGCCCTACGGATGGACAGGAAACTCTGTGGTGATGTGGGACGTGTCCTAGGGATGGACAGGAAACTCTGTGGTGATGTTTGATCTGTCCTAGGCATGGACAGGAAACACTCTGGTGATGTGGGATATGCCCTGGTAATGAAAGGAAACACTGTTGTGATGTGTGATCTGCCCCAGGGATGGACAGGAAACTCTGTGGTGAGGTGGGATCTGCCCTGGTGATGGACTGGAATCTCTGTGGTGTTGTGGGATCTGACCTGTTGAAGGACCGGACACTCAGTGGTGATGTGGGATCTGTCCTTGGGATGGACAGGAAAAACTGTGGTGATGAGGGATCTGCCCTAGGGATGCACAGGAAACTCTGTGGTGATGTGGGATCTGACCTAGGGATGGATAGGAAACTCTGCGGTGATGTAAGACTGCCCCTATCGATGGATAGGAAACTCTGTGGTGATGTGGTATCTGTCCTAGGGATGGATAGGAAACTGTGTGGTGATGTGGGATCTGTCCTAGGGATGGACAGGAAACTCTGTGGTGTTGTGGGATCCGCCGTAGGGATGGACAGGAATCTCTGTGGTGATGTGGGATCTGTCCTAGGGATGGACAGGAATCTCTGTGGTGTTGAGGGATCTGTCGTAGGGATGGACAGGAAACTCTGTGGTGATGTGGGAACTGTCCGAGGGATGGATACGAAACTATGTGGTGATGTGGGATCTCTCCTAGGGATGCACAGGAAACTCTGGGGTGATGTGGGATCTGTCCTGGGGATGGATAGGAAACTCTGTGGTTCTGTGGGATCTGTCCTACGGATGGACAGGAATCTCTGGGCTGATGTGGGATCTGTCCTAGGGATGGACAGGAAACAGTGTGGTGATGTGGGATCTGTCCTCGGGATGTACAGGAAACGCTGTGGTGATGTGGGAACTGTCCTAGGGATGGACAGGATCTCTGTTGTGAAGTGGGATCTGCCCTAGGGATGGACAGGAAACTCTGTGCTGATGTGGGATCTGTTCTAAGGATGGACAGGAAACTCTCTTGTGATGTGAGATCTGCCCTGGTGATGGACAGGAAACTCTGTGGTGATGTGGAATCTGAACTAGGGATGGACAGGAAACTCTGTGGTGTTGCGGGATCTGCCCTAGGGATGGACAGGAAACTCAGTGGTGAGGTGGGATCTGCCCTGGTGATGGACAGGAAACTCTGTGGTGAGGTGGGATATGCCCTGGTGATGGACTGGAATCTCTGTGGTGTTGTGGGATCTGTCCTGTTGAAGGACAGGACACTCAGTGGTGATGTGGGATCTGACCTTGGGATGGACAGGAAACACTGTGGTGATGTGGGATCTGCCCTAGGGATGCACAGGAAACTCTGTGGTGATGTGGGATCTGACCTAGGGATGGATAGGAAACTCCGCGGTGATGTGGGATCTGTCCTAGGGATGGACAGGAAACCCTGTGGTAATGGGGGATCTGCCCTGCGGATGGACAGGAAACGATGTGGTGATGTTGGAACTGCCCTGGTGATGGACAGGAAACTCTGTGGTGATGTGGAATCTGCCCTAGGGATGGACAGGAAATATTGTGGTGATGTCGGATCTGTCCTGGTGATGGACAGGAAACTCTGTGTTCTTGTGGGATCTGCCCTAGGGATGGACAGGAAACACTGTGGTGTTGTGGGATCCGCTGTAGGGATGGACTGGAATCTCTGTGGTGATGTGGGATCTGTCCTAGGGATGGACAGGAATCTCTGTGGTGTTGTGGGATCTGTCGTAGGGATGGACAGGAAACTATGTGGTGATGTGGGATCTGTCCTAGGGATGCACAGGAAACTCTGTGGTGATGTGAGATCTGCCCTAGCGATGCACAGGAAACTTTGTGGTGAAGTGTGATCTGACCTAGGGATGGATAGGAAACTCTGCAGTGAATGTAAGACTGCCCCTATCGATGGATAGGAAACTCTGTGGTGATGTGGGATCTGTCCTAGGGATGGATAGGAAACTGTGTGGTGATGAGGGATCTGGCCTAGGGATGGATAAGAAACTGTGTGGTGATGTGGGATCTGCCCTAGGTATGGACAGGAATATCTGTGGTGATGTGGGATCTGCCCTAGTGATGGATAGGAAACTCTGTGGTGATGAGGGATCTGTCCTAGGGATGGATAGGAAACTGTGTGGTGATGTGGGATCTGTCCTAGGGATGGACAGGAAACTTTGTGGTGATGTGGGATCTATCCTGGGGATGGATAGGAAACTCTGTGGTGATGTGGGATCTGTCCTAGGGATGGACAGGAATCTCTGGGGTGATGTGGGATCTGTCCTAGGGATGGACAGGAAACAGTGTGGTGATGTGGGATCTGTCCTAGGGATGTACTGGAAACTCTGTGGTGATGTGGGAACTGTCCTGGTGATGGACAGGAAACTTTGTGTTCTTGTGGGATCTGCCCTAGGGAAGGACAGGAAACTCTGTGGTGTTGTGGGATCCGCCGTAGGGATGGACAGGAATCTCTGTGGTGATGTGGGATCTGTCCTAGGGATGGACAGGAATCTCTGTGGTGTTGTGGGATCTGTCGTAGGGATGGACAGGAAACTCTGTGGTGATGTGGGATCTGTCATATGGATGGTCAGGAAACAGTATGGTGATCTGGGATCTGTCCTAGGGATGTACGGGAAACTCTGTGGTGATGTGGGAACTGTCCTAGGGATGGACAAGATCTCTGTTGTGATGTGGGAGCTGCCCTAGGGATGGACAGGAAACTCTGTGGTGATGTGGGATCTGTCCTAGGGATGGACAGGAATTTCTGTGGTGATGTGGGATCTGTCCTAGGGATGGACAGGAATCTCTGTGGTGATGTGGGATCTGTCCTATGGATGGACAGGAAACAGTGTGGTGATGTGGGATCTGTCCTAGGGATGTACAGGAAAATCTGTGGTGATGTGGGAACTGTCCTAGGGATGGACAGGATCTCTGTTGTGATGTGGGATCTGCCCTAGGTATGGACAGGAAACTCTGTGGTGATGTGCGATCTGTTCTAAGGATGGACAGGAAACTCTCTTGTGATGTGAGATCTGCCCTGGTGATGGACAGGAAACCCTGTGGTGATGTGGGATCTGTTCTAAGGATGGACAGGAAACTCTCTTGTGATGTGAGATCTGCCCTGGTGATGGACAGGAAACTCTGTGGTGATGTGGGACATGATCTAAGGATGGACAGGAAACTCTCTTGTGATGTGAGATCTGCCCTGGTGATGGACAGGAAACTCTGTGGTGATGTGGAATCTGAACTAGGGATGGACAGGAAACTCTGTGGTGTTGCGGGATCTGCCCTAGGGATGGACAGGAAACTCAGTGGTGAGGTGGGATCTGCCCTGGTGATGGACAGGAAACTCTGTGGTGAGGTGGGATATGCCCTGGTGATGGACTGGAATCTCTGTGGTGTTGTGGGATCTGTCCTGTTGAAGGACAGGACACTCAGTGGTGATGTGGGATCTGTCCTTGGGATGGACAGGAAACACTGTGGTGATGTGGGATCTGCCCTAGCGATGCACAGGAAACTCTGTGGTGATGTGGGATCTGACCTAGGGATGGATAGGAAACTCCGCGGTGATGTGGGATCTGTCCTAGGGATGGACAGGAAACCCTGTGGTAATGGGGGATCTGCCCTGCGGATGGACAGGAAACGATGTGGTGATGTTGGAACTGCCCTGGTGATGGACAGGAAACTCTGTGGTGATGTGGAATCTGCCCTAGGGATGGACAGGAAATATTGTGGTGATGTCGGATCTGTCCTGGTGATGGACAGGAAACTCTGTGTTCTTCTGGGATCTGACCTAGGGATGGACAGGAAACACTGTGGTGTTGTGGGATCCGCTGTAGGGATGGACAGGAATCTCTGTGGTGATGTGGGATCTGTCCTAGGGATGGACTGGAATCTCTGTGGTGTTGTGGGATCTGTCGTAGGGATGGACAGGAAACTATGTGGTGATGTGGGATCTGTCCTAGGGATGGATAGGAAACTCTGCAGTGAATGTAAGACTGCCCCTATCGATGGATAGGAAACTCTGTGGTGACGTGGGATCTGTCCTAGGGATGGATAGGAAACTGTGTGGTGATGAGGGATCTGGCCTAGGGATGGATAGGAAACTGTGTGGTGATGTGGGATCTGCCCTAGGGATGGATAGGAAACTCTGTGGTGATGTGGGATCTGCCCTAGGTATGGACAGGAATCTCTGTGGTGATGTGGGATCTGCCCTAGTGATGGATAGGAAACTCTGTGGTGATGTGGGATCTGTCCTAGGGATGGATAGGAAACTGTGTGGTGATGTGGGATCTGTCCTAGGGATGGACAGGAAACTTTGTGGTGATGTGGGATCTGTCCTGGGGATGGATAGGAAACTCTGTGGTGATGTGGGATCTGTCCTAGGGATGGACAGGAATCTCTGGGGTGATGTGGGATCTGTCCTAGGGATGGACAGGAAACTGTGTGGTGATGTGGGATCTGCCCTAGGGATGGATAGGAAACTCTGTGGTGATGTGGGATCTGTCCTAGGGATGGATAGGAAACTGTGTGGTGATGTGGGATCTGTCCTAGGGATGGACAGGAAACTCTGTGGTGTTGTGGGATCCGCCGTAGGGATGGACAGGAATCTCTGTGGTGATGTGGGATCTGTCCTAGGGATGGACAGGAATCTCTGTGGTGTTGTGGGATCTGTCGTAGGGATGGACAGGAAACTCTGTGGTGATGTGGGATCTGTCATATGGATGGTCAGGAAACAGTATGGTGATCTGGGATCTGTCCTAGGGATGTACGGGAAACTCTGTGGTGATGTGGGAACTGTCCTAGGGATGGACAGGATCTCTGTTGTGATGTGGGAGCTGCCCTAGGGATGGACAGGAAACTCTGTGGTGATGTGGGATCTGTCCTAGGGATGGACAGGAATTTCTGTGGTGATGTGGGATCTGTCCTAGGCATGGACAGGAATCTCTGTGGTGATGTGGGATCTGTCCTATGGATGGACAGGAAACAGTGTGGTGATGTGGGATCTGTCCTAGGGATGTACAGGAAAATCTGTGGTGATGTGGGAACTGTCCTAGAGATGGACAGGATCTCTGTGGTGATGGGGGATCTGTCCTGGTGATGGACAGAAAACTCTGTGGTGATGTGGGATCTGTCCTAGGGATGGACAGGAAACACTCTGGCGATGTGGGATCTGCCCTGGTGATGAACAGGAAACACTGTTGTGATGTGGGATCTGCCCTAGGGATGGACAGGAAACTCTGTGGTGATGTGGGATCTTTTCTAAGGATGGACAGGAAACTCTGTGGTGATGTGGGAACTGTCCTAGGGATGGACAGGATCTCTGTTGTGATGTGGGATCTGCCCTAGGTATGGACAGGAAACTCTGAGGTGATGTGGGATCTGTTCTAAGGATGGACAGGAAACTCTCTTGTGATGTGAGATCTGCCCTGGTGATGGACAGGAAACCCTGTGGTGATGTGGGATCTGTTCTAAGGATGGACAGGAAACTCTCTTGTGATGTGAGATCTGCCCTGGTGATGGACAGGAAACTCTGTGGTGATGTGGGACATGTTCTAAGGATGGACAGGAAACTGTCTTGTGATGTGAGATCTGCCCTGGTGATGGACAGGAAACTCTTTGATGATGTGGGATCTGTCCTGGTGCTGCACAGGAAACTCTGTGGTGATGTGGGATCTGTCCTAGGGATGGACAGGAAACTGTGTGGTGCCTTGGGATCTGCCCTAGGGATGGACAGGAAACTCTGTGGTGATGTGGGATCTGCCCTAGGTATGTACAGGAATCTCTGTGGTGATGTGGGACATGTTCTAAGGATGGACAGGAAACTCTCTTGTGATGTGAGATCTGCCTGGTGATGGACAGGAAACTCTGTGGTGATGTGGGATCTGTCCTAGGGATGGACAGGAAACTGTGTGGTGCCTTGGGATCTGTTCTAAGGATGGACAGGAAACTCTCTTGTGATGTGAGATCTGCCCTGGTGATGGACAGGAAACTCTGTGGTGATGTGGGACATGTTCTAAGGATGGACAGGAAACTCTCTTGTGATGTGAGATCTGCCTAGTGATGGGCAGGAAACTCTTTGATGATGTGGGATCTGTCCTGGTGATGGACAGGAAGCTCTGCAGTGATGTGGGATATGCCCTGGTGCTGCACAGGAAACTCTGTGGTGATGTGGGATCTGTCCTAGGGCTGGACAGGAAACTGTGTGGTGCCTTGGGATCTGCCCTAGGGATGGATAGGAAACTCTGTGGTGTTGTGGGATCTGTCCTGTTGAAGGACAGGACACTCAGTGGTGATGTGGGATCTGTCCTTGGGATGGACAGGAAACACTGTGGTGATGTGGGATCTGCCCTACGTATGGACCGGCAACTCTGTAGTGATGTGGGATCTGTCCTAGGGATGGACAGGAAACTCTGTGGTGCTGTGGGATCTGTCGTAGGTATGGACAGGAAACTCTGTGGTGATGTGAGATCTCCCCTAGGGATGCACAGGAAACTTTGTGGTGATGTGGGATCTTACCTAGGGATGGATAGGAAACTCTGCAGTGAATGTAAGACCGCCCCTATCGATGGATAGGAAACTCTGTGGTGATGTGGGATCTGTCCTAGGGATGGACTGGAATCTCTGTGGTGTTGTGGGATCTGTCGTAGGGATGGACAGGAAACTATGTGGTGATGTGGGATCTGTCCTAGGGATGGATAGGAAACTCTGCAGTGAATGTAAGACTGCCCCTATCGATGGATAGGAAACTCTGTGGTGACGTGGGATCTGTCCTAGGGATGGATAGGAAACTGTGTGGTGATGAGGGATCTGGCCTAGGGATGGATAGGAAACTGTGTGGTGATGTGGGATCTGCCCTAGGGATGGATAGGAAACTCTGTGGTGATGTGGGATCTGCCCTAGGTATGGACAGGAATCTCTGTGGTGATGTGGGATCTGCCCTAGTGATGGATAGGAAACTCTGTGGTGATGTGGGATCTGTCCTAGGGATGGATAGGAAACTGTGTGGTGATGTGGGATCTGTCCTAGGGATGGACAGGAAACTTTGTGGTGATGTGGGATCTGTCCTGGGGATGGATAGGAAACTCTGTGGTGATGTGGGATCTGTCCTAGGGATGGACAGGAATCTCTGGGGTGATGTGGGATCTGTCCTAGGGATGGACAGGAAACTGTGTGGTGATGTGGGATCTGCCCTAGGGATGGATAGGAAACTCTGTGGTGATGTGGGATCTGTCCTAGGGATGGATAGGAAACTGTGTGGTGATGTGGGATCTGTCCTAGGGATGGACAGGAAACTCTGTGGTGTTGTGGGATCCGCCGTAGGGATGGACAGGAATCTCTGTGGTGATGTGGGATCTGTCCTAGGGATGGACAGGAATCTCTGTGGTGTTGTGGGATCTGTCGTAGGGATGGACAGGAAACTCTGTGGTGATGTGGGATCTGTCATATGGATGGTCAGGAAACAGTATGGTGATCTGGGATCTGTCCTAGGGATGTACGGGAAACTCTGTGGTGATGTGGGAACTGTCCTAGGGATGGACAGGATCTCTGTTGTGATGTGGGAGCTGCCCTAGGGATGGACAGGAAACTCTGTGGTGATGTGGGATCTGTCCTAGGGATGGACAGGAATTTCTGTGGTGATGTGGGATCTGTCCTAGGCATGGACAGGAATCTCTGTGGTGATGTGGGATCTGTCCTATGGATGGACAGGAAACAGTGTGGTGATGTGGGATCTGTCCTAGGGATGTACAGGAAAATCTGTGGTGATGTGGGAACTGTCCTAGAGATGGACAGGATCTCTGTGGTGATGGGGGATCTGTCCTGGTGATGGACAGAAAACTCTGTGGTGATGTGGGATCTGTCCTAGGGATGGACAGGAAACACGCTGGCGATGTGGGATCTGCCCTGGTGATGAACAGGAAACACTGTGGTGATGTGGGATCTTTTCTAAGGATGGACAGGAAACTCTGTGGTGATGTGGGAACTGTCCTAGGGATGGACAGGATCTCTGTTGTGATGTGGGATCTGCCCTAGGTATGGACAGGAAACTCTGAGGTGATGTGGGATCTGTTCTAAGGATGGACAGGAAACTCTCTTGTGATGTGAGATCTGCCCTGGTGATGGACAGGAAACCCTGTGGTGATGTGGGATCTGTTCTAAGGATGGACAGGAAACTCTCTTGTGATGTGAGATCTGCCCTGGTGATGGACAGGAAACTCTGTGGTGATGTGGGACATGTTCTAAGGATGGACAGGAAACTGTCTTGTGATGTGAGATCTGCCCTGGTGATGGACAGGAAACTCTTTGATGATGTGGGATCTGTCCTGGTGCTGCACAGGAAACTCTGTGGTGATGTGGGATCTGTCCTAGGGATGGACAGGAAACTGTGTGGTGCCTTGGGATCTGCCCTAGGGATGGACAGGAAACTCTGTGGTGATGTGGGATCTGCCCTAGGTATGTACAGGAATCTCTGTGGTGATGTGGGACATGTTCTAAGGATGGACAGGAAACTCTCTTGTGATGTGAGATCTGCCTGGTGATGGACAGGAAACTCTGTGGTGATGTGGGATCTGTCCTAGGGATGGACAGGAAACTGTGTGGTGCCTTGGGATCTGTTCTAAGGATGGACAGGAAACTCTCTTGTGATGTGAGATCTGCCCTGGTGATGGACAGGAAACTCTGTGGTGATGTGGGACATGTTCTAAGGATGGACAGGAAACTCTCTTGTGATGTGAGATCTGCCTAGTGATGGGCAGGAAACTCTTTGATGATGTGGGATCTGTCCTGGTGATGGACAGGAAGCTCTGCAGTGATGTGGGATATGCCCTGGTGCTGCACAGGAAACTCTGTGGTGATGTGGGATCTGTCCTAGGGCTGGACAGGAAACTGTGTGGTGCCTTGGGATCTGCCCTAGGGATGGATAGGAAACTCTGTGGTGTTGTGGGATCTGTCCTGTTGAAGGACAGGACACTCAGTGGTGATGTGGGATCTGTCCTTGGGATGGACAGGAAACACTGTGGTGATGTGGGATCTGCCCTACGTATGGACCGGCAACTCTGTAGTGATGTGGGATCTGTCCTAGGGATGGACAGGAAACTCTGTGGTGCTGTGGGATCTGTCGTAGGGATGGACAGGAAACTATGTGGTGATGTGGGATCTGTCCTAGGGATGGATAGGAAACTCTGCAGTGAATGTAAGACTGCCCCTATCGATGGATAGGAAACTCTGTGGTGACGTGGGATCTGTCCTAGGGATGGATAGGAAACTGTGTGGTGATGAGGGATCTGGCCTAGGGATTGATAGGAAACTGTGTGGTGATGTGGGATCTGCCCTAGGGATGGATAGGAAACTCTGTGGTGATGTGGGATCTGCCCTAGGTATGGACAGGAATCTCTGTGGTGATGTGGGATCTGCCCTAGTGATGGATAGGAAACTCTGTGGTGATGTGGGAACTGTCCTAGGGATGGACAGGATCTCTGTTGTGATGTGGGATCTGCCCTAGGTATGGACAGGAAACTCTGTGGTGATGTGCGATCTGTTCTAAGGATGGACAGGAAACTCTCTTGTGATGTGAGATCTGCCCTGGTGATGGACAGGAAACCCTGTGGTGATGTGGGATCTGTTCTAAGGATGGACAGGAAACTCTCTTGTGATGTGAGATCTGCCCTGGTGATGGACAGGAAACTCTGTGGTGATGTGGGACATGATCTAAGGATGGACAGGAAACTCTCTTGTGATGTGAGATCTGCCCTGGTGATGGACAGGAAACTCTGTGGTGATGTGGAATCTGAACTAGGGATGGACAGGAAACTCTGTGGTGTTGCGGGATCTGCCCTAGGGATGGACAGGAAACTCAGTGGTGAGGTGGGATCTGCCCTGGTGATGGACAGGAAACTCTGTGGTGAGGTGGGATATGCCCTGGTGATGGACTGGAATCTCTGTGGTGTTGTGGGATCTGTCCTGTTGAAGGACAGGACACTCAGTGGTGATGTGGGATCTGTCCTTGGGATGGACAGGAAACACTGTGGTGATGTGGGATCTGCCCTAGCGATGCACAGGAAACTCTGTGGTGATGTGGGATCTGACCTAGGGATGGATAGGAAACTCCGCGGTGATGTGGGATCTGTCCTAGGGATGGACAGGAAACCCTGTGGTAATGGGGGATCTGCCCTGCGGATGGACAGGAAACTCTGTGGTGATGTGGGATCTTTTCTAAGGATGGACAGGAAACTCTGTGGTGATGTGGGAACTGTCCTAGGGATGGACAGGATCTCTGTTGTGATGTGGGATCTGCCCTAGGTATGGACAGGAAACTCTGAGGTGATGTGGGATCTGTTCTAAGGATGGACAGGAAACTCTCTTGTGATGTGAGATCTGCCCTGGTGATGGACAGGAAACCCTGTGGTGATGTGGGATCTGTTCTAAGGATGGACAGGAAACTCTCTTGTGATGTGAGATCTGCCCTGGTGATGGACAGGAAACTCTGTGGTGATGTGGGACATGTTCTAAGGATGGACAGGAAACTGTCTTGTGATGTGAGATCTGCCCTGGTGATGGACAGGAAACTCTTTGATGATGTGGGATCTGTCCTGGTGCTGCACAGGAAACTCTGTGGTGATGTGGGATCTGTCCTAGGGATGGACAGGAAACTGTGTGGTGCCTTGGGATCTGCCCTAGGGATGGACAGGAAACTCTGTGGTGATGTGGGATCTGCCCTAGGTATGTACAGGAATCTCTGTGGTGATGTGGGACATGTTCTAAGGATGGACAGGAAACTCTCTTGTGATGTGAGATCTGCCTGGTGATGGACAGGAAACTCTGTGGTGATGTGGGATCTGTCCTAGGGATGGACAGGAAACTGTGTGGTGCCTTGGGATCTGTTCTAAGGATGGACAGGAAACTCTCTTGTGATGTGAGATCTGCCCTGGTGATGGACAGGAAACTCTGTGGTGATGTGGGACATGTTCTAAGGATGGACAGGAAACTCTCTTGTGATGTGAGATCTGCCTAGTGATGGACAGGAAACTCTGTGGTGATGTGGGATCTGTCCTAGGGATGGACAGGAAACTGTGTGGTGCCTTGGGATCTGTTCTAAGGATGGACAGGAAACTCTCTTGTGATGTGAGATCTGCCCTGGTGATGGACAGGAAACTCTGTGGTGATGTGGGACATGTTCTAAGGATGGACAGGAAACTCTCTTGTGATGTGAGATCTGCCTAGTGATGGGCAGGAAACTCTTTGATGATGTGGGATCTGTCCTGGTGATGGACAGGAAGCTCTGCAGTGATGTGGGATATGCCCTGGTGCTGCACAGGAAACTCTGTGGTGATGTGGGATCTGTCCTAGGGCTGGACAGGAAACTGTGTGGTGCCTTGGGATCTGCCCTAGGGATGGATAGGAAACTCTGTGGTGTTGTGGGATCTGTCCTGTTGAAGGACAGGACACTCAGTGGTGATGTGGGATCTGTCCTTGGGATGGACAGGAAACACTGTGGTGATGTGGGATCTGCCCTACGTATGGACCGGCAACTCTGTAGTGATGTGGGATCTGTCCTAGGGATGGACAGGAAACTCTGTGGTGCTGTGGGATCTGTCGTAGGGATGGACAGGAAACTATGTGGTGATGTGGGATCTGTCCTAGGGATGGATAGGAAACTCTGCAGTGAATGTAAGACTGCCCCTATCGATGGATAGGAAACTCTGTGGTGACGTGGGATCTGTCCTAGGGATGGATAGGAAACTGTGTGGTGATGAGGGATCTGGCCTAGGGATGGATAGGAAACTGTGTGGTGATGTGGGATCTGCCCTAGGGATGGATAGGAAACTCTGTGGTGATGTGGGATCTGCCCTAGGTATGGACAGGAATCTCTGAGGTGATGTGGGATCTGCCCTAGTGATGGATAGGAAACTCTGTGGTGATGTGGGAACTGTCCTAGGGATGGACAGGATCTCTGTTGTGATGTGGGATCTGCCCTAGGTATGGACAGGAAACTCTGTGGTGATGTGCGATCTGTTCTAAGGATGGACAGGAAACTCTCTTGTGATGTGAGATCTGCCCTGGTGATGGACAGGAAACCCTGTGGTGATGTGGGATCTGTTCTAAGGATGGACAGGAAACTCTCTTGTGATGTGAGATCTGCCCTGGTGATGGACAGGAAACTCTGTGGTGATGTGGGACATGATCTAAGGATGGACAGGAAACTCTCTTGTGATGTGAGATCTGCCCTGGTGATGGACAGGAAACTCTGTGGTGATGTGGAATCTGAACTAGGGATGGACAGGAAACTCTGTGGTGTTGCGGGATCTGCCCTAGGGATGGACAGGAAACTCAGTGGTGAGGTGGGATCTGCCCTGGTGATGGACAGGAAACTCTGTGGTGAGGTGGGATATGCCCTGGTGATGGACTGGAATCTCTGTGGTGTTGTGGGATCTGTCCTGTTGAAGGACAGGACACTCAGTGGTGATGTGGGATCTGTCCTTGGGATGGACAGGAAACACTGTGGTGATGTGGGATCTGCCCTAGCGATGCACAGGAAACTCTGTGGTGATGTGGGATCTGACCTAGGGATGGATAGGAAACTCCGCGGTGATGTGGGATCTGTCCTAGGGATGGACAGGAAACCCTGTGGTAATGGGGGATCTGCCCTGCGGATGGACAGGAAACGATGTGGTGATGTTGGAACTGCCCTGGTGATGGACAGGAAACTCTGTGGTGATGTGGAATCTGCCCTAGGGATGGACAGGAAATATTGTGGTGATGTCGGATCTGTCCTGGTGATGGACAGGAAACTCTGTGTTCTTCTGGGATCTGACCTAGGGATGGACAGGAAACACTGTGGTGTTGTGGGATCCGCTGTAGGGATGGACAGGAATCTCTGTGGTGATGTGGGATCTGTCCTAGGGATGGACTGGAATCTCTGTGGTGTTGTGGGATCTGTCGTAGGGATGGACAGGAAACTATGTGGTGATGTGGGATCTGTCCTAGGGATGGATAGGAAACTCTGCAGTGAATGTAAGACTGCCCCTATCGATGGATAGGAAACTCTGTGGTGACGTGGGATCTGTCCTAGGGATGGATAGGAAACTGTGTGGTGATGAGGGATCTGGCCTAGGGATGGATAGGAAACTGTGTGGTGATGTGGGATCTGCCCTAGGGATGGATAGGAAACTCTGTGGTGATGTGGGATCTGCCCTAGGTATGGACAGGAATCTCTGTGGTGATGTGGGATCTGCCCTAGTGATGGATAGGAAACTCTGTGGTGATGTGGGATCTGTCCTAGGGATGGATAGGAAACTGTGTGGTGATGTGGGATCTGTCCTAGGGATGGACAGGAAACTTTGTGGTGATGTGGGATCTGTCCTGGGGATGGATAGGAAACTCTGTGGTGATGTGGGATCTGTCCTAGGGATGGACAGGAATCTCTGGGGTGATGTGGGATCTGTCCTAGGGATGGACAGGAAACTGTGTGGTGATGTGGGATCTGTCCTAGGGATGGATAGGAAACTCTGCAGTGAATGTAAGACTGCCCCTATCGATGGATAGGAAACTCTGTGGTGACGTGGGATCTGTCCTAGGGATGGATAGGAAACTGTGTGGTGATGAGGGATCTGGCCTAGGGATGGATAGGAAACTGTGTGGTGATGTGGGATCTGCCCTAGGGATGGATAGGAAACTCTGTGGTGATGTGGGATCTGCCCTAGGTATGGACAGGAATCTCTGTGGTGATGTGGGATCTGCCCTAGTGATGGATAGGAAACTCTGTGGTGATGTGGGAACTGTCCTAGGGATGGACAGGATCTCTGTTGTGATGTGGGATCTGCCCTAGGGATGGACAGGAAACTCTGTGGTGATGTGGGATCTTTTCTAAGGATGGACAGGAAACTCTGTGGTGATGTGGGAACTGTCCTAGGGATGGACAGGATCTCTGTTGTGATGTGGGATCTGCCCTAGGTATGGACAGGAAACTCTGAGGTGATGTGGGATCTGTTCTAAGGATGGACAGGAAACTCTCTTGTGATGTGAGATCTGCCCTGGTGATGGACAGGAAACCCTGTGGTGATGTGGGATCTGTTCTAAGGATGGACAGGAAACTCTCTTGTGATGTGAGATCTGCCCTGGTGATGGACAGGAAACTCTGTGGTGATGTGGGACATGTTCTAAGGATGGACAGGAAACTGTCTTGTGATGTGAGATCTGCCCTGGTGATGGACAGGAAACTCTTTGATGATGTGGGATCTGTCCTGGTGCTGCACAGGAAACTCTGTGGTGATGTGGGATCTGTCCTAGGGATGGACAGGAAACTGTGTGGTGCCTTGGGATCTGCCCTAGGGATGGACAGGAAACTCTGTGGTGATGTGGGATCTGCCCTAGGTATGTACAGGAATCTCTGTGGTGATGTGGGACATGTTCTAAGGATGGACAGGAAACTCTCTTGTGATGTGAGATCTGCCTGGTGATGGACAGGAAACTCTGTGGTGATGTGGGATCTGTCCTAGGGATGGACAGGAAACTGTGTGGTGCCTTGGGATCTGTTCTAAGGATGGACAGGAAACTCTCTTGTGATGTGAGATCTGCCCTGGTGATGGACAGGAAACTCTGTGGTGATGTGGGACATGTTCTAAGGATGGACAGGAAACTCTCTTGTGATGTGAGATCTGCCTAGTGATGGGCAGGAAACTCTTTGATGATGTGGGATCTGTCCTGGTGATGGACAGGAAGCTCTGCAGTGATGTGGGATATGCCCTGGTGCTGCACAGGAAACTCTGTGGTGATGTGGGATCTGTCCTAGGGCTGGACAGGAAACTGTGTGGTGCCTTGGGATCTGCCCTAGGGATGGATAGGAAACTCTGTGGTGTTGTGGGATCTGTCCTGTTGAAGGACAGGACACTCAGTGGTGATGTGGGATCTGTCCTTGGGATGGACAGGAAACACTGTGGTGATGTGGGATCTGCCCTACGTATGGACCGGCAACTCTGTAGTGATGTGGGATCTGTCCTAGGGATGGACAGGAAACTCTGTGGTGCTGTGGGATCTGTCGTAGGTATGGACAGGAAACTCTGTGGTGATGTGAGATCTCCCCTAGGGATGCACAGGAAACTTTGTGGTGATGTGGGATCTTACCTAGGGATGGATAGGAAACTCTGCAGTGAATGTAAGACCGCCCCTATCGATGGATAGGAAACTCTGTGGTGATGTGGGATCTGCCCTAGCGATGGACAGGAAACTCTGTGGTGATGTGGGATCTGCCCTAGGTATGGACAGGAATCTCTGTGGTGATGTGGGATCTGCCTTAGGGATGGATAGGAATCTCTGTGGTGACGTGGGATCTGTCCTAGGGATGGATAGGAAACTGTGTGGTGATGAGGGATCTGGCCTAGGGATGGATAGGAAACTGTGTGGTGATGTGGGATCTGCCCTAGGGATGGATAGGAAACTCTGTGGTGATGTGGGATCTGCCCTAGGTATGGACAGGAATCTCTGTGGTGATGTGGGATCTGCCCTAGTGATGGATAGGAAACTCTGTGGTGATGTGGGATCTGTCCTAGGGATGGATAGGAAACTGTGTGGTGATGTGGGATCTGTCCTAGGGATGGACAGGAAACTTTGTGGTGATGTGGGATCTGTCCTGGGGATGGATAGGAAACTCTGTGGTGATGTGGGATCTGTCCTAGGGATGGACAGGAATCTCTGGGGTGATGTGGGATCTGTCCTAGTGATGGACAGGAAACTGTGTGGTGATGTGGGATCTGCCCTAGGGATGGATAGGAAACTCTGTGGTGATGTGGGATCTGTCCTAGGGATGGATAGGAAACTGTGTGGTGATGTGGGATCTGTCCTAGGGATGGACAGGAAACTCTGTGGTGTTGTGGGATCCGCCGTAGGGATGGACAGGAATCTCTGTGGTGATGTGGGATCTGTCCTAGGGATGGACAGGAATCTCTGTGGTGTTGTGGGATCTGTCGTAGGGATGGACAGGAAACTCTGTGGTGATGTGGGATCTGTCATATGGATGGTCAGGAAACAGTATGGTGATCTGGGATCTGTCCTAGGGATGTACGGGAAACTCTGTGGTGATGTGGGAACTGTCCTAGGGATGGACAGGATCTCTGTTGTGATGTGGGAGCTGCCCTAGGGATGGACAGGAAACTCTGTGGTAATGTGGGATCTGTCCTAGGGATGGACAGGAATTTCTGTGGTGATGTGGGATCTGTCCTAGGCATGGACAGGAATCTCTGTGGTGATGTGGGATCTGTCCTATGGATGGACAGGAAACAGTGTGGTGATGTGGGATCTGTCCTAGGGATGTACAGGAAAATCTGTGGTGATGTGGGAACTGTCCTAGAGATGGACAGGATCTCTGTGGTGATGGGGGATCTGTCCTGGTGATGGACAGAAAACTCTGTGGTGATGTGGGATCTGTCCTAGGGATGGACAGGAAACACTCTGGCGATGTGGGATCTGCCCTGGTGATGAACAGGAAACACTGTTGTGATGTGGGATCTGCCCTAGGGATGGACAGGAAACTCTGTGGTGATGTGGGATCTTTTCTAAGGATGGACAGGAAACTCTGTGGTGATGTGGGAACTGTCCTAGGGATGGACAGGATCTCTGTTGTGATGTGGGATCTGCCCTAGGTATGGACAGGAAACTCTGAGGTGATGTGGGATCTGTTCTAAGGATGGACAGGAAACTCTCTTGTGATGTGAGATCTGCCCTGGTGATGGACAGGAAACCCTGTGGTGATGTGGGATCTGTTCTAAGGATGGACAGGAAACTCTCTTGTGATGTGAGATCTGCCCTGGTGATGGACAGGAAACTCTGTGGTGATGTGGGACATGTTCTAAGGATGGACAGGAAACTCTCTTGTGATGTGAGATCTGCCTAGTGATGGGCAGGAAACTCTTTGATGATGTGGGATCTGTCCTGGTGATGGACAGGAAGCTCTGCAGTGATGTGGGATATGCCCTGGTGCTGCACAGGAAACTCTGTGGTGATGTGGGATCTGTCCTAGGGCTGGACAGGAAACTGTGTGGTGCCTTGGGATCTGCCCTAGGGATGGATAGGAAACTCTGTGGTGTTGTGGGATCTGTCCTGTTGAAGGACAGGACACTCAGTGGTGATGTGGGATCTGTCCTTGGGATGGACAGGAAACACTGTGGTGATGTGGGATCTGCCCTACGTATGGACCGGCAACTCTGTAGTGATGTGGGATCTGTCCTAGGGATGGACAGGAAACTCTGTGGTGCTGTGGGATCTGTCGTAGGTATGGACAGGAAACTCTGTGGTGATGTGAGATCTCCCCTAGGGATGCACAGGAAACTTTGTGGTGATGTGGGATCTTACCTAGGGATGGATAGGAAACTCTGCAGTGAATGTAAGACCGCCCCTATCGATGGATAGGAAACTCTGTGGTGATGTGGGATCTGCCCTAGCGATGGACAGGAAACTCTGTGGTGATGTGGGATCTGCCCTAGGTATGGACAGGAATCTCTGTGGTGATGTGGGATCTGCCTTAGGGATGGATAGGAATCTCTGTGGTGTTGTGGGATCTGCCCTAGGGATGCACAGGAAACTCTGTGGTGATGTGGGATCTGCACTGGGGATGGATAGGAAACTCAGTGGTGTTGTGGGATCTGTCCTGTTGAAGGACAGGACACTCAGTGGTGATGTGGGTTCTGTCCTTGGGATGGACAGGAAACGCTGTGGTGATGTGGGATCTGCCCTAGGGATGGATAGGAAACTGTGTGGTGCTTTGGGATCTGCCCTAGGGATGGACAGGAAACTCTGTGGTGATGTGGGATCTGCCCTAGGTATGGACAGGAATCTCTGTGGTGATGTGGGATCTGCCCTAGGGATGGATAGGAAACTCTGTGGTGTTGTGGGATCTGTCCTGTTGAAGGACAGAACACTCAGTGGTGATGTGGGATCTGTCCTTGGGATGGACAGGAAACACTGTGGTGATGTGGGATCTGCCCTACGTATGGACCGGCAACTCTGTAGTGATGTGGGATCTGTCCTAGGGATGGACAGGAAACTCTGTGGTGTTGTGGGATCTGTTGTAGGTATGGACAGGAAACTCTGTGGTGATGTGAGATCTGCCCTTGGGATGCACAGGAAACTTTGTGGTGATGTGGGATCTGACCTAGGGATGGATAGGAAACTCTGCATTGAATGTAAGACTGCCCCTATCGATGGATAGGAAACTCTGTGGTGATGTGGGATCTGCCCTAGGGATGGACAGGATAAACTGTGGGGATGTGGGATCTGCCCTAGGGATGGACAGGAAACTCTGTGGTGATGTGGGATCTGCCCTAGGGATGGATAGGAATCTCTGTGGTGTTGTGGGATCTGCCCTAGGGATGCACAGGAAACTCTGTGGTGATGTGTGATCTGCACTAGGGATGGATAGGAAACTCTGTGGTGTTGTGGGATCTGTCCTGTTGAAGGACAGGACACTCAGTGGTGATGTGGGATCTGTCCTTGGGATGGACAGAAAAACACTGTGGTGATGTGGGATCTGCCCTACGTATGGACCGGCAACTCTGTAGTGATGTGGGATCTGTCCTAGGGATGGACAGGAAACTCTGTGGTGTTGTGGGATCTGTCGTAGGTATGGACAGGAAACTCTGCGGTGATGTGAGATCTGCCCTTGGGATGCACAGGAAACTTTGTGGTGATGTGGGATCTGACCTAGGGATGGATAGGAAACTCTGCAGTGAATGTAAGACTGCCCCTATCGATGGATAGGAAACTCTGTGGTGATGTGGGATCTGTCCTTGGGATGGACAGGAAACACTGTGGTGATGTGGGATCTGCCCTACGTATGGACCGGCAACTCTGTAGTGATGTGGGATCTGTCCTAGGGATGGACAGGAAACTCTGTGGTGATGTGAGATCTGCCCTAGGGATGGACAGGAAACTCTGTGGTGATGTGGGATCTGTTCTAAGGATGGACAGGAAACTCTCTTGTGATGTGAGATCTGCCCTGGTGATGGACAGGAAACTCTGTGGTGATGTGGGATCTGTTCTAAGGATGGACAGGAAACTCTCTTGTGATGTGAGATCTGCCCTGGTGATGGACAGGAAACTCTGTGGTGATGTGGGACCTGTTCTAAGGATGGACAGGAAACTCTCTTGTGATGTGAGATCTGCCTGGTGATGGACAGGAAACTCTGTGGTGATGTGGGATCTGTTCTAAGAATGGACAGGAAACTCTCTTGTGATGAGAGATCTGCCCTGGTGATGGACAGGAAACTCTGTGGTGATGTGAGATCTGCCCTGGTGATGGACAGGAAACTCTCTTGTGATGTGAGATCTGCCCTGGTGATGGACAGGAAACTCTGTGGTGATGTGGGATCTGTTCTAAGGATGGACAGGAAACTCTCTTGTGATGTGAGATCTGCCCTGGTGATGGACAGGAAACTCTGTGGTGATGTGGGACCTGTTCTAAGGATGGACAGGAAACTCTGTGGTGATGTGGGATCTGTTCTAAGGATGGACAGGAAACTCTCTTGTGATGTGAGATCTGCCTGGTGATGGACAGGAAACTCTTTGATGATGTGGGATCTGTCCTGGTGATGGACAGGAAGCTCTGCAGTGATGTGGGATATGCCCTGGTGCTGCACAGGAAACTCTGTGGTGATGTGGGATCTGTCCTAGGGATGGACAGGAAACTGTGTGGTGCCTTGGGATCTGCCCTAGGGATGGACAGGAAACTCTGTGGTGATGTGGGATCTGCCCTGGGTATGGATAGGAAACTCTGTGGTGTTGTGGGATCTGTCCTGTTGAAGGACAGGACACTCAGTGGTGATGTGGGATCTGTCCTTGGGATGGACAGGAAACACTGTGGTGATGTGGGATCTGACCTAGGGATGGATAGGAAACTCTGCAGTGAATGTAAGACTGCCCCTATCGATGGATAGGAAACTCTGTGGTGATGTGGGATCTGCCCTAGCGATGGACAGGAAACTCTGTGGTGATGTGGGATCTGCCCTAGGTATGGACAGGAATCTCTGTGGTGATGTGGGATCTGCCTTAGGGATGGATAGGAATCTCTGTGGTGTTGTGGGATCTGCCCTATGGATGGATAGGAAACTCTGTGGTGATGTGGGATCTGCACTAGGGATGGATAGGAAACTCTGTGGTGTTCTGGGATCTGTCCTGTTGAAGGACAGGTCACTCAGTGGTGATGTGGGATCTGTCCTTGGGATGGAGAGGAAACGCTGTGGTGATGTGGGATCTGCCCTAGGGATGGATAGGAAACTGTGTGGTGCTTTGGGATCTGCCCTAGGGATGGACAGGAAACTCTGTGCTGATGTGGGATCTGCCCTAGGTATTGACAGGAATCTCTGTGATGATGTGGGATCTGCCCTAGGGATGGATAGGAAACTCTGTGGTGTTGTGGGATCTGTCCTGTTGAAGGACAGGACACTCAGTGGTGATGTGGGATCTGTCCTTGGGATGGACAGGAAACGCTGTGGTGATGTGGGATCTGCCCTAGGGATGGATAGGAAACTGTGTGGTGCTTTGGGATCTGCCCTAGGGATGGACAGGAAACTCTGTGGTGATGTGGGATCTGCCCTAGGTATGGACAGGAATCTCTGTGGTGATGTGGGATCTGCCCTAGGGATGGATAGGAAACTCTGTGGTGTTGTGGGATCTGTCGTAGGTATGGACAGGAAACTCTGTGGTGATGTGAGATCTGCCCTTGGGATGCACAGGAAACTTTGTGGTGATGTGGGATCTGACCTAGGGATGGATAGGAAACTCTGCAGTGAATGTAAGACTGCCCCTATCGATGGATAGGAAACTCTGTGGTGATGTGGGATCTGTCCTAGGGATGGATCAGAAACTCTGTGGTGATGTGGGATCTGCCCTAGGGATGGACAGGAAACTCTGTGGTGATGTGGGATCTGCCCGAGCATATGGACAGGAATCTCTGTAGTGATGTGGGATCTGCCCTAGGGATGGATAGGAAACTGTGTGGTGCTTTGGGATCTGCCCTAGGGATGGACAGGAAACTCTGTGGTGATGTGCGATCTGCCCTAGGTATGGACAGGAATCTCTGTGGTGATGTGGGATCTGCCCTAGGGATGGATAGGAAACTCTGTGGTGTTGTGGGATCTGTCCTGTTGAAGGACAGGACACTCAGTGGTGATGTGGGATCTGTCCTTGGGATGGACAGGAAACACTGTGGTGATGTGGGATCTGCCCTACGTATGGACCGGCAACTCTGTAGTGATGTGGGATCTGTCCTAGGGATGGACAGGAAACTCTGCAGTGAATGTAAGACTGCCCCTATCGATGGATAGGAAACTCTGTGGTGATGTGGGATCTGTCCTTGGGATGGACAGGAAACACTGTGGTGATGTGGGATCTGCCCTACGTATGGACCGGCAACTCTGTAGTGATGTGGGATCTGTCCTAGGGATGGACAGGAAACTCTGTGGTGATGTGGGATCTGCCCTAGGGATGGACAGGAAACTCTGTGGTGATGTGGGATCTGTTCTAAGGATGGACAGGAAACTCTCTTGTGATGTGAGATCTGCCCTGGTGATGGACAGGAAACTCTGTGGTGATGTGGGACCTGTTCTAAGGATGGACAGGAAACTCTCTTGTGATGTGAGATCTGCCTGGTGATGGACAGGAAACTCTGTGGTGATGTGGGATCTGTTCTAAGGATGGACAGGAAACTCTCTTGTGATGTGAGATCTGCCTGGTGATGGACAGGAAACTCTTTGATGATTTGGGATCTGTCCTGGTGATGGACAGGAAGCTCTGCAGTGATGTGGGATATGCCCTGGTGCTGCACAGGAAACTCTGTGGTGATGTGGGATCTGTCCTAGGGATGGACAGGAAACTGTGTGGTGCCTTGGGATCTGCCCTAGGGATGGACAGGAAACTCTGTGGTGATGTGGGATCTGCCCTGGGTATTGGTAGGAAACTCTGTGGTGTTGAGGGATCTGTCCTGTTGAAGGACAGGACACTCAGTGGTGATGTGGGATCTGTCCTTGGGATGGACAGGAAACACTGTGGTGATGTGGGATCTGACCTAGGGATGGATAGGAAACTCTGCAGTGAATGTAAGACTGCCCCTATCGATGGATAGGAAACTCTGTGGTGATGTGGGATCTGCCCTAGCGATGGACAGGAAACTCTGTGGTGATGTGGGATCTGCCCTAGGTATGGACAGGAATCTCTGTGGTGATGTGGGATCTGCCTTAGGGATGGATAGGAATCTCTGTGGTGTTGTGGGATCTGCCCTATGGATGGATAGGAAACTTTGTGGTGATGTGGGATCTGACCTAGGGATGGATAGGAAACTCTGCAGTGAATGTAAGACTGCCCCTATCGATGGATAGGAAACTCTGTGGTGATGTGGGATCTGTCCTTGGGATGGACAGGAAACACTGTGGTGATGCGGGATCTGCCCTACGTATGGACCGGCAACTCTGTAGTGATGTGGGATCTGCCCGAGCATATGGACAGGAATCTCTGTGGTGATGTGGGATCTGCCCTAGGGATGGATAGGAAACTCTCTTGTGATGTGAGATCTGCCTGGTGATGGACAGGAAACTCTTTGATGATTTGGGATCTGTCCTGGTGATGGACAGGAAGCTCTGCAGTGATGTGGAATATGCCCTGGTGCTGCACAGGAAACTTTGTGGTGATGTGGGATCTGCCCTAGGGATGGACAGGAAACTCTGTGGTGATGTGGGATCTGCCCTGGGTATGGATAGGAAACTCTGTGGTGTTGTGGGATCTGTCCTGTTGAAGGACAGGACACTCAGTGGTGATGTGGGATCTGTCCTTGGGATGGACAGGAAACACTGTGGTGATGTGGGATCTGACCTAGGGATGGATAGGAAACTCTGCAGTGAATGTAAGACTGCCCCTATCGATGGATAGGAAACTCTGTGGTGATGTGGGATCTGCCCTAGCGATGGACAGGAAACTCTGTGGTGATGTGGGATCTGCCCTAGGTATGAACAGGAATCTCTGTGGTGATGTGGGATCTGCCTTAGGGATGGATAGGAATCTCTGTGGTGTTGTGGGATCTGCCCTAGGGATGCACAGGAAACTCTGTGGTGATGTGGGATCTGCACTAGGGATGGATAGGTAACTCTGTGGTGTTCTGGGATCTGTCCTGTTGAAGGACAGGACACTCAGTGGTGATGTGGGATCTGTCCTTAGGATGGAGAGGAAACGCTGTGGTGATGTGGGATCTGCCCTACGGATGGATAGGAAACTGTGTGGTGCTTTGGGATCTGCCCTAGGGATGGACAGGAAACTCTGTGCTGATGTGGGATCTGCCCTAGGTATGGACAGGAATCTCTGTGATAATGTGGGATCTGCCCTAGGGATGGATAGGAAACTCTGTGGTGTTGTGGGATCTGTCCTGTTGAAGGACAGGACACTCAGTGGTGATGTGGGATCTGTCCTTGGGATGGACAGGAAACGCTGTGATAATGTGGGATCTGCCCTAGGGATGGATAGGAAACTCTGTGGTGTTGTGGGATCTGTCCTGTTGAAGGACAGGACACTCAGTGGTGATGTGGGATCTGTCCTTGGGATGGACAGGAAACTCTGTGGTGATGTGGGATCTGTTCTAAGGATGGACAGGAAACTCTCTTGTGATGTGAGATCTGCCCTGGTGATGGACAGGAAACCCTGTGGTGATGTGGGATCTGTTCTAAGGATGGACAGGAAACTCTCTTGTGATGTGAGATCTGCCCTGGTGATGGACAGGAAACTCAGAGGTGTTGCGGGAACTGCCCTAGGGATGGACAGGAAACTCAGTGGTGAGGTGGGATCTGCCCTGGTGATGGACAGGAAACTCTGTGGTGAGGTGGGATATGCCCTGGTGATGGACTGGAATCTCTGTGGTGTTGTGGGATCTGTCCTAGGGATGGACAGGAAACCCTGTGGTAATGGGGGATCTGCCCTGCGGATGGACAGGAAACGATGTGGTGATGTTGGAACTGCCCTAGGGATGGACAGGAAATATTGTGGTGATGTCGGATCTGTCCTGGTGATGGACAGGAAACTCTGTGTTCTTGTGGGATCTGACCTAGGGATGGACAGGAAACACTGTGGTGTTGTGGGATCCGCTGTAGGGATGGACAGGAATCTCTGTGGTGATGTGGGATCTGTCCTAGGGATGGACTGGAATCTCTGTGGTGTTGTGGGATCTGTCGTAGGGATGGACAGGAAACTATGTGGTGATGTGGGATCTGTCCTAGGGATGCACAGGAAACTCTGTGGTGATGTGAGATCTGCCTTGGCGATGCACAGGAAACTTTGTGGTGAAGTGTGATCTGACGTAGGGATGGATAGGAAACTCTGCAGTGAATGTAAGACTGCCCCTATCGATGGATAGGAAACTCTGTGGTGACGTGGGAACTGTCCTAGGGATGGATAGGAAACTGTGTGGTGATGAGGGATCTGGCCTAGGGATGGATAGGAAACTGTGTGGTGATGTGGGATCTGCCCTAGGGATGGATAGGAAACTCTGTGGTGATGTGGGATCTGCCCTAGGTATGGACAGGGATCTCTGTGGTGATGTGGGATCTGCCCTAGTGATGGATAGGAAACTCTGTGGTGATGTGGGATCTGTCCTAGGGATGGATAGGAAACTGTGTGGTGATGTGGGATCTGTCCTAGGGATGGACAGGAAACTTTGTGGTGATGTGGGATCTGTCCTGGGGATGGATAGGAAACTCTGTGGTGATGTGGGATCTGTCCTAGGGATGGACAGGAATCTCTGGGGTGATGTGGGATCTGTCCTAGGGATGGACAGGAAACTGTGTGGTGATGTGGGATCTGCCCTAGGGATGCATAGGAAACTCTGTGGTGATGTGGGATCTGTCCTAGGGATGGATAGGAAACTGTGTGGTGATGTGGGATCTGTCCTAGGGATGGACAGGAAACTCTGTGGTGTTGTGGGATCCGCCGTAGGGATGGACAGGAATCTCTGTGGTGATGTGGGATCTGTCCTAGGGATGGACAGGAATCTCTGTGGTGTTGTGGGATCTGTCGTAGGGATGGACAGGAAACTCTGTGGTGATGTGGGATCTGTCCTAGGGATGGACAGGGAACAGTATGGTGATCTGGGATCTGTCCTAGGGATGTACGGGAAACTCTGTGGTGATGTGGGAACTGTCCTAGGGATGGACAGGATCTCTGTTGTGATGTGGGAGCTGCCCTAGGGTTGGACAGGAAACTCTGTGGTGATGTGGGATCTGTCCTAGGGATGGACAGGAATTTCTCTGGTGATGTGGGATCTGTCCTAGGGATGGACAGGAATCTCTGTGGTGATGTGGGATCTGTCCTATGCATGGACAGGAAACAGTGTGGTGATGTGGGATCTGTCCTAGGGATGTACAGGAAAATCTGTGGTGATGTGGGAACTGTCCTAGGGATGGACAGGATCTCTGTGGTGATGGGGGATCTGTCCTGTTGAAGGACAGGACACTCAGTGGTGATGTGGGATCTGTCCTTGGGATGGACAGGAAAGGCTGTGGTGATGTGGGATCTGCCCTAGGGATGGATAGGAAACTGTGTGGTGCTTTGGGATCTGCCCTAGGGATGGACAGGAAACTCTGTGGTGATGTGGGATCTGCCCTAGGGATGGATAGGAAACTCTGTGGTGTTGTGGGATCTGTCCTGTTGAAGGACAGGACACTCACTGGTGATGTGGGATCTGTCCTTGGGATGGACAGAAAAACACTGTGGTGATGTGGGATCTGTCCTAGGGATGGACAGGAATTTCTCTGGTGATGTGGGATCTGTCCTAGGGATGGACAGGAATCTCTGTGGTGATGTGGGATCTGTCCTATGCATGGACAGGAAACAGTGTGGTGATGTGGGATCTGTCCTAGGGATGTACAGGAAAATCTGTGGTGATGTGGGAACTGTCCTAGGGATGGACAGGATCTCTGTTGTGATGGGGGATCTGTCCTGTTGAAGGACAGGACACTCAGTGGTGATGTGGGATCTGTCCTTGGGATGGACAGGAAAGGCTGTGGTGATGTGGGATCTGCCCTAGGGATGGATAGGAAACTGTGTGGTGCTTTGGGATCTGCCCTAGGGATGGACAGGAAACTCTGTGGTGATGTGGGATCTGCCCTAGGGATGGATAGGAAACTCTGTGGTGTTGTGGGATCTGCCCTAGGGATGGATAGGAAACTCTGCAGTGAATGTAAGACTGCCCCTATCGATGGATAGGAAACTCTGTGGTGATGTGGGATCTGCCCTAGCGATGGACAGGAAACTCTGTGGTGATGTGGGATCTGCCCTAGGTATGAACAGGAATCTCTGTGGTGATGTGGGATCTGCCTTAGGGATGGATAGGAATCTCTGTGGTGTTGTGGGATCTGCCTTAGGGATGCACAGGAAACTCTGTGGTGATGTGGGATCTGCACTAGGGATGGATAGGTAACTCTGTGGTGTTCTGGGATCTGTCCTGTTGAAGGACAGGACACTCAGTGGTGATGTGGGATCTGTCCTTAGGATGGAGAGGAAACGCTGTGGTGATGTGGGATCTGCCCTACGGATGGATAGGAAACTGTGTGGTGCTTTGGGATCTGCCCTAGGGATGGACAGGAAACTCTGTGCTGATGTGGGATCTGCCCTAGGTATGGACAGGAATCTCTGTGATAATGTGGGATCTGCCCTAGGGATGGATAGGAAACTCTGTGGTGTTGTGGGATCTGTCCTGTTGAAGGACAGGACACTCAGTGGTGATGTGGGATCTGTCCTTGGGATGAACAGGAAACGCTGTGATAATGTGGGATCTGCCCTAGGGATGGATAGGAAACTTTGTGGTGTTGTGGGATCTGTCCTGTTGAAGGACAGGACACTCAGTGGTGATGTGGGATCTGTCCTTGGGATGGACAGGAAACTCTGTGGTGATGTGGGATCTGTTCTAAGGATGGACAGGAAACTCTCTTGTGATGTGAGATCTGCCCTGGTGATGGACAGGAAACCCTGTGGTGATGTGGGATCTGTTCTAAGGATGGACAGGAAACTCTCTTGTGATGTGAGATCTGCCCTGGTGATGGACAGGAAACTCAGTGGTGTTGCGGGATCTGCCCTAGGGATGGACAGGAAACTCAGTGGTGAGGTGGGATCTGCCCTGGTGATGGACAGGAAACTCTGTGGTGAGGTGGGATATGCCCTGGTGATGGACTGGAATCTCTGTGGTGTTGTGGGATCTGTCCTAGGGATGGACAGGAAACCCTGTGGTAATGGGGGATCTGCCCTGCGGATGGACAGGAAACGATGTGGTGATGTTGGAACTGCCCTAGGGATGGACAGGAAATATTGTGGTGATGTCGGATCTGTCCTGGTGATGGACAGGAAACTCTGTGTTCTTGTGGGATCTGACCTAGGGATGGACAGGAAACACTGTGGTGTTGTGGGATCCGCTGTAGGGATGGACAGGAATCTCTGTGGTGATGTGGGATCTGTCCTAGGGATGGACTGGAATCTCTGTGGTGTTGTGGGATCTGTCGTAGGGATGGACAGGAAACTATGTGGTGATGTGGGATCTGTCCTAGGGATGCACAGGAAACTCTGTGGTGATGTGAGATCTGCCTTGGCGATGCACAGGAAACTTTGTGGTGAAGTGTGATCTGACGTAGGGATGGATAGGAAACTCTGCAGTGAATGTAATACTGCCCCTATCGATGGATAGGAAACTCTGTGGTGACGTGGGAACTGTCCTAGGGATGGATAGGAAACTGTGTGGTGATGAGGGATCTGGCCTAGGGATGGATAGGAAACTGTGTGGTGATGTGGGATCTGCCCTAGGGATGGATAGGAAACTCTGTGGTGATGTGGGATCTGCCCTAGGTATGGACAGGGATCTCTGTGGTGATGTGGGATCTGCCCTAGTGATGGATAGGAAACTCTGTGGTGATGTGGGATCTGTCCTAGGGATGGATAGGAAACTGTGTGGTGATGTGGGATCTGTCCTAGGGATGGACAGGAAACTTTGTGGTGATGTGGGATCTGTCCTGGGGATGGATAGGAAACTCTGTGGTGATGTGGGATCTGTCCTAGGGATGGACAGGAATCTCTGGGGTGATGTGGGATCTGTCCTAGGGATGGACAGGAAACTGTGTGGTGATGTGGGATCTGCCCTAGGGATGCATAGGAAACTCTGTGGTGATGTGGGATCTGTCCTAGGGATGGATAGGAAACTGTGTGGTGATGTGGGATCTGTCCTAGGGATGGACAGGAAACTCTGTGGTGTTGTGGGATCCGCCGTAGGGATGGACAGGAATCTCTGTGGTGATGTGGGATCTGTCCTAGGGATGGACAGGAATCTCTGTGGTGTTGTGGGATCTGTCGTAGGGATGGACAGGAAACTCTGTGGTGATGTGGGATCTGTCCTAGGGATGGACAGGAAACAGTATGGTGATCTGGGATCTGTCCTAGGGATGTACGGGAAACTCTGTGGTGATGTGGGAACTGTCCTAGGGATGGACAGGATCTCTGTTGTGATGTGGGAGCTGCCCTAGGGTTGGACAGGAAACTCTGTGGTGATGTGGGATCTGTCCTAGGGATGGACAGGAATTTCTCTGGTGATGTGGGATCTGTCCTAGGGATGGACAGGAATCTCTGTGGTGATGTGGGATCTGTCCTATGCATGGACAGGAAACAGTGTGGTGATGTGGGATCTGTCCTAGGGATGTACAGGAAAATCTGTGGTGATGTGGGAACTGTCCTAGGGATGGACAGGATCTCTGTGGTGATGGGGGATCTGTCCTGTTGAAGGACAGGACACTCAGTGGTGATGTGGGATCTGTCCTTGGGATGGACAGGAAAGGCTGTGGTGATGTGGGATCTGCCCTAGGGATGGATAGGAAACTGTGTGGTGCTTTGGGATCTGCCCTAGGGATGGACAGGAAACTCTGTGGTGATGTGGGATCTGCCCTGGGGATGGATAGGAAACTCTGTGGTGTTGTGGGATCTGTCCTGTTGAAGGACAGGACACTCACTGGTGATGTGGGATCTGTCCTTGGGATGGACAGAAAAACACTGTGGTGATGTGGGATCTGTCCTAGGGATGGACAGGAATTTCTCTGGTGATGTGGGATCTGTCCTAGGGATGGACAGGAATCTCTGTGGTGATGTGGGATCTGTCCTATGCATGGACAGGAAACAGTGTGGTGATGTGGGATCTGTCCTAGGGATGTACAGGAAAATCTGTGGTGATGTGGGAACTGTCCTAGGGATGGACAGGATCTCTGTGGTGATGGGGGATCTGTCCTGTTGAAGGACAGGACACTCAGTGGTGATGTGGGATCTGTCCTTGGGATGGACAGGAAAGGCTGTGGTGATGTGGGATCTGCCCTAGGGATGGATAGGAAACTGTGTAGTGCTTTGGGATCTGCCCTAGGGATGGACAGGAAACTCTGTGGTGATGTGGGATCTGCCCTAGGGATGGATAGGAAACACTGTGGTGTTGTGGGATCTGTCCCGTTGAAGGACAGGACACTCAGTGGTGATGTGGGATCTGTCCTTGGGATGGACAGGAAACTCTGTGGTGATGTGGGATCTGTTCTAAGGATGGACAGGAAACTCTCTTGTGATGTGAGATCTGCCCTGGTGATGGACAGGAAACCCTGTGGTGATGTGGGATCTGTTCTAAGGATGGACAGGAAACTCTCTTGTGATGTGAGATCTGCCCTGGTGATGGACAGGAAACTCAGTGGTGTTGCGGGATCTGCCCTAGGGATGGACAGGAAACTCAGTGGTGAGGTGGGATCTGCCCTGGTGATGGACAGGAAACTCTGTGGTGAGGTGGGATATGCCCTGGTGATGGACTGGAATCTCTGTGGTGTTGTGGGATCTGTCCTAGGGATGGACAGGAAACCCTGTGGTAATGGGGGATCTGCCCTGCGGATGGACAGGAAACGATGTGGTGATGTTGGAACTGCCCTAGGGATGGACAGGAAATATTGTGGTGATGTCGGATCTGTCCTGGTGATGGACAGGAAACTCTGTGTTCTTGTGGGATCTGACCTAGGGATGGACAGGAAACACTGTGGTGTTGTGGGATCCGCTGTAGGGATGGACAGGAATCTCTGTGGTGATGTGGGATCTGTCCTAGGGATGGACTGGAATCTCTGTGGTGTTGTGGGATCTGTCGTAGGGATGGACAGGAAACTATGTGGTGATGTGGGATCTGTCCTAGGGATGCACAGGAAACTCTGTGGTGATGTGAGATCTGCCTTGGCGATGCACAGGAAACTTTGTGGTGAAGTGTGATCTGACGTAGGGATGGATAGGAAACTCTGCAGTGAATGTAAGACTGCCCCTATCGATGGATAGGAAACTCTGTGGTGACGTGGGAACTGTCCTAGGGATGGATAGGAAACTGTGTGGTGATGAGGGATCTGGCCTAGGGATGGATAGGAAACTGTGTGGTGATGTGGGATCTGCCCTAGGGATGGATAGGAAACTCTGTGGTGATGTGGGATCTGCCCTAGGTATGGACAGGGATCTCTGTGGTGATGTGGGATCTGCCCTAGTGATGGATAGGAAACTCTGTGGTGATGTGGGATCTGTCCTAGGGATGGATAGGAAACTGTGTGGTGATGTGGGATCTGTCCTAGGGATGGACAGGAAACTTTGTGGTGATGTGGGATCTGTCCTGGGGATGGATAGGAAACTCTGTGGTGATGTGGGATCTGTCCTAGGGATGGACAGGAATCTCTGGGGTGATGTGGGATCTGTCCTAGGGATGGACAGGAAACTGTGTGGTGATGTGGGATCTGCCCTAGGGATACATAGGAAACTCTGTGGTGATGTGGGATCTGTCCTAGGGATGGATAGGAAACTGTGTGGTGATGTGGGATCTGTCCTAGGGATGGACAGGAAACTCTGTGGTGTTGTGGGATCCGCCGTAGGGATGGACAGGAATCTCTGTGGTGATGTGGGATCTGTCCTAGGGATGGACAGGAATCTCTGTGGTGTTGTGGGATCTGTCGTAGGGATGGACAGGAAACTCTGTGGTGATGTGGGATCTGTCCTAGGGATGGACAGGAAACAGTATGGTGATCTGGGATCTGTCCTAGGGATGTACGGGAAACTCTGTGGTGATGTGGGAACTGTCCTAGGGATGGACAGGATCTCTGTTGTGATGTGGGAGCTGCCCTAGGGTTGGACAGGAAACTCTGTGGTGATGTGGGATCTGTCCTAGGGATGGACAGGAATTTCTCTGGTGATGTGGGATCTGTCCTAGGGATGGACAGGAATCTCTGTGGTGATGTGGGATCTGTCCTATGCATGGACAGGAAACAGTGTGGTGATGTGGGATCTGTCCTAGGGATGTACAGGAAAATCTGTGGTGATGTGGGAACTGTCCTAGGGATGGACAGGATCTCTGTGGTGATGGGGGATCTGTCCTGTTGAAGGACAGGACACTCAGTGGTGATGTGGGATCTGTCCTTGGGATGGACAGGAAAGGCTGTGGTGATGTGGGATCTGCCCTAGGGATGGATAGGAAACTGTGTGGTGCTTTGGGATCTGCCCTAGGGATGGACAGGAAACTCTGTGGTGATGTGGGATCTGCCCTAGGGATGGATAGGAAACTCTGTGGTGTTGTGGGATCTGTCCTGTTGAAGGACAGGACACTCACTGGTGATGTGGGATCTGTCCTTGGGATGGACAGAAAAACACTGTGGTGATGTGGGATCTGTCCTAGGGATGGACAGGAATTTCTCTGGTGATGTGGGATCTGTCCTAGGGATGGACAGGAATCTCTGTGGTGATGTGGGATCTGTCCTATGCATGGACAGGAAACAGTGTGGTGATGTGGGATCTGTCCTAGGGATGTACAGGAAAATCTGTGGTGATGTGGGAACTGTCCTAGGGATGGACAGGATCTCTGTGGTGATGGGGGATCTGTCCTGTTGAAGGACAGGACACTCAGTGGTGATGTGGGATCTGTCCTTGGGATGGACAGGAAAGGCTGTGGTGATGTGGGATCTGCCCTAGGGATGGATAGGAAACTGTGTGGTGCTTTGGGATCTGCCCTAGGGATGGACAGGAAACTCTGTGGTGATGTGGGATCTGCCCTAGGGATGGATAGGAAACTCTGTGGTGTTGTGGGATCTGTCCCGTTGAAGGACAGGACACTCAGTGGTGATGTGGGATCTGTCCTTGGGATGGACAGGAAACTCTGTGGTGATGTGGGATCTGTTCTAAGGATGGACAGGAAACTCTCTTGTGATGTGAGATCTGCCCTGGTGATGGACAGGAAACCCTGTGGTGATGTGGGATCTGTTCTAAGGATGGACAGGAAACTCTCTTGTGATGTGAGATCTGCCCTGGTGATGGACAGGAAACTCAGTGGTGTTGCGGGATCTGCCCTAGGGATGGACAGGAAACTCAGTGGTGAGGTGGGATCTGCCCTGGTGATGGACAGGAAACTCTGTGGTGAGGTGGGATATGCCCTGGTGATGGACTGGAATCTCTGTGGTGTTGTGGGATCTGTCCTAGGGATGGACAGGAAACCCTGTGGTAATGGGGGATCTGCCCTGCGGATGGACAGGAAACGATGTGGTGATGTTGGAACTGCCCTAGGGATGGACAGGAAATATTGTGGTGATGTCGGATCTGTCCTGGTGATGGACAGGAAACTCTGTGTTCTTGTGGGATCTGACCTAGGGATGGACAGGAAACACTGTGGTGTTGTGGGATCCGCTGTAGGGATGGACAGGAATCTCTGTGGTGATGTGGGATCTGTCCTAGGGATGGACTGGAATCTCTGTGGTGTTGTGGGATCTGTCGTAGGGATGGACAGGAAACTATGTGGTGATGTGGGATCTGTCCTAGGGATGCACAGGAAACTCTGTGGTGATGTGAGATCTGCCTTGGCGATGCACAGGAAACTTTGCGGTGAAGTGTGATCTGACGTAGGGATGGATAGGAAACTCTGCAGTGAATGTAAGACTGCCCCTATCGATGGATAGGAAACTCTGTGGTGACGTGGGAACTGTCCTAGGGATGGATAGGAAACTGTGTGGTGATGAGGGATCTGGCCTAGGGATGGATAGGAAACTGTGTGGTGATGTGGGATCTGCCCTAGGGATGGATAGGAAACTCTGTGGTGATGTGGGATCTGCCCTAGGTATGGACAGGGATCTCTGTGGTGATGTGGGATCTGCCCTAGTGATGGATAGGAAACTCTGTGGTGATGTGGGATCTGTCCTAGGGATGGATAGGAAACTGTGTGGTGATGTGGGATCTGTCCTAGGGATGGACAGGAAACTTTGTGGTGATGTGGGATCTGTCCTGGGGATGGATAGGAAACTCTGTGGTGATGTGGGATCTGTCCTAGGGATGGACAGGAATCTCTGGGGTGATGTGGGATCTGTCCTAGGGATGGACAGGAAACTGTGTGGTGATGTGGGATCTGCCCTAGGGATGCATAGGAAACTCTGTGGTGATGTGGGATCTGTCCTAGGGATGGATAGGAAACTGTGTGGTGATGTGGGATCTGTCCTAGGGATGGACAGGAAACTCTGTGGTGTTGTGGGATCCGCCGTAGGGATGGACAGGAATCTCTGTGGTGATGTGGGATCTGTCCTAGGGATGGACAGGAATCTCTGTGGTGTTGTGGGATCTGTCGTAGGGATGGACAGGAAACTCTGTGGTGATGTGGGATCTGTCCTAGGGATGGACAGGAAACAGTATGGTGATCTGGGATCTGTCCTAGGGATGTACGGGAAACTCTGTGGTGATGTGGGAACTGTCCTAGGGATGGACAGGATCTCTGTTGTGATGTGGGAGCTGCCCTAGGGTTGGACAGGAAACTCTGTGGTGATGTGGGATCTGTCCTAGGGATGGACAGGAATTTCTCTGGTGATGTGGGATCTGTCCTAGGGATGGACAGGAATCTCTGTGGTGATGTGGGATCTGTCCTATGCATGGACAGGAAACAGTGTGGTGATGTGGGATCTGTCCTAGGGATGTACAGGAAAATCTGTGGTGATGTGGGAACTGTCCTAGGGATGGACAGGATCTCTGTGGTGATGGGGGATCTGTCCTGTTGAAGGACAGGACACTCAGTGGTGATGTGGGATCTGTCCTTGGGATGGACAGGAAAGGCTGTGGTGATGTGGGATCTGCCCTAGGGATGGATAGGAAACTGTGTGGTGCTTTGGGATCTGCCCTAGGGATGGACAGGAAACTCTGTGGTGATGTGGGATCTGCCCTAGGGATGGATAGGAAACTCTGTGGTGATGTGGGATCTGTCCTAGGGATGGACAGGAATTTCTCTGGTGATGTGGGATCTGTCCTAGGGATGGACAGGAATCTCTGTGGTGATGTGGGATCTGTCCTATGCATGGACAGGAAACAGTGTGGTGATGTGGGATCTGTCCTAGGGATGTACAGGAAAATCTGTGGTGATGTGGGAACTGTCCTAGGGATGGACAGGATCTCTGTGGTGATGGGGGATCTGTCCTGTTGAAGGACAGGACACTCAGTGGTGATGTGGGATCTGTCCTTGGGATGGACAGGAAAGGCTGTGGTGATGTGGGATCTGCCCTAGGGATGGATAGGAAACTGTGTGGTGCTTTGGGATCTGCCCTAGGGATGGACAGGAAACTCTGTGGTGATGTGGGATCTGCCCTAGGGATGGATAGGAAACTCTGTGGTGTTGTGGGATCTGTCCTGTTGAAGGACAGGACACTCACTGGTGATGTGGGATCTGTCCTTGGGATGGACAGAAAAACACTGTGGTGATGTGGGATCTGTCCTAGGGATGGACAGGAATTTCTCTGGTGATGTGGGATCTGTCCTAGGGATGGACAGGAATCTCTGTGGTGATGTGGGATCTGTCCTATGCATGGACAGGAAACAGTGTGGTGATGTGGGATCTGTCCTAGGGATGTACAGGAAAATCTGTGGTGATGTGGGAACTGTCCTAGGGATGGACAGGATCTCTGTGGTGATGGGGGATCTGTCCTGTTGAAGGACAGGACACTCAGTGGTGATGTGGGATCTGTCCTTGGGATGGACAGGAAAGGCTGTGGTGATGTGGGATCTGCCCTAGGGATGGATAGGAAACTGTGTGGTGCTTTGGGATCTGCCCTAGGGATGGACAGGAAACTCTGTGGTGATGTGGGATCTGCCCTAGGGATGGATAGGAAACTCTGTGGTGTTGTGGGATCTGTCCCGTTGAAGGACAGGACACTCAGTGGTGATGTGGGATCTGTCCTTGGGATGGACAGGAAACTCTGTGGTGATGTGGGATCTGTTCTAAGGATGGACAGGAAACTCTCTTGTGATGTGAGATCTGCCCTGGTGATGGACAGGAAACCCTGTGGTGATGTGGGATCTGTTCTAAGGATGGACAGGAAACTCTCTTGTGATGTGAGATCTGCCCTGGTGATGGACAGGAAACTCAGTGGTGTTGCGGGATCTGCCCTAGGGATGGACAGGAAACTCAGTGGTGAGGTGGGATCTGCCCTGGTGATGGACAGGAAACTCTGTGGTGAGGTGGGATATGCCCTGGTGATGGACTGGAATCTCTGTGGTGTTGTGGGATCTGTCCTAGGGATGGACAGGAAACCCTGTGGTAATGGGGGATCTGCCCTGCGGATGGACAGGAAACGATGTGGTGATGTTGGAACTGCCCTAGGGATGGACAGGAAATATTGTGGTGATGTCGGATCTGTCCTGGTGATGGACAGGAAACTCTGTGTTCTTGTGGGATCTGACCTAGGGATGGACAGGAAACACTGTGGTGTTGTGGGATCCGCTGTAGGGATGGACAGGAATCTCTGTGGTGATGTGGGATCTGTCCTAGGGATGGACTGGAATCTCTGTGGTGTTGTGGGATCTGTCGTAGGGATGGACAGGAAACTATGTGGTGATGTGGGATCTGTCCTAGGGATGCACAGGAAACTCTGTGGTGATGTGAGATCTGCCTTGGCGATGCACAGGAAACTTTGTGGTGAAGTGTGATCTGACGTAGGGATGGATAGGAAACTCTGCAGTGAATGTAAGACTGCCCCTATCGATGGATAGGAAACTCTGTGGTGACGTGGGAACTGTCCTAGGGATGGATAGGAAACTGTGTGGTGATGAGGGATCTGGCCTAGGGATGGATAGGAAACTGTGTGGTGATGTGGGATCTGCCCTAGGGATGGATAGGAAACTCTGTGGTGATGTGGGTTCTGCCCTAGGTATGGACAGGGATCTCTGTGGTGATGTGGGATCTGCCCTAGTGATGGATAGGAAACTCTGTGGTGATGTGGGATCTGTCCTAGGGATGGATAGGAAACTGTGTGGTGATGTGGGATCTGTCCTAGGGATGGACAGGAAACTTTGTGGTGATGTGGGATCTGTCCTGGGGATGGATAGGAAACTCTGTGGTGATGTGGGATCTGTCCTAGGGATGGACAGGAATCTCTGGGGTGATGTGGGATCTGTCCTAGGGATGGACAGGAAACTGTGTGGTGATGTGGGATCTGCCCTAGGGATGCATAGGAAACTCTGTGGTGATGTGGGATCTGTCCTAGGGATGGATAGGAAACTGTGTGGTGATGTGGGATCTGTCCTAGGGATGGACAGGAAACTCTGTGGTGTTGTGGGATCCGCCGTAGGGATGGACAGGAATCTCTGTGGTGATGTGGGATCTGTCCTAGGGATGGACAGGAATCTCTGTGGTGTTGTGGGATCTGTCGTAGGGATGGACAGGAAACTCTGTGGTGATGTGGGATCTGTCCTAGGGATGGACAGGAAACAGTATGGTGATCTGGGATCTGTCCTAGGGATGTACGGGAAACTCTGTGGTGATGTGGGAACTGTCCTAGGGATGGACAGGATCTCTGTTGTGATGTGGGAGCTGCCCTAGGGTTGGACAGGAAACTCTGTGGTGATGTGGGATCTGTCCTAGGGATGGACAGGAATTTCTCTGGTGATGTGGGATCTGTCCTAGGGATGGACAGGAATCTCTGTGGTGATGTGGGATCTGTCCTATGCATGGACAGGAAACAGTGTGGTGATGTGGGATCTGTCCTAGGGATGTACAGGAAAATCTGTGGTGATGTGGGAACTGTCCTAGGGATGGACAGGATCTCTGTGGTGATGGGGGATCTGTCCTGGTGATGGACAGAAAACTCTGTGGTGATGTGGGATCTGTCCTAGGGATGGACAGGAAACACTCTGGCGACGTGTGATCTGCCCTGGTGATGAACAGGAAACACTGTTGTGATGTGGGATCTGCCCTAGGGATGGACAGGAAACTCTGTGGTGATGTGGGATCTTTTCTAAGGATGGACAGGAAACTCTGTGGTGATGTGGGAACTGTCCTAGGGATGGACAGGATCTCTGTTGTGATGTGGGATCTGCCCTAGGTATGGACAGGAAACTCTGTGGTGATGTGGGATCTGTTCTAAGGATGGACAGGAAACTCTCTTGTGATGTGAGATCTGCCCTGGTGATGGACAGGAAACCCTGTGGTGATGTGGGATCTGTTCTAAGGATGGACAGGAAACTCTCTTGTGATGTGAGATCTGCCCTGGTGATGGACAGGAAACTCTTTGATGATCTGGGATCTGTCCTGGTGATGGACAGGAAGCTCTGCAGTGATGTGGGATATGCCCTGATGCTGCACAGGAAACTCTGTGGTGATGTGGGATCTGTCCTAGGGATGGACAGGAAACTGTGTGGTGACTTGGGATCTGCCCTAGGGATGGACAGGAAACTCTGTGGTGATGTGGGATCTGCCCTAGGTATGTACAGGAATCTCTGTGGTGATGTGGGACATGTTCTAAGGATGGACAGGAAACTCTCTTGTGATGTGAGATCTGCCTGGTGATGGACAGGAAACTCTGTGGTGATGTGGGATCTGTCCTAGGGATGGACAGGAAACTGTATGGTGCCTTGGGATCTGTTCTAAGGATGGACAGGAAACTCTCTTGTGATGTGAGATCTGCCCTGGTGATGGACAGGAAACTCTGTGGTGATGTGGGACATGTTCTAAGGATGGACAGGAAACTCTCTTGTGATGTGAGATCTGCCTGGTGATGGACAGGAAACTCTTTGATGATGTGGGATCTGTCCTGGTGATGGACAGGAAGCTCTGCAGTGATGTGGGATATGCCCTGGTGCTGCACAGGAAACTCTGTGGTGATGTGGGATCTGTCCTAGGGATGGACAGGAAACTGTGTGGTGCCTTGGGATCTGCCCTAGGGATGGACAGGAAACTCTGTGGTGATGTTGGATCTGCCCTAGGTATGTACAGGAATCTCTGTGGTGATGTGGGACATGTTCTAAGGATGGACAGGAAACTCTCTTGTGATGTGAGATCTGCCTGGTGATGGACAGGAAACTCTGTGGTGATGTGGGATCTGTCCTAGGGATGGACAGGAAACTGTATGGTGCCTTGGGATCTGTTCTAAGGATGGACAGGAAACTCTCTTGTGATGTGAGATCTGCCCTGGTGATGGACAGGAAACTCTGTGGTGATGTGGGACATGTTCTAAGGATGGACAGGAAACTCTCTTGTGATGTGAGATCTGCCTGGTGATGGACAGGAAACTCTTTGATGATGTGGGATCTGTCCTGGTGATGGACAGGAAGCTCTGCAGTGATGTGGGATATGCCCTGGTGCTGCACAGGAAACTCTGTGGTAATGGGGGATCTGCCCTGCGGATGGACAGGAAACGATGTGGTGATGTTGGAACTGCCCTGGTGATGGACAGGAAACTCTGTGGTGATGTGGAATCTGCCCTAGGGATGGACAGGAAATATTGTGGTGATGTCGGATCTGTCCTGGTGATGGACAGGAAACTCTGTGTTCTTGTGGGATCTGACCTAGGGATGGACAGGAAACACTGTGGTGTTGTGGGATCCGCTGTAGGGATGGACAGGAATCTCTGTGGTGATGTGGGATCTGTCCTAGGGATGGACTGGAATCTCTGTGGTGTTGTGGGATCTGTCGTAGGGATGGACAGGAAACTATGTGGTGATGTGGGATCTGTCCTAGGGATGCACAGGAAACTCTGTGGTGATGTGAGATCTGCCTTGGCGATGCACAGGAAACTTTGTGGTGAAGTGTGATCTGACGTAGGGATGGATAGGAAACTCTGCAGTGAATGTAAGACTGCCCCTATCGATGGATAGGAAACTCTGTGGTGACGTGGGATCTGTCCTAGGGATGGATAGGAAACTGTGTGGTGATGAGGGATCTGGCCTAGGGATGGATAGGAAACTGTGTGGTGATGTGGGATCTGCCCTAGGGATGGATAGGAAACTCTGTGGTGATGTGGGATCTGCCCTAGGTATGGACAGGGATCTCTGTGGTGATGTGGGATCTGCCCTAGTGATGGATAGGAAACTCTGTGGTGATGTGGGATCTGTCCTAGGGATGGATAGGAAACTGTGTGGTGATGTGGGATCTGTCCTAGGGATGGACAGGAAACTTTGTGGTGATGTGGGATCTGTCCTGGGGATGGATAGGAAACTCTGTGGTGATGTGGGATCTGTCCTAGGGATGGACAGGAATCTCTGGGGTGATGTGGGATCTGTCCTAGGGATGGACAGGAAACTGTGTGGTGATGTGGGATCTGCCCTAGGGATGCATAGGAAACTCTGTGGTGATGTGGGATCTGTCCTAGGGATGGATAGGAAACTGTGTGTTGATGTGGGATCTGTCCTAGGGATGGACAGGAAACTCTGTGGTGTTGTGGGATCCGCCGTAGGGATGGACAGGAATCTCTGTGGTGATGTGGGATCTGTCCTAGGGATGGACAGGAATCTCTGTGGTGTTGTGGGATCTGTCGTAGGGATGGACAGGAAACTCTGTGGTGATGTGGGATCTGTCCTAGGGATGGACAGGAAACAGTATGGTGATCTGGGATCTGTCCTAGGGATGTACGGGAAACTCTGTGGTGATGTGGGAACTGTCCTAGGGATGGACAGGATCTCTGTTGTGATGTGGGAGCTGCCCTAGGGTTGGACAGGAAACTCTGTGGTGATGTGGGATCTGTCCTAGGGATGGACAGGAATTTCTCTGGTGATGTGGGATCTGTCCTAGGGATGGACAGGAATCTCTGTGGTGATGTGGGATCTGTCCTATGCATGGACAGGAAACAGTGTGGTGATGTGGGATCTGTCCTAGGGATGTACAGGAAAATCTGTGGTGATGTGGGAACTGTCCTAGGGATGGACAGGATCTCTGTGGTGATGGGGGATCTGTCCTAGGGATGGACAGGAAACTGTATGGTGCCTTGGGATCTGTTCTAAGGATGGACAGGAAACTCTCTTGTGATGTGAGATCTGCCCTGGTGATGGACAGGAAACTCTGTGGTGATGTGGGACATGTTCTAAGGATGGACAGGAAACTCTCTTGTGATGTGAGATCTGCCTGGTGATGGACAGGAAACTCTTTGATGATGTGGGATCTGTCCTGGTGATGGACAGGAAGCTCTGCAGTGATGTGGGATATGCCCTGGTGCTGCACAGGAAACTCTGTGGTGATGTGGGATCTGTCCTAGGGATGGACAGGAAACTGTGTGGTGCCTTGGGATCTGCCCTAGGGATGGACAGGAAACTCTGTGGTGATGTTGGATCTGCCCTAGGTATGTACAGGAATCTCTGTGGTGATGTGGGACATGTTCTAAGGATGGACAGGAAACTCTCTTGTGATGTGAGATCTGCCTGGTGATGGACAGGAAACTCTGTGGTGATGTGGGATCTGTCCTAGGGATGGACAGGAAACTGTATGGTGCCTTGGGATCTGTTCTAAGGATGGACAGGAAACTCTCTTGTGATGTGAGATCTGCCCTGGTGATGGACAGGAAACTCTGTGGTGATGTGGGACATGTTCTAAGGATGGACAGGAAACTCTCTTGTGATGTGAGATCTGCCTGGTGATGGACAGGAAACTCTTTGATGATGTGGGATCTGTCCTGGTGATGGACAGGAAGCTCTGCAGTGATGTGGGATATGCCCTGGTGCTGCACAGGAAACTCTGTGGTAAAGGGGGATCTGCCCTGCGGATGGACAGGAAACGATGTGGTGATGTTGGAACTGCCCTGGTGATGGACAGGAAACTCTGTGGTGATGTGGAATCTGCCCTAGGGATGGACAGGAAATATTGTGGTGATGTCGGATCTGTCCTGGTGATGGACAGGAAACTCTGTGTTCTTGTGGGATCTGACCTAGGGATGGACAGGAAACACTGTGGTGTTGTGGGTTCCGCTGTAGGGATGGACAGGAATCTCTGTGGTGATGTGGGATCTGTCCTAGGGATGGACTGGAATCTCTGTGGTGTTGTGGGATCTGTCGTAGGGATGGACAGGAAACTATGTGGTGATGTGGGATCTGTCCTAGGGATGCACAGGAAACTCTGTGGTGATGTGAGATCTGCCTTGGCGATGCACAGGAAACTTTGTGGTGAAGTGTGATCTGACGTAGGGATGGATAGGAAACTCTGCAGTGAATGTAAGACTGCCCCTATCGATGGATAGGAAACTCTGTGGTGACGTGGGATCTGTCCTAGGGATGGATAGGAAACTGTGTGGTGATGAGGGATCTGGCCTAGGGATGGATAGGAAACTGTGTGGTGATGTGGGATCTGCCCTAGGGATGGATAGGAAACTCTGTGGTGATGTGGGATCTGCCCTAGGTATGGACAGGGATCTCTGTGGTGATGTGGGATCTGCCCTAGTGATGGATAGGAAACTCTGTGGTGATGTGGGATCTGTCCTAGGGATGGATAGGAAACTGTGTGGTGATGTGGGATCTGTCCTAGGGATGGACAGGAAACTTTGTGGTGATGTGGGATCTGTCCTGGGGATGGATAGGAAACTCTGTGGTGATGTGGGATCTGTCCTAGGGTTGGACAGGAAACTCTGTGGTGATGTGGGATCTGTCCTAGGGATGGACAGGAATTTCTCTGGTGATGTGGGATCTGTCCTAGGGATGGACAGGAATCTCTGTGGTGATGTGGGATCTGTCCTATGCATGGACAGGAAACAGTGTGGTGATGTGGGATCTGTCCTAGGGATGTACAGGAAAATCTGTGGTGATGTGGGAACTGTCCTAGGGATGGCCAGGATCTCTGTGGTGATGGGGGATCTGTCCTAGGGATGGACAGGAAACTGTATGGTGCCTTGGGATCTGTTCTAAGGATGGACAGGAAACTCTCTTGTGATGTGAGATCTGCCCTGGTGATGGACAGGAAACTCTGTGGTGATGTGGGACATATTCTAAGGATGGACAGGAAACTCTCTTGTGATGTGAGATCTGCCTGGTGATGGACAGGAAACTCTTTGATGATGTGGGATCTGTCCTGGTGATGGACAGGAAGCTCTGCAGTGATGTGGGATATGCCCAGGTGCTGCACAGGAAACTCTGTGGTGATGTGGGATCTGTCCTAGGGATGGACAGGAAACTGTGTGGTGCCTTGGGATCTGCCCTAGGGATGGACAGGAAACTCTGTGGTGATGTTGGATCTGCCCTAGGTATGTACAGGAATCTCTGTGGTGATGTGGGACATGTTCTAAGGATGGACAGGAAACTCTCTTGTGATGTGAGATCTGCCCTGGTGATGGACAGGAAACCCTGTGGTGATGTGGGATCTGTTCTAAGGATGGACAGGAAACTCTCTTGTGATGTGAGATCTGCCCTGGTGATGGACAGGAAACTCTTTGATGATCTGGGATCTGTCCTGGTGATGGACAGGAAGCTCTGCAGTGATGTGGGATATGCCCTGATGCTGCACAGGAAACTCTGTGGTGATGTGGGATCTGTCCTAGGGATGGACAGGAAACTGTGTGGTGCCTTGGGATCTGCCCTAGGGATGGACAGGAAACTCTGTGGTGATGTGGGATCTGCCCTAGGTATGTACAGGAATCTCTGTGGTGATGTGGGACATGTTCTAAGGATGGACAGGAAACTCTCTTGTGATGTGAGATCTGCCTGGTGATGGACAGGAAACTCTGTGGTGATGTGGGATCTGTCCTAGGGATGGACAGGAAACTGTATGGTGCCTTGGGATCTGTTCTAAGGATGGACAGGAAACTCTCTTGTGATGTGAGATCTGCCCTGGTGATGGACAGGAAACTCTGTGGTGATGTGGGACATGTTCTAAGGATGGACAGGAAACTCTCTTGTGATGTGAGATCTGCCTGGTGATGGACAGGAAACTCTTTGATGATGTGGGATCTGTCCTGGTGATGGACAGGAAGCTCTGCAGTGATGTGGGATATGCCCTGGTGCTGCACAGGAAACTCTGTGGTAAAGGGGGATCTGCCCTGCGGATGGACAGGAAACGATGTGGTGATGTTGGAACTGCCCTGGTGATGGACAGGAAACTCTGTGGTGATGTGGAATCTGCCCTAGGGATGGACAGGAAATATTGTGGTGATGTCGGATCTGTCCTGGTGATGGACAGGAAACTCTGTGTTCTTGTGGGATCTGACCTAGGGATGGACAGGAAACACTGTGGTGTTGTGGGTTCCGCTGTAGGGATGGACAGGAATCTCTGTGGTGATGTGGGATCTGTCCTAGGGATGGACTGGAATCTCTGTGGTGTTGTGGGATCTGTCGTAGGGATGGACAGGAAACTATGTGGTGATGTGGGATCTGTCCTAGGGATGCACAGGAAACTCTGTGGTGATGTGAGATCTGCCTTGGCGATGCACAGGAAACTTTGTGGTGAAGTGTGATCTGACGTAGGGATGGATAGGAAACTCTGCAGTGAATGTAAGACTGCCCCTATCGATGGATAGGAAACTCTGTGGTGACGTGGGATCTGTCCTAGGGATGGATAGGAAACTGTGTGGTGATGAGGGATCTGGCCTAGGGATGGATAGGAAACTGTGTGGTGATGTGGGATCTGCCCTAGGGATGGATAGGAAACTCTGTGGTGATGTGGGATCTGCCCTAGGTATGGACAGGGATCTCTGTGGTGATGTGGGTTCTGCCCTAGTGATGGATAGGAAACTCTGTGGTGATGTGGGATCTGTCCTAGGGATGGATAGGAAACTGTGTGGTGATGTGGGATCTGTCCTAGGGATGGACAGGAAACTCTGTGGTGATGTGGGATCTGTCCTGGGGATGGATAGGAAACTCTGTGGTGATGTGGGATCTGTCCTAGGGTTGGACAGGAAACTCTGTGGTGATGTGGGATCTGTCCTAGGGATGGACAGGAAACTGTGTGGTGATGTGGGATCTGCCCTAGGGATGCATAGGAAACTCTGTGGTGATGTGGGATCTGTCCTAGGGATGGATAGGAAACTGTGTGGTGATGTGGGATCTGTCCTAGGGATGGACAGGAAACTCTGTGGTGTTGTGGGATCCGCCGTAGGGATGGACAGGAATCTCTGTGGTGATGTGGGATCTGTCCTAGGGATGGACAGGAATCTCTGTGGTGTTGTGGGATCTGTCGTAGGGATGGACAGGAATCTCTGTGGTGATGTGGGATCTGTCCCAGGGATGGACAGGAAACAGTATGGTGATCTGGGATCTGTCCCAGGGATGTACGGGAAACTCTGTGGTGATGTGGGAACTGTCCTAGGGATGGACAGGATCTCTGTGGTGATGTTGGAACTGCCCTGGTGATGGACAGGAAACTCTGTGGTGATGTGGAATCTGCCCTGGGGATGGACAGGAAATATTGTGGTGATGTCGGATCTGTCCTGGTGATGGACAGGAAACTCTGTGGTGATGTGGGATCTGTCCTAGGGATGGATAGGAAACTGTGTGGTGATGTGGGATCTGTCCTAGGGATGGACAGGAAACTTTGTGGTGATGTGGGATCTGTCCTGGGGATGGATAGGAAACTCTGTGGTGATGTGGGATCTGTCCTAGGGATGGACAGGAATCTCTGGGGTGATGTGGGATCTGTCCTAGGGATGGACAGGAAACTGTGTGGTGATGTGGGATCTGCCCTAGGGATGCATAGGAAACTCTGTGGTGATGTGGGATCTGTCCTAGGGATGGATAGGAAACTGTGTGGTGATGTGGGATCTGTCCTAGGGATGGACAGGAAACTCTGTGGTGATGTGGGATCTGCCCTAGGTATGGACAGGGATCTCTGTGGTGATGTGGGATCTGCCCTAGTGATGGATAGGAAACTCTGTGGTGATGTGGGATCTGTCCTAGGGATGGATAGGAAACTGTGTGGTGATGTGGGATCTGTCCTAGGGATGGACAGGAAACTTTGTGGTGATGTGGGATCTGTCCTGGGGATGGATAGGAAACTCTGTGGTGATGTGGGATCTGTCCTAGGGATGGACAGGAATCTCTGGGGTGATGTGGGATCTGTCCTAGGGATGGACAGGAAACTGTGTGGTGATGTGGGATCTGCCCTAGGGATGCATAGGAAACTCTGTGGTGATGTGGGATCTGTCCTAGGGATGGATAGGAAACTGTGTGGTGATGTGGGATCTGTCCTAGGGATGGACAGGAAACTCTGTGGTGTTGTGGGATCCGCCGTAGGGATGGACAGGAATCTCTGTGGTGATGTGGGATCTGTCCTAGGGATGGACAGGAATCTCTGTGGTGTTGTGGGATCTGTCGTAGGGATGGACAGGAAACTCTGTGGTGATGTGGGATCTGTCCTAGGGATGGACAGGAAACAGTATGGTGATCTGGGATCTGTCCTAGGGATGTACGGGAAACTCTGTGGTGATGTGGGAACTGTCCTAGGGATGGACAGGATCTCTGTGGTGATGTGGGAACTGTCCTAGGGATGGACAGGATCTCTGTGGTGATGTTGGAACTGCCCTGGTGATGGACAGGAAACTCTGTGGTGATGTGGAATCTGCCCTAGGGATGGACAGGAAATATTGTGGTGATGTCGGATCTGTCCTGGTGATGGACAGGAAACTCTGTGGTGATGTGGGATCTGTCCTAGGGATGGATAGGAAACTGTGTGGTGATGTGGGATCTGTCCTAGGGATGGACAGGAAACTTTGTGGTGATGTGGGATCTGTCCTGGGGATGGATAGGAAACTCTGTGGTGATGTGGGATCTGTCCTAGGGATGGACAGGAATCTCTGGGGTGATGTGGGATCTGTCCTAGGGATGGACAGGAAACTGTGTGGTGATGTGGGATCTGCCCTAGGGATGCATAGGAAACTCTGTGGTGATGTGGGATCTGTCCTAGGGATGGATAGGAAACTGTGTGGTGATGTGGGATCTGTCCTAGGGATGGACAGGAAACTCTGTGGTGATGTGGGATCTGCCCTAGGTATGGACAGGGATCTCTGTGGTGATGTGGGATCTGCCCTAGTGATGGATAGGAAACTCTGTGGTGATGTGGGATCTGTCCTAGGGATGGATAGGAAACTGTGTGGTGATGTGGGATCTGTCCTAGGGATGGACAGGAAACTTTGTGGTGATGTGGGATCTGTCCTGGGGATGGACAGGAAACTCTGTGGTGATGTGGAATCTGCCCTAGGGATGGACAGGAAATATTGTGGTGATGTCGGATCTGTCCTGGTGATGGACAGGAAACTCTGTGTTCTTGTGGGATCTGACCTAGGGATGGACAGGAAACACTGTGGTGTTGTGGGTTCCGCTGTAGGGATGGACAGGAATCTCTGTGGTGATGTGGGATCTGTCCTAGGGATGGACTGGAATCTCTGTGGTGTTGTGGGATCTGTCGTAGGGATGGACAGGAAACTATGTGGTGATGTGGGATCTGTCCTAGGGATGCACAGGAAACTCTGTGGTGATGTGAGATCTGCCTTGGCGATGCACAGGAAACTTTGTGGTGAAGTGTGATCTGACGTAGGGATGGATAGGAAACTCTGCAGTGAATGTAAGACTGCCCCTATCGATGGATAGGAAACTCTGTGGTGACGTGGGATCTGTCCTAGGGATGGATAGGAAACTGTGTGGTGATGTGGGATCTGCCCTAGGGATGGATAGGAAACTCTGTGGTGATGTGGGATCTGCCCTAGGTATGGACAGGGATCTCTGTGGTGATGTGGGATCTGCCCTAGTGATGGATAGGAAACTCTGTGGTGATGTGGGATCTGTCCTAGGGATGGATAGGAAACTGTGTGGTGATGTGGGATCTGTCCTAGGGATGGACAGGAAACTTTGTGGTGATGTGGGATCTGTCCTGGGGATGGATAGGAAACTCTGTGGTGATGTGGGATCTGTCCTAGGGATGGACAGGAATCTCTGGGGTGATGTGGGATCTGTCCTAGGGATGGACAGGAAACTGTGTGGTGATGTGGGATCTGCCCTAGGGATGCATAGGAAACTCTGTGGTGATGTGGGATCTGTCCTAGGGATGGATAGGAAACTGTGTGGTGATGTGGGATCTGTCCTAGGGATGGACAGGAAACTCTGTGGTGTTGTGGGATCCGCCGTAGGGATGGACAGGAATCTCTGTGGTGATGTGGGATCTGTCCTAGGGATGGACAGGAATCTCTGTGGTGTTGTGGGATCTGTCGTAGGGATGGACAGGAAACTGTGTGGTGATGTGGGATCTGTCCTAGGGATGGACAGGAAACAGTATGGTGATCTGGGATCTGTCCTAGGGATGTACGGGAAACTCTGTGGTGATGTGGGAACTGTCCTAGGGATGGACAGGATCTCTGTTGTGATGTGGGAGCTGCCCTAGGGTTGGACAGGAAACTCTGTGGTGATGTGGGATCTGTCCTAGGGATGGACAGGAATTTCTCTGGTGATGTGGGATCTGTCCTAGGGATGGACAGGAATCTCTGTGGTGATGTGGGATCTGTCCTATGCATGGACAGGAAACAGTGTGGTGATGTGGGATCTGTCCTAGGGATGTACAGGAAAATCTGTGGTGATGTGGGAACTGTCCTAGGGATGGACAGGATCTCTGTGGTGATGGGGGATCTGTCCTGGTGATGGACAGAAAACTCTGTGGTGATGTGGGATCTGTCCTAGGGATGGACAGGAAACACTCTGGCGACGTGGGATCTGCCCTGGTGATGAACAGCAAACACTGTTGTGATGTGGGATCTGCCCTAGGGATGGACAGGAAACTCTGTGGTGATGTGGGATCTTTTCTAAGGATGGACAGGAAACTCTGTGGTGATGTGGGAACTGTCCTAGGGATGGACAGGATCTCTGTTGTGATGTGGGATCTGCCCTAGGTATGGACAGGAAACTCTGTGGTGATGTGGGATCTGTTCTAAGGATGGACAGGAAACTCTCTTGTGATGTGAGATCTGCCCTGGTGATGGACAGGAAACCCTGTGGTGATGTGGGATCTGTTCTAAGGATGGACAGGAAACTCTCTTGTGATGTGAGATCTGCCCTGGTGATGGACAGGAAACTCTTTGATGATGTGGGATCTGTCCTGGTGATGGACAGGAAGCTCTGCAGTGATGTGGGATATGCCCTGATGCTGCACAGGAAACTCTGTGGTGATGTGGGATCTGTCCTAGGGATGGACAGGAAACTGTGTGGTGCCTTGGGATCTGCCCTAGGGATGGACAGGAAACTCTGTGGTGATGTGGGATCTGCCCTAGGTATGTACAGGAATCTCTGTGGTGATGTGGGACATGTTCTAAGGATGGACAGGAAACTCTCTTGTGATGTGAGATCTGCCTGGTGATGGACAGGAAACTCTGTGGTGATGTGGGATCTGTCCTAGGGATGGACAGGAAACTGTATGGTGCCTTGGGATCTGTTCTAAGGATGGACAGGAAACTCTCTTGTGATGTGAGATCTGCCCTGGTGATGGACAGGAAACTCTGTGGTGATGTGGGACATGTTCTAAGGATGGACAGGAAACTCTCTTGTGATGTGAGATCTGCCTGGTGATGGACAGGAAACTCTTTGATGATGTGGGATCTGTCCTGGTGATGGACAGGAAGCTCTGCAGTGATGTGGGATATGCCCTGGTGCTGCACAGGAAACTCTGTGGTGATGTGGGATCTGTCCTAGGGATGGACAGGAAACTGTGTGGTGCCTTGGGATCTGCCCTAGGGATGGACAGGAAACTCTGTGGTGATGTTGGATCTGCCCTAGGTATGTACAGGAATCTCTGTGGTGATGTGGGACATGTTCTAAGGATGGACAGGAAACTCTCTTGTGATGTGAGATCTGCCTGGTGATGGACAGGAAACTCTGTGGTGATGTGGGATCTGTCCTAGGGATGGACAGGAAACTGTATGGTGCCTTGGGATCTGTTCTAAGGATGGACAGGAAACTCTCTTGTGATGTGAGATCTGCCCTGGTGATGGACAGGAAACTCTGTGGTGATGTGGGACATGTTCTAAGGATGGACAGGAAACTCTCTTGTGATGTGAGATCTGCCTGGTGATGGACAGGAAACTCTTTGATGATGTGGGATCTGTCCTGGTGATGGACAGGAAGCTCTGCAGTGATGTGGGATATGCCCTGGTGCTGCACAGGAAACTCTGTGGTGATGTGGGATCTGTCCTAGGGATGGACAGGAAACTGTGTGGTGCCTTGGGATCTGCCCTAGGGATGGATAGGAAACTCTGTGGTGTTGTGGGATCTGTCCTGTTGAAGGACAGGACACTCAGTGGTGATGTGGGATCTGTCCTTGAGATGGACAGGAAACACTGTGGTGATGTGGGATCTGCCCTACGTATGGACCGGCAACTCTGTAGTGATGTGGGATCTGTCCTAGGGATGGACAGGAAACTCTGTGGTGCTGTGGGATCTGTCGTAGGAATGGACAGGAAACTCTGTGGTGATGTGAGATCTCCCCTAGGGATGCACAGGAAACTTTGTGGTGATGTGGGATCTTACCTAGGGATGGATAGGAAACTCTGCAGTGAATGTAAGACTGCCCCTATCGATGGATAGGAAACTCTGTGGTGATGTGGGATCTGCCCTAGGGATGGACAGGATAAACTGTGGTGATGTGGGATCTGCCCTAGGGATGGACAGGAAACTCTGTGGTGATGTGGGATCTGCCCTAGGGATGGATAGGAATCTCTGTGGTGTTGTGGGATCTGCCCTAGGGATGCACAGGAAACTCTGTGGTGATGTGTGATCTGCACTAGGGATGGATAGGAAACTCTGTGGTGTTGTGGGATCTGTCCTGTTGAAGAACAGGACACTCAGTGGTGATGTGGGATCTGTCCTTGGGATGGACAGGAAACGCTGTGGTGATGTGGGATCTGCCCTAGGGATGGATAGGAAACTCTGTGGTGTTGTGGGATCTGTCCTGTTGAAGGACAGGACACTCAGTGGTGATGTGGGATCTGTCCTTCGGATGGACAGGAAAGGCTGTGGTGATGTGGGATCTGCCCTAGGGATGGATAGGAAACTGTGTGGTGCTTTTGGGATCTGCCCTAGGGATGGACAGGAAACTCTGTGGTGATGTGGGATCTGCCCTAGGTATGGACAGGAATCTCTGTGGTGATGTGGGATCTGCCCTAGGGATGGATAGGAAACTCTGTGGTGTTGTGGGATCTGTCCTGTTGAAGGACAGGACACTCAGTGGTGATGTGGGATCTGTCCTTGGGATGGACAGAAAAACACTGTGGTGATGTGGGATCTGCCCTACGTATGGACCGGCAACTCTGTAGTGATGTGGGATCTGTCCTAGGGATGGACAGGAAACTCTGTGGTGTTGTGGGATCTGTCGTAGGTATGGACAGGAAACTCTGTGGTGATGTGAGATCTGCCCTTGGGATGCACAGGAAACTTTGTGGTGATGTGGGATCTGACCTAGGGATGGATAGGAAACTCTGCAGTGAATGTAAGACTGCCCCTATCGATGGATAGGAAACTCTGTGGTGATGTGGGATCTGTCCTTGGGATGGACATGAAACACTGTGGTGATGTGGGATCTGCCCTACGTATGGACCGGCAACTCTGTAGTGATGTGGGATCTGTCCTAGGGATGGACAGGAAACTCTGTGGTGATGTGGGATCTGCCCTAGGGATGGACAGGAAACTCTGTGGTGATGTGGGATCTGTTCTAAGGATGGACAGGAAACTCTCTTGTGATGTGAGATCTGCCCTGGTGATGGACAGGAAACTCTGTGGTGATGTGGGATCTGTTCTAAGGATGGACAGGAAACTCTCTTGTGATGTGAGATCTGCCCTGGTGATGGACAGGAAACTTAGTGGTGATGTGGGACCTGTCGTAGGTATGGACAGGAAACTCTCTTGTGATGTGAGATCTGCCCTGGTGATGGACAGGAAACTCTGTGGTGATGTGGGATCTGTTCTAAGGATGGACAGGAAACTCTCTTGTGATGTGAGATCTGCCCTGGTGATGGACAGGAAACTCTGTGGTGATGTGGGACATGTTCTAAGGATGGACAGGAAACTCTCTTGTGATGTGAGATCTGCCTGGTGATGGACAGGAAACTCTTTGATGATTTGGGATCTGTCCTGGTGATGGACAGGAAGCTCTGCAGTGATGTGGGATATGCCCTGGTGCTGCACAGGAAACTCTGTGGTGATGTGGGATCTGTCCTAGGGATGGACAGGAAACTGTATGGTGCCTTGGGATCTGTTCTAAGGATGGACAGGAAACTCTCTTGTGATGTGAGATCTGCCCTGGTGATGGACAGGAAACTCTGTGGTGATGTGGGACATGTTCTAAGGATGGACAGGAAACTCTCTTGTGATGTGAGATCTGCCTGGTGATGGACAGGAAACTCTTTGATGATGTGGGATCTGTCCTGGTGATGGACAGGAAGCTCTGCAGTGATGTGGGATATGCCCTGGTGCTGCACAGGAAACTCTGTGGTGATGTGGGATCTGTCCTAGGGATGGACAGGAAACTGTGTGGTGCCTTGGGATCTGCCCTAGGGATGGATAGGAAACTCTGTGGTGTTGTGGGATCTGTCCTGTTGAAGGACAGGACACTCAGTGGTGATGTGGGATCTGTCTTTGAGATGGACAGGAAACACTGTGGTGATGTGGGATCTGCCCTACGTATGGACCGGCAACTCTGTAGTGATGTGGGATCTGTCCTAGGGATGGACAGGAAACTCTGTGGTGCTGTGGGATCTGTCGTAGGTATGGACAGGAAACTCTGTGGTGATGTGAGATCTCCCCTAGGGATGCACAGGAAACTTTGTGGTGATGTGGGATCTTACCTAGGGATGGATAGGAAACTCTGCAGTGAATGTAAGACTGCCCCTATCGATGGATAGGAAACTCTGTGGTGATGTGGGATCTGCCTCAGGGATGGACAGGATAAACTGTGGTGATGTGGGATCTGCCCTAGGGATGGACAGGAAACTCTGTGGTGATGTGGGATCTGCCCTAGGGATGGATAGGAATCTCTGTGGTGTTGTGGGATCTGCCCTAGGGATGCACAGGAAACTCTGTGGTGATGTGTGATCTGCACTAGGGATGGATAGGAAACTCTGTGGTGTTGTGGGATCTGTCCGGTTGAAGAACAGGACACTCAGTGGTGATGTGGGATCTGTCCTTGGGATGGACAGGAAACGCTGTGGTGATGTGGGATCTGCCCTAGGGATGGATAGGAAACTCTGTGGTGTTGTGGGATCTGTCCTGTTGAAGGACAGGACACTCAGTGGTGATGTGGGATCTGTCCTTCGGATGGACAGGAAAGGCTGTGGTGATGTGGGATCTGCCCTAGGGATGGATAGGAAACTGTGTGGTGCTTTTGGGATCTGCCCTAGGGATGGACAGGAAACTCTGTGGTGATGTGGGATCTGCCCTAGGTATGGACAGGAATCTATGTGGTGATGTGGGATCTGCCCTAGGGATGGATAGGAAACTCTGTGGTGTTGTGGGATCTGTCCTGTTGAAGGACAGGACACTCAGTGGTGATGTGGGATCTGTCCTTGGGATGGACAGAAAAACACTGTGGTGATGTGGGATCTGCCCTACGTATGGACCGGCAACTCTGTAGTGATGTGGGATCTGTCCTAGGGATGGACAGGAAACTCTGTGGTGTTGTGGGATCTGTCGTAGGTATGGACAGGAAACTCTGTGGTGATGTGAGATCTGCCCTTGGGATGCACAGGAAACTTTGTGGTGATGTGGGATCTGACCTAGGGATGGATAGGAAACTCTGCAGTGAATGTAAGACTGCCCCTATCGATGGATAGGAAACTCTGTGGTGATGTGGGATCTGTCCTTGGGATGGACATGAAACACTGTGGTGATGTGGGATCTGCCCTACGTATGGACCGGCAACTCTGTAGTGATGTGGGATCTGTCCTAGGGATGGACAGGAAACTCTGTGGTGATGTGGGATCTGCCCTAGGGATGGACAGGAAACTCTGTGGTGATGTGGGATCTGTTCTAAGGATGGACAGGAAACTCTCTTGTGATGTGAGATCTGCCCTGGTGATGGACAGGAAACTCTGTGGTGATGTGGGATCTGTTCTAAGGATGGACAGGAAACTCTCTTGTGATGTGAGATCTGCCCTGGTGATGGACAGGAAACTTTGTGGTGATGTGGGACCTGTTCTAAGGATGGACAGGAAACTCTGTGGTGTTGTGGGATCTGTCGTAGGTATGGACAGGAAACTCTCTTGTGATGTGAGATCTGCCCTGGTGATGGACAGGAAACTCTGTGGTGATGTGGGATCTGTTCTAAGGATGGACAGGAAACTCTCTTGTGATGTGGGATCTGCCCTAGGGATGGATAGGAATCTCTGTGGTGTTGTGGGATCTGCCCTAGGGATGCACAGGAAACTCTGTGGTGATGTGTGATCTGCACTAGGGATGGATAGGAAACTCTGTGGTGTTGTGGGATCTGTCCTGTTGAAGAACAGGACACTCAGTGGTGATGTGGGATCTGTCCTTGGGATGGACAGGAAACGCTGTGGTGATGTGGGATCTGCCCTAGGGATGGATAGGAAACTCTGTGGTGTTGTGTGATCTGTCCTGTTGAAGGACAGGACACTCAGTGGTGATGTGGGATCTGTCCTTCGGATGGACAGGAAAGGCTGTGGTGATGTGGGATCTGCCCTAGGGATGGATAGGAAACTGTGTGGTGCTTTTGGGATCTGCCCTAGGGATGGACAGGAAACTCTGTGGTGATGTGGGATCTGCCCTAGGTATGGACAGGAATCTCTGTGGTGATGTGGGATCTGCCCTAGGGATGGATAGGAAACTCTGTGGTGTTGTGGGATCTGTCCTGTTGAAGGACAGGACATTCAGTGGTGATGTGGGATCTGTCCTTGGGATGGACAGAAAAACACTGTGGTGATGTGGGATCTGCCCTACGTATGGACCGGTAACTCTGTAGTGATGTGGGATCTGTCCTAGGGATGGACAGGAAACTCTGTGGTGTTGTGGGATCTGTCGTAGGTATGGACAGGAAACTCTGTGGTGATGTGAGATCTGCCCTTGGGATGCACAGGAAACTTTGTGGTGATGTGGGATCTGACCTAGGGATGGATAGGAAACTCTGCAGTGAATGTAAGACTGCCCCTATCGATGGATAGGAAACTCTGTGGTGATGTGGGATCTGTCCTTGGGATGGACATGAAACACTGTGGTGATGTGGGATCTGCCCTACGTATGGACCGGCAACTCTGTAGTGATGTGGGATCTGTCCTAGGGATGGACAGGAAACTCTGTGGTGATGTGGGATCTGCCCTAGGGATGGACAGGAAACTCTGTGGTGATGTGGGATCTGTTCTAAGGATGGACAGGAAACTCTCTTGTGATGTGAGATCTGCCCTGGTGATGGACAGGAAACTCTGTGGTGATGTGGGATCTGTTCTAAGGATGGACAGGAAACTCTCTTGTGATGTGAGATCTGCCCTGGTGATGGACAGGAAGCTTTATGGTGATGTGGGACCTGTTCTAAGGATGGACAGGAAACTCTGTGGTGTTGTGGGATCTGTCGTAGGTATGGACAGGAAACTCTCTTGTGATGTGAGATCTGCCCTGGTGATGGACAGGAAACTCTGTGGTGATGTGGGATCTGTTCTAAGGATGGACAGGAAACTCTCTTGTGATGTGAGATCTGCCCTGGTGATGGACAGGAAACTCTGTGGTGATGTGGGACATGTTCTAAGGATGGACAGGAAACTCTCTTGTGATGTGAGATCTGCCTGGTGATGGACAGGAAACTCTTTGATGATTTGGGATCTGTCCTGGTGATGGACAGGAAGCTCTGCAGTGATGTGGGATATGCCCTGGTGCTGCACAGGAAACTCTGTGGTGATGTGGGATCTGTCCTAGGGATGGACAGGAAACTGTGTGGTGCCTTGGGATCTGCCCTAGGGATGGACAGGAAACTCTGTGGTGATGTGGGATCTGCCCTAGGTATGTACAGGAATCTCTGTGGTGATGTGGGATCTGTTCTAAGGATGGACAGGAAACTCTCTTGTGATGTGAGATCTGCCCTGGTGATGGACAGGAAACTCTGTGGTGATGTGGGATCTGTTCTAAGGATGGACAGGAAACTCTCTTGTGATGTGAGATCTGCCCTGGTGATGGACAGGAAACTTTGTGGTGATGTGGGACCTGTTCTAAGGATGGACAGGAAACTCTGTGGTGTTGTGGGATCTGTCGTAGGTATGGACAGGAAACTCTCTTGTGATGTGAGATCTGCCCTGGTGATGGACAGGAAACTCTGTGGTGATGTGGGATCTGTTCTAAGGATGGACAGGAAACTCTCTTGTGATGTGGGATCTGCCCTAGGGATGGATAGGAATCTCTGTGGTGTTGTGGGATCTGCCCTAGGGATGCACAGGAAACTCTGTGGTGATGTGTGATCTGCACTAGGGATGGATAGGAAACTCTGTGGTGTTGTGGGATCTGTCCTGTTGAAGAACAGGACACTCAGTGGTGATGTGGGATCTGTCCTTGGGATGGACAGGAAACGCTGTGGTGATGTGGGATCTGCCCTAGGGATGGATAGGAAACTCTGTGGTGTTGTGGGATCTGTCCTGTTGAAGGACAGGACACTCAGTGGTGATGTGGGATCTGTCCTTCGGATGGACAGGAAAGGCTGTGGTGATGTGGGATCTGCCCTAGGGATGGATAGGAAACTGTGTGGTGCTTTTGGGATCTGCCCTAGGGATGGACAGGAAACTCTGTGGTGATGTGGGATCTGCCCTAGGTATGGACAGGAATCTCTGTGGTGATGTGGGATCTGCCCTAGGGATGGATAGGAAACTCTGTGGTGTTGTGGGATCTGTCCTGTTGAAGGACAGGACACTCAGTGGTGATGTGGGATCTGTCCTTGGGATGGACAGAAAAACACTGTGGTGATGTGGGATCTGCCCTACGTATGGACCGGCAACTCTGTAGTGATGTGGGATCTGTCCTAGGGATGGACAGGAAACTCTGTGGTGTTGTGGGATCTGTCGTAGGTATGGACAGGAAACTCTGTGGTGATGTGAGATCTGCCCTTGGGATGCACAGGAAACTTTGTGGTGATGTGGGATCTGACCTAGGGATGGATAGGAAACTCTGCAGTGAATGTAAGACTGCCCCTATCGATGGATAGGAAACTCTGTGGTGATGTGGGATCTGTCCTTGGGATGGACATGAAACACTGTGGTGATGTGGGATCTGCCCTACGTATGGACCGGCAACTCTGTAGTGATGTGGGATCTGTCCTAGGGATGGACAGGAAACTCTGTGGTGATGTGGGATCTGCCCTAGGGATGGACAGGAAACTCTGTGGTGATGTGGGATCTGTTCTAAGGATGGACAGGAAACTCTCTTGTGATGTGAGATCTGCCCTGGTGATGGACAGGAAACTCTGTGGTGATGTGGGATCTGTTCTAAGGATGGACAGGAAACTCTCTTGTGATGTGAGATCTGCCCTGGTGATGGACAGGAAACTTTATGGTGATGTGGGACCTGTTCTAAGGATGGACAGGAAACTCTGTGGTGTTGTGGGATCTGTCGTAGGTATGGACAGGAAACTCTCTTGTGATGTGAGATCTGCCCTGGTGATGGACAGGAAACTCTGTGGTGATGTGGGATCTGTTCTAAGGATGGACAGGAAACTCTCTTGTGATGTGAGATCTGCCCTGGTGATGGACAGGAAACTCTGTGGTGATGTGGGACATGTTCTAAGGATGGACAGGAAACTCTCTTGTGATGTGAGATCTGCCTGGTGATGGACAGGAAACTCTTTGATGATTTGGGATCTGTCCTGGTGATGGACAGGAAGCTCTGCAGTGATGTGGGATATGCCCTGGTGCTGCACAGGAAACTCTGTGGTGATGTGGGATCTGTCCTAGGGATGGACAGGAAACTGTGTGGTGCCTTGGGATCTGCCCTAGGGATGGACAGGAAACTCTGTGGTGATGTGGGATCTGCCCTAGGTATGTACAGGAATCTCTGTGGTGATGTGGGACATGTTCTAAGGATGGACAGGAAACTCTCTTGTGATGTGAGATCTGCCTGGTGATGGACAGGAAACTCTGTGGTGATGTGGGATCTGTCCTAGGGATGGACAGGAAACTGTATGGTGCCTTGGGATCTGTTCTAAGGATGGACAGGAAACTCTCTTGTGATGTGAGATCTGCCCTGGTGATGGACAGGAAACTCTGTGGTGATGTGGGACATGTTCTAAGGATGGACAGGAAACTCTCTTGTGATGTGAGATCTGCCTGGTGATGGACAGGAAACTCTTTGATGATGTGGGATCTGTCCTGGTGATGGACAGGAAGCTCTGCAGTGATGTGGGATATGCCCTGGTGCTGCACAGGAAACTCTGTGGTGATGTGGGATCTGTCCTAGGGATGGACAGGAAACTGTGTGGTGCCTTGGGATCTGCCCTAGGGATGGATAGGAAACTCTGTGGTGTTGTGGGATCTGTCCTGTTGAAGGACAGGACACTCAGTGGTGATGTGGGATCTGTCCTTGAGATGGACAGGAAACACTGTGGTGATGTGGGATCTGCCCTACGTATGGACCGGCAACTCTGTAGTGATGTGGGATCTGTCCTAGGGATGGACAGGAAACTCTGTGGTGCTGTGGGATCTGTCGTAGGTATGGACAGGAAACTCTGTGGTGATGTGAGATCTCCCCTAGGGATGCACAGGAAACTTTGTGGTGATGTGGGATCTTACCCAGGGATGGATAGGAAACTCTGCAGTGAATGTAAGACTGCCCCTATCGATGGATAGGAAACTCTGTGGTGATGTGGGATCTGCCTCAGGGATGGACAGGATAAACTGTGGTGATGTGGGATCTGCCCTAGGGATGGACAGGAAACTCTGTGGTGATGTGGGATCTGCCCTAGGGATGGATAGGAATCTCTGTGGTGTTGTGGGATCTGCCCTAGGGATGCACAGGAAACTCTGTGGTGATGTGTGATCTGCACCAGGGATGGATAGGAAACTCTGTGGTGTTGTGGGATCTGTCCGTTTGAAGAACAGGACACTCAGTGGTGATGTGGGATCTGTCCTTGGGATGGACAGGAAACGCTGTGGTGATGTGGGATCTGCCCTAGGGATGGATAGGAAACTCTGTGGTGTTGTGGGATCTGTCCTGTTGAAGGACAGGACACTCAGTGGTGATGTGGGATCTGTCCTTCGGATGGACAGGAAAGGCTGTGGTGATGTGGGATCTGCCCTAGGGATGGATAGGAAACTCTGTGGTGTTGTGGGATCTGTCCTGTTGAAGGACAGGACACTCAGTGGTGATGTGGGATCTGTCCTTGGGATGGACAGAAAAACACTGTGGTGATGTGGGATCTGCCCTACGTATGGACCGGCAACTCTGTAGTGATGTGGGATCTGTCCTAGGGATGGACAGGAAACTCTGTGGTGTTGTGGGATCTGTCGTAGGTATGGACAGGAAACTCTGTGGTGATGTGAGATCTGCCCTTGGGATGCACAGGAAACTTTGTGGTGATGTGGGATCTGACCTAGGGATGGATAGGAAACTCTGCAGTGAATGTAAGACTGCCCCTATCTATGGATAGGAAACTCTGTGGTGATGTGGGATCTGTCCTTGGGATGGACATGAAACACTGTGGTGATGTGGGATCTGCCCTACGTATGGACCGGCAACTCTGTAGTGATGTGGGATCTGTCCTAGGGATGGACAGGAAACTCTGTGGTGATGTGGGATCTGCCCTAGGGATGGACAGGAAACTCTGTGGTGATGTGGGATCTGTTCTAAGGATGGACAGGAAACTCTCTTGTGATGTGAGATCTGCCCTGGTGATGGACAGGAAACTCTGTGGTGATGTGGGATCTGTTCTAAGGATGGACAGGAAACTCTCTTGTGATGTGAGATCTGCCCTGGTGATGGACAGGAAACTTTGTGGTGATGTGGGACCTGTTCTAAGGATGGACAGGAAACTCTGTGGTGTTGTGGGATCTGTCGTAGGTATGGACAGGAAACTCTCTTGTGATGTGAGATCTGCCCTGGTGATGGACAGGAAACTCTGTGGTGATGTGGGATCTGTTCTAAGGATGGACAGGAAACTCTCTTGTGATGTGAGATCTGCCCTGGTGATGGACAGGAAACTTTGTGGTGATGTGGGACCTGTTCTAAGGATGGACAGGAAACTCTCTTGTGATGTGAGATCTGCCTGGTGATGGACAGGAAACTCTTTGATGATGTGGGATCTGTCCTGGTGATGGACAGGAAGCTCTGCAGTGATGTGGGATATGCCCTGGTGCTGCACAGGAAACTCTGTGGTGATGTGGGATCTGTCCTGGGGATGGACAGGAAACTGTGTGGTGCCTTGGGATCTGCCCTAGGGATGGACAGGAAACTCTGTGGTGATGTGGGATCTGCCCTGGGTATGGATAGGAAACTCTGTGGTGTTGTGGGATCTGTCCTGTTGAAGGACAGGACACTCAGTGGTGATGTGGGATCTGTCCTTGGGATGGACAGGAAACACTGTGGTGATGTGGGATCTGACCTAGGGATGGATAGGAAACTCTGCAGTGAATGTAAGACTGCCCCTATCGATGGATAGGAAACTCTGTGGTGATGTGGGATCTGCCCTAGCGATGGACAAGAAACTCTGTGGTGATGTGGGATCTGCCCTAGGTATGGACAGGAATCTCTGTGGTGATGTGGGATCTGCCTTAGGGATGGATAGGAATCTCTGTGGTGTTGTGGGATCTGCCCTAGGGATGCACAGGAAACTCTGTGGTGATGTGGGATCTGCACTAGGGATGGATAGGAAACTCTGTGGTGTTCTGGGATCTGTCCTGTTGAAGTACAGGTCACTCAGTGGTGATGTGGGATCTGTCCTTGGGATGGAGAGGAAACGCTGTGGTGATGTGGGATCTGCCCTAGCGATGGATAGGAAACTGTGTGGTGCTTTGGGATCTGCCCTAGGGATGGACAGGAAACTCTGTGCTGATGTGGGATCTGCCCTAGATATGGACAGGAATCTCTGTGATGATGTGGGATCTGCCCTAGGGATGGATAGGAAACTCTGTGGTGTTGTGGGATCTGTCCTGTTGAAGGACAGGACACTCAGTGGTGATGTGGGATCTGTCCTTGGGATGGACAGGAAACGCTGTGGTGATGTGGGATCTGCCCAAGGGATGGATAGGAAACTGTGTGGTGCTTTGGGATCTGCCCTAGGGATGGACAGGAAACTCTGTGGTGATGTGGGATCTGCCCTAGGTATGGACAGGAATCTCTGTGGTGATGTGGGATCTGCCCTAGGGATGGATAGGAAACTCTGTGGTGTTGTGGGATCTGTCGTAGGTATGGACAGGAAACTCTGTGGTGATGTGAGATCTGCCCTTGGGATGCACAGGAAACTTTGTGGTGATGTGGGATCTGACCTAGGGATGTATAGGAAACTCTGTGGTGATGTGGGATCTGCCCTAGGGATGGACAGGAAACTCTGTGGTGATGTTCGATCTGCCCGAGCATATGGACAGGAATCTCTGTAGTGATGTGGGATCTGCCCTAGGGATGGATAGGAAACTGTGTGGTGCTTTGGGATCTGCCCTAGGGATGGACAGGAAACTCTGTGGTGTTGTGGGATCTGTCCTGTTGAAGGACAGGACACTCAGTGGTGATGTGGGATCTGTCCTTGGGATGGACAGGAAACACTGTGGTGATGTGGGATCTGCCCTACGTATGGACCGGCAACTCTGTAGTGATGTGGGATCTGTCCTAGGGATGGACAGGAAACTCTGTGGTGTTGTGGGATCTGTCGTAGGTATGGACAGGAAACTCTGTGGTGATGTGAGATCTGCCCTTGGGATGCACAGGAAACTTTGTGGTGATGTGGGATCTGACCTAGGGATGGATAGGAAACTCTGCAGTGAATGTAAGACTGCCCCTATCGATGTATAGGAAACTCTGTGGTGATGTGGGATCTGTCCTTGGGATGGACAGGAAACACTGTGGTGATGTGGAATCTGCCCTACGTATATACCGGCAACTCTGTAGTGATGTGGGATCTGTCCTAGGGATGGACAGGAAACTCTATGGTGATGTGGGATCTGCCCTAGGGATGGACAGGAAACTCTGTGGTGATGTGGGATCTGTTCTAAGGATGGACAGGAAACTCTCTTGTGATGTGAGATCTGCCCTGGTGATGGACAGGAAACTCTGTGGTGATGTGGGACCTGTTCTAAGGATGGACAGGAAACTCTCTTGTGATGTGAGATCTGCCTGGTGATGGACAGGAAACTCTGTGGTGATGTGGGATCTGTTCTAAGGATGGACAGGAAACTCTCTTGTGATGTGAGATCTGCCTGGTGATGGACAGGAAACTCTTTGATGATTTGGGATCTGTCCTGGTGATGGACAGGAAGCTCTGCAGTGATGTGGGATATGCCCTGGTGCTGCACAGGAAACTCTGTGGTGATGTGGGATCTGTCCTAGGGATGGACAGGAAACTGTGTGGTGCCTTGGGATCTGCCCTAGGGATGGACAGGAAACTCTGTGGTGATGTGGGATCTGCCCTGGGTATGGATAGGAAACTCTGTGGTGTTGTGGGATCTGTCCTGTTGAAGGACAGGACACTCAGTGGTGATGTGGGATCTGTCCTTGGGATGGACAGGAAACACTGTGGTGATGTGGGATCTGACCTAGGGATGGATAGGAAACTCTGCAGTGAATGTAAGACTGCCCCTATCGATGGATAGGAAACTCTGTGGTGATGTGGGATCTGCCCTAGCGATGGACAGGAAACTCTGTGGTGATGTGGGATCTGCCCTAGGCATGGACAGGAATCTCTGTGGTGATGTGGGATCTGCCTTAGGGATGGATAGGAATCTCTGTGGTGTTGTGGGATCTGCCCTAGGGATGGATAGGAAACTCTGCAGTGAATGTAAGACTGCCCCTATCGATGGATAGGAAACTCTGTGGTGATGTGGGATCTGTCCTTGGGATGGACAGGAAACACTGTGGTGATGTGGGATCTGCCCTACGTATGGACCGGCAACTCTGTAGTGATGTGGGATCTGCCCGAGCATATGGACAGGAATCTCTGTGGTGATGTGGGATCTGCCCTAGGGATGGATAGGAAACTCTCTTGTGATGTGAGATCTGCCTGGTGATGGACAGGAAACTCTTTGATGATTTGAGATCTGTCCTGGTGATGGACAGGAAGCTCTGCAGTGATGTGGAATATGCCCTGGTGCTGCACAGGAAACTCTGTGGTGATGTGGGATCTGCCCTAGGGATGGACAGGAAACTCTGTGGTGATGTGGGATCTGCCCTGGGTATGGATAGGAAACTCTGTGGTGTTGTGGGATCTGTCCTGTTGAAGGACAGGACACTCAGTGGTGATGTGGGATCTGTCCTTGGGATGGACAGGAAACACTGTGGTGATGTGGGATCTGACCTAGGGATGGATAGGAAACTCTGCAGTGAATGTAAGACTGCCCCTATCGATGGATAGGAAACTCTGTGGTGTTGTGGGATCTGCCCTAGCGATGGACAGGAAACTCTGTGGTGATGTGGGATCTGCCCTAGGTATGAACAGGAATCTCTGTGGTGATGTGGGATCTGCCTTAGGGATGGATAGGAATCTCTGTGGTGTTGTGGGATCTGCCCTAGGGATGCACAGGAAACTGTGTGGTGATGTGGGATCTGCACTAGGGATGGATAGGTAACTCTGTGGTGTTCTGGGATCTGTCCTGTTGAAGGACAGGACACTCAGTGGTGATGTGGGATCTGTCCTTGGGATGGAGAGGAAACGCTGTGGTGATGTGGGATCTGCCCTAGGGATGGATAGGAAACTGTGTGGTGCTTTGGGATCTGCCCTAGGGATGGACAGGAAACTCTGTGCTGATGTGGGAACTGCCCTAGGTATGGACAGGAATCTCTGTGATAATGTGGGATCTGCCCTAGGGATGGATAGGAAACTCTGTGGTGTTGTGGGATCTGTCCTGTTGAAGGACAGGACACTCAGTGGTGATGTGGGATCTGTCCTTGGGATGGACAGGAAACGCTGTGGCGATGTGGGATCTGCCCTAGGGATGGATAGGAAACTGTGTGGTGCTTTGGGATCTGCCCTAGGGATGGACAGGAAACTCTGTGGTGATGTGGGATCTGCCCTAGTTATGGACAGGAATCTCTGTGGTGATGTGGGATCTGTCCTTGGGATGGACAGGAAACAATGTGGTGATGTGGGATCTGCCCTACGTATGGACCGGCAACTCTGTAGTGATGTGGGATCTGTCCTAGGGATGGACAGGAAACTCTGTGGTGATGTGGGATCTGCCCTAGGGATGGACAGGAAACTCTGTGGTGATGTGGGATCTGTTCTAAGGATGGACAGGAAACTCTCTTGTGATGTGAGATCTGCCCTGGTGATGGACAGGAAACTCTGTGGTGATGTGGGATCTGTCCTAGGGATGGACAGGAAACTCTGTGGTGTTGTGGGATCTGTCGTAGGTATGGACAGGAAACTCTGTGGTGATGTGAGATCTGCCCTTGGGATGCACAGGAAACATTGTGGTGATGTGGGATCTGACCTAGGGATGGATAGGAAACTCTGCAGTGAATGTTAGACTGCCCCTATCGATGTATAGGAAACTCTGTGGTGATGTGGGATCTGTCCTTGCGATGGACAGGAAACACTGTGGTGATGTGGGATCTGCCCTACGTATATACCGGCAACTCTGTAGTGATGTGGGATCTGCCCTAGGGATGGACAGGAAACTCTGTGGTGATGTGGGATCTGTTCTAAGGATGGACAGGAAACTCTCTTGTGATGTGAGATCTGCCCTGGTGATGGACAGGAAACTCTGTGGTGATGTGGGACCTGTTCTAAGGATGGACAGGAAACTCTCTTGTGATGTGAGATCTGCCTGGTGATGGACAGGAAACTCTGTGGTGATGTGGGATCTGTTCTAAGGAAGGACAGGAAACTCTCTTGTGATGTGAGATCTGCCTGGTGATGGACAGGAAACTCTTTGATGATTTGGGATCTGTCCTGGTGATGGACAGGAAGCTCTGCAGTGATGTGGGATATGCCCTGGTGCTGCACAGGAAACGCTGTGGTGATGTGGGATCTGTCCTAGGGATTGACAGGAAACTGTGTGGTGCCTTGGGATCTGCCCTAGGGATGGACAGGAAACTCTGTGGTGATGTGGGATCTGCCCTGGGTATGGATAGGAAACTCTGTGGTGTTGTGGGATCTGTCCTGTTGAAGGACAGGACACTCAGTGGTGATGTGGGATCTGTCCTTGGGATGGACAGGAAACACTGTGGTGATGTGGGATCTGACCTAGGGATGGATAGGAAACTCTGCAGTGAATGTAAGACTGCCCCTATCGATGGATAGGAAACTCTGTGGTGATGTGGGATCTGCCCTAGCGATGGACAGGAAACTCTGTGGTGATGTGGGATCTGCCCTAGGCATGGACAGGAATCTCTGTGGTGATGTGGGATCTGCCTTAGGGATGGATAGGAATCTCTGTGGTGTTGTGGGATCTGCCCTAGGGATGGATAGGAAACTCTGCAGTGAATGTAAGACTGCCCCTATCGATGGATAGGAAACTCTGTGGTGATGTGGGATCTGTCCTTGGGATGGACAGGAAACACTGTGGTGATGCGGGATCTGCCCTACGTATGGACCGGCAACTCTGTAGTGATGTGGGATCTGCCCGAGCATATGGACAGGAATCTCTGTGGTGATGTGGGATCTGCCCTAGGGATGGATAGGAAACTCTCTTGTGATGTGAGATCTGCCTGGTGATGGACAGGAAACTCTTTGATGATTTGGGATCTGTCCTGGTGATGGACAGGAAGCTCTGCAGTGATGTGTAATATGCCCTGGTGCTGCACAGGAAACTCTGTGGTGATGTGGGATCTGCCCTAGGGATGGACAGGAAACTCTGTGGTGATGTGGGATCTGCCCTGGGTATGGATAGGAAACTCTGTGGTGTTGTGGGATCTGTCCTGTTGAAGGACAGGACACTCAGTGGTGATGTGGGATCTGTCCTTGGGATGGACAGGAAACACTGTGGTGATGTGGGATCTGACCTAGGGATGGATAGGAAACTCTGCAGTGAATGTAAGACTGCCCCTATCGATGGATAGGAAACTCTGTGGTGATGTGGGATCTGCCCTAGCGATGGACAGGAAACTCTGTGGTGATGTGGGATCTGCCCTAGGTATGAACAGGAATCTCTGTGGTGATGTGGGATCTGCCTTAGGGATGGATAGGAATCTCTGTGGTGTTGTGGGATCTGCCCTAGGGATGCACAGGAAACTCTGTGGTGATGTGGGATCTGCACTAGGGATGGATAGGTAACTCTGTGGTGTTCTGGGATCTGTCCTGTTGAAGGACAGGACACTCAGTGGTGATGTGGGATCTGTCCTTGGGATGGAGAGGAAACGCTGTGGTGATGTGGGATCTGCCCTAGGGATGGATAGGAAACTGTGTGGTGCTTTGGGATCTGCCCTAGGGATGGACAGGAAACTCTGTGCTGATGTGGGATCTGCCCTAGGTATGGACAGGAATCTCTGTGATAATGTGGGATCTGCCCTAGGGATGGATAGGAAACTCTGTGGTGTTGTGGGATCTGTCCTGTTGAAGGACAGGACACTCAGTGGTGATGTGGGATCTGTCCTTGGGATGGACAGGAAACGCTGTGGCGATGTGGGATCTGCCCTAGGGATGGATAGGAAACTGTGTGGTGCTTTGTGATCTGCCCTAGGGATGGACAGGAAACTCTGTGGTGATGTGGGATCTGCCCTAGGTATGGACAGGAATCTCTGTGGTGATGTGGGATCTGTCCTTGGGATGGACAGGAAACACTGTGGTGATGTGGGATCTGCCCTACGTATGGACCGGCAACTCTGTAGTGATGTGGGATCTGTCCTAGGGATGGACTGGAAACTCTGCAGTGATGTGGGATATGCCCTGGTGCTGCACAGGAAACGCTGTGGTGATGTGGGATCTGTCCTAGGGATTGACAGGAAACTGTGTGGTGCCTTGGGATCTGCCCTAGGGATGGACAGGAAACTCTGTGGTGATGTGGGATCTGCCCTGGGTATGGATAGGAAACTCTGTGGTGTTGTGGGATCTGTCCTGTTGAAGGACAGGACACTCAGTGGTGATGTGGGATCTGTCCTTGGGATGGACAGGAAACACTGTGGTGATGTGGGATCTGACCTAGGGATGGATAGGAAACTCTGCAGTGAATGTAAGACTGCCCCTATCGATGGATAGGAAACTCTGTGGTGATGTGGGATCTGCCCTAGCGATGGACAGGAAACTCTGTGGTGATGTGGGATCTGCCCTAGGCATGGACAGGAATCTCTGTGGTGATGTGGGATCTGCCTTAGGGATGGATAGGAATCTCTGTGGTGTTGTGGGATCTGCCCTAGGGATGGATAGGAAACTCTGCAGTGAATGTAAGACTGCCCCTATCGATGGATAGGAAACTCTGTGGTGATGTGGGATCTGTCCTTGGGATGGACAGGAAACACTGTGGTGATGCGGGATCTGCCCTGCGTATGGACCGGCAACTCTGTAGTGATGTGGGATCTGCCCGAGCATATGGACAGGAATCTCTGTGGTGATGTGGGATCTGCCCTAGGGATGGATAGGAAACTCTCTTGTGATGTGAGATCTGCCTGGTGATGGACAGGAAACTCTTTGATGATTTGGGATCTGTCCTGGTGATGGACAGGAAGCTCTGCAGTGATGTGTAATATGCCCTGGTGCTGCACAGGAAACTCTGTGGTGATGTGGGATCTGCCCTAGGGATGGACAGGAAACTCTGTGGTGATGTGGGATCTGCCCTGGGTATGGATAGGAAACTCTGTGGTGTTGTGGGATCTGTCCTGTTGAAGGACAGGACACTCAGTGGTGATGTGGGATCTGTCCTTGGGATGGACAGGAAACACTGTGGTGATGTGGGATCTGACCTAGGGATGGATAGGAAACTCTGCAGTGAATGTAAGACTGCCCCTATCGATGGATAGGAAACTCTGTGGTGATGTGGGATCTGCCCTAGCGATGGACAGGAAACTCTGTGGTGATGTGGGATCTGCCCTAGGTATGAACAGGAATCTCTGTGGTGATGTGGGATCTGCCTTAGGGATGGATAGGAATCTCTGTGGTGTTGTGGGATCTGCCCTAGGGATGCACAGGAAACTCTGTGGTGATGTGGGATCTGCACTAGGGATGGATAGGTAACTCTGTGGTGTTCTGGGATCTGTCCTGTTGAAGGACAGGACACTCAGTGGTGATGTGGGATCTGTCCTTGGGATGGAGAGGAAACGCTGTGGTGATGTGGGATCTGCCCTAGGGATGGATAGGAAACTGTGTGGTGCTTTGGGATCTGCCCTAGGGATGGACAGGAAACTCTGTGCTGATGTGGGATCTGCCCTAGGTATGGACAGGAATCTCTGTGATAATGTGGGATCTGCCCTAGGGATGGATAGGAAACTCTGTGGTGTTGTGGGATCTGTCCTGTTGAAGGACAGGACACTCAGTGGTGATGTGGGATCTGTCCTTGGGATGGACAGGAAACACTGTGGTGATGTGGGATCTGACCTAGGGATGGATAGGAAACTCTGCAGTGAATGTAAGACTGCCCCTATCGATGGATAGGAAACTCTGTGGTGTTGTGGGATCTGCCCTAGCGATGGACAGGAAACTCTGTGGTGATGTGGGATCTGCCCTAGGTATGAACAGGAATCTCTGTGGTGATGTGGGATCTGCCTTAGGGATGGATAGGAATCTCTGTGGTGTTGTGGGATCTGCCCTAGGGATGCACAGGAAACTGTGTGGTGATGTGGGATCTGCACTAGGGATGGATAGGTAACTCTGTGGTGTTCTGGGATCTGTCCTGTTGAAGGACAGGACACTCAGTGGTGATGTGGGATCTGTCCTTGGGATGGAGAGGAAACGCTGTGGTGATGTGGGATCTGCCCTAGGGATGGATAGGAAACTGTGTGGTGCTTTGGGATCTGCCCTAGGGATGGACAGGAAACTCTGTGCTGATGTGGGAACTGCCCTAGGTATGGACAGGAATCTCTGTGATAATGTGGGATCTGCCCTAGGGATGGATAGGAAACTCTGTGGTGTTGTGGGATCTGTCCTGTTGAAGGACAGGACACTCAGTGGTGATGTGGGATCTGTCCTTGGGATGGACAGGAAACGCTGTGGCGATGTGGGATCTGCCCTAGGGATGGATAGGAAACTGTGTGGTGCTTTGGGATCTGCCCTAGGGATGGACAGGAAACTCTGTGGTGATGTGGGATCTGCCCTAGTTATGGACAGGAATCTCTGTGGTGATGTGGGATCTGTCCTTGGGATGGACAGGAAACACTGTGGTGATGTGGGATCTGCCCTACGTATGGACCGGCAACTCTGTAGTGATGTGGGATCTGTCCTAGGGATGGACAGGAAACTCTGTGGTGATGTGGGATCTGCCCTAGGGATGGACAGGAAACTCTGTGGTGATGTGGGATCTGTTCTAAGGATGGACAGGAAACTCTCTTGTGATGTGAGATCTGCCCTGGTGATGGACAGGAAACTCTGTGGTGATGTGGGATCTGTCCTAGGGATGGACAGGAAACTCTGTGGTGTTGTGGGATCTGTCGTAGGTATGGACAGGAAACTCTGTGGTGATGTGAGATCTGCCCTTGGGATGCACAGGAAACATTGTGGTGATGTGGGATCTGACCTAGGGATGGATAGGAAACTCTGCAGTGAATGTTAGACTGCCCCTATCGATGTATAGGAAACTCTGTGGTGATGTGGGATCTGTCCTTGCGATGGACAGGAAACACTGTGGTGATGTGGGATCTGCCCTACGTATATACCGGCAACTCTGTAGTGATGTGGGATCTGCCCTAGGGATGGACAGGAAACTCTGTGGTGATGTGGGATCTGTTCTAAGGATGGACAGGAAACTCTCTTGTGATGTGAGATCTGCCCTGGTGATGGACAGGAAACTCTGTGGTGATGTGGGACCTGTTCTAAGGATGGACAGGAAACTCTCTTGTGATGTGAGATCTGCCTGGTGATGGACAGGAAACTCTGTGGTGATGTGGGATCTGTTCTAAGGAAGGACAGGAAACTCTCTTGTGATGTGAGATCTGCCTGGTGATGGACAGGAAACTCTTTGATGATTTGGGATCTGTCCTGGTGATGGACAGGAAGCTCTGCAGTGATGTGGGATATGCCCTGGTGCTGCACAGGAAACGCTGTGGTGATGTGGGATCTGTCCTAGGGATTGACAGGAAACTGTGTGGTGCCTTGGGATCTGCCCTAGGGATGGACAGGAAACTCTGTGGTGATGTGGGATCTGCCCTGGGTATGGATAGGAAACTCTGTGGTGTTGTGGGATCTGTCCTGTTGAAGGACAGGACACTCAGTGGTGATGTGGGATCTGTCCTTGGGATGGACAGGAAACACTGTGGTGATGTGGGATCTGACCTAGGGATGGATAGGAAACTCTGCAGTGAATGTAAGACTGCCCCTATCGATGGATAGGAAACTCTGTGGTGATGTGGGATCTGCCCTAGCGATGGACAGGAAACTCTGTGGTGATGTGGGATCTGCCCTAGGCATGGACAGGAATCTCTGTGGTGATGTGGGATCTGCCTTAGGGATGGATAGGAATCTCTGTGGTGTTGTGGGATCTGCCCTAGGGATGGATAGGAAACTCTGCAGTGAATGTAAGACTGCCCCTATCGATGGATAGGAAACTCTGTGGTGATGTGGGATCTGTCCTTGGGATGGACAGGAAACACTGTGGTGATGCGGGATCTGCCCTACGTATGGACCGGCAACTCTGTAGTGATGTGGGATCTGCCCGAGCATATGGACAGGAATCTCTGTGGTGATGTGGGATCTGCCCTAGGGATGGATAGGAAACTCTCTTGTGATGTGAGATCTGCCTGGTGATGGACAGGAAACTCTTTGATGATTTGGGATCTGTCCTGGTGATGGACCGGAAGCTCTGCAGTGATGTGTAATATGCCCTGGTGCTGCACAGGAAACTCTGTGGTGATGTGGGATCTGCCCTAGGGATGGACAGGAAACTCTGTGGTGATGTGGGATCTGCCCTGGGTATGGATAGGAAACTCTGTGGTGTTGTGGGATCTGTCCTGTTGAAGGACAGGACACTCAGTGGTGATGTGGGATCTGTCCTTGGGATGGACAGGAAACACTGTGGTGATGTGGGATCTGACCTAGGGATGGATAGGAAACTCTGCAGTGAATGTAAGACTGCCCCTATCGATGGATAGGAAACTCTGTGGTGATGTGGGATCTGCCCTAGCGATGGACAGGAAACTCTGTGGTGATGTGGGATCTGCCCTAGGTATGAACAGGAATCTCTGTGGTGATGTGGGATCTGCCTTAGGGATGGATAGGAATCTCTGTGGTGTTGTGGGATCTGCCCTAGGGATGCACAGGAAACTCTGTGGTGATGTGGGATCTGCACTAGGGATGGATAGGTAACTCTGTGGTGTTCTGGGATCTGTCCTGTTGAAGGACAGGACACTCAGTGGTGATGTGGGATCTGTCCTTGGGATGGAGAGGAAACGCTGTGGTGATGTGGGATCTGCCCTAGGGATGGATAGGAAACTGTGTGGTGCTTTGGGATCTGCCCTAGGGATGGACAGGAAACTCTGTGCTGATGTGGGATCTGCCCTAGGTATGGACAGGAATCTCTGTGATAATGTGGGATCTGCCCTAGGGATGGATAGGAAACTCTGTGGTGTTGTGGGATCTGTCCTGTTGAAGGACAGGACACTCAGTGGTGATGTGGGATCTGTCCTTGGGATGGACAGGAAACGCTGTGGCGATGTGGGATCTGCCCTAGGGATGGATAGGAAACTGTGTGGTGCTTTGTGATCTGCCCTAGGGATGGACAGGAAACTCTGTGGTGATGTGGGATCTGCCCTAGGTATGGACAGGAATCTCTGTGGTGATGTGGGATCTGTCCTTGGGATGGACAGGAAACACTGTGGTGATGTGGGATCTGCCCTACGTATGGACCGGCAACTCTGTAGTGATGTGGGATCTGTCCTAGGGATGGACTGGAAACTCTGCAGTGATGTGGGATATGCCCTGGTGCTGCACAGGAAACGCTGTGGTGATGTGGGATCTGTCCTAGGGATTGACAGGAAACTGTGTGGTGCCTTGGGATCTGCCCTAGGGATGGACAGGAAACTCTGTGGTGATGTGGGATCTGCCCTGGGTATGGATAGGAAACTCTGTGGTGTTGTGGGATCTGTCCTGTTGAAGGACAGGACACTCAGTGGTGATGTGGGATCTGTCCTTGGGATGGACAGGAAACACTGTGGTGATGTGGGATCTGACCTAGGGATGGATAGGAAACTCTGCAGTGAATGTAAGACTGCCCCTATCGATGGATAGGAAACTCTGTGGTGATGTGGGATCTGCCCTAGCGATGGACAGGAAACTCTGTGGTGATGTGGGATCTGCCCTAGGCATGGACAGGAATCTCTGTGGTGATGTGGGATCTGCCTTAGGGATGGATAGGAATCTCTGTGGTGTTGTGGGATCTGCCCTAGGGATGGATAGGAAACTCTGCAGTGAATGTAAGACTGCCCCTATCGATGGATAGGAAACTCTGTGGTGATGTGGGATCTGTCCTTGGGATGGACAGGAAACACTGTGGTGATGCGGGATCTGCCCTACGTATGGACCGGCAACTCTGTAGTGATGTGGGATCTGCCCGAGCATATGGACAGGAATCTCTGTGGTGATGTGGGATCTGCCCTAGGGATGGATAGGAAACTCTCTTGTGATGTGAGATCTGCCTGGTGATGGACAGGAAACTCTTTGATGATTTGGGATCTGTCCTGGTGATGGACAGGAAGCTCTGCAGTGATGTGTAATATGCCCTGGTGCTGCACAGGAAACTCTGTGGTGATGTGGGATCTGCCCTAGGGATGGACAGGAAACTCTGTGGTGATGTGGGATCTGCCCTGGGTATGGATAGGAAACTCTGTGGTGTTGTGGGATCTGTCCTGTTGAAGGACAGGACACTCAGTGGTGATGTGGGATCTGTCCTTGGGATGGACAGGAAACACTGTGGTGATGTGGGATCTGACCTAGGGATGGATAGGAAACTCTGCAGTGAATGTAAGACTGCCCCTATCGATGGATAGGAAACTCTGTGGTGATGTGGGATCTGCCCTAGCGATGGACAGGAAACTCTGTGGTGATGTGGGATCTGCCCTAGGTATGAACAGGAATCTCTGTGGTGATGTGGGATCTGCCTTAGGGATGGATAGGAATCTCTGTGGTGTTGTGGGATCTGCCCTAGGGATGCACAGGAAACTCTGTGGTGATGTGGGATCTGCACTAGGGATGGATAGGTAACTCTGTGGTGTTCTGGGATCTGTCCTGTTGAAGGACAGGACACTCAGTGGTGATGTGGGATCTGTCCTTGGGATGGAGAGGAAACGCTGTGGTGATGTGGGATCTGCCCTAGGGATGGATAGGAAACTGTGTGGTGCTTTGGGATCTGCCCTAGGGATGGACAGGAAACTCTGTGCTGATGTGGGATCTGCCCTAGGTATGGACAGGAATCTCTGTGATAATGTGGGATCTGCCCTAGGGATGGATAGGAAACTCTGTGGTGTTGTGGGATCTGTCCTGTTGAAGGACAGGACACTCAGTGGTGATGTGGGATCTGTCCTTGGGATGGACAGGAAACGCTGTGGCGATGTGGGATCTGCCCTAGGGATGGATAGGAAACTGTGTGGTGCTTTGTGATCTGCCCTAGGGATGGACAGGAAACTCTGTGGTGATGTGGGATCTGCCCTAGGTATGGACAGGAATCTCTGTGGTGATGTGGGATCTGTACTTGGGATGGACAGGAAACACTGTGGTGATGTGGGATCTGCCCTACGTATGGACCGGCAACTCTGTAGTGATGTGGGATCTGTCCTAGGGATGGACTGGAAACTCTGTGGTGATGTGGGATCTGCCCTAGGGATGAACAGGAAACTCTGTGGTGATGTGGGATCTGTTCTAAGGATGGACAGGAAACTCGCTTGTGATGTGAGATCTGCCCTGGTGATGGACAGGAAACTCTGTGGTGATGTGGGATCTGTTCTAAGGATGGACAGGAATCTCTCTTGTGATGTGAGATCTGCCTGGTGATGGACAGGAAACTCTGTGGTGATGTGGGATCTGTTCTAAGGATGGACAGGAAACTCTCTTGTGATGTGAGATCTGCCCTGGTGATGGACAGGAAACTCTGTGGTGATGTGGGACCTGTTCTAAGGATGGACAGGAAACTCTCTTGTGATGTGAGATCTGCCTGGTGATGGACAGGAAACTCTTTGATGATTTGGGATCTGTCCTGGTGATGGACAGGAAGCTCTGCAGTGATGTGGGATATGCCCTGGTGCTGCACAGGAAACTCTGTGGTGATGTTTGATCTGTCCTAGGGATGGACAGGAAACTGTGTGGTGCCTTGGGATCTGCCCTAGGGATGGACAGGAAACTCTGTGGTGATGTGGGATCTGCCCTGGGTATGGATAGGAAACTCAGTGGTGTTGTGGGATCTGTCCTGTTGAAGGACAGGACACTCAGTGGTGATGTGGGATCTGTCCTTGGGATGGACAGGAAACACTGTGGTGATGTGGGATCTGACCTAGGGATGGATAGGAAACTCTGCAGTGAATGTAAGACTGCCCCTATCGATGGATAGGAAACTCTGTGGTGATGTGGGATCTGCCCTAGCGATGGACAGGAAACTCTGTGGTGATGTGGGATCTGCCCTAGGTATGGACAGGAATCTCTGTGGTGATGTGGGATCTGCCTTAGGGATGGATAGGAATCTCTGTGGTGTTGTGGGATCTGCCCTAGGGATGCACAGGAAACTCTGTGGTGATGTGGGATCTGCACTAGGGATGGATAGGAAACTCTGTGGTGTTCTGGGATCTGTCCTGTTGAAGGACAGGTCACTCAGTGGTGATGTGGGATCTCTCCTTGGGATGGAGAGGAAACGCTGTGGTGATGTGGGATCTGCCTTAGCGATGGATAGGAAACTGTGTGGTGCTTTAGGATCTGCCCTAGGGATGGACAGGAAACTCTGTGCTGATGTGGGATCTGCCCTAGGTATGGACAGGAATCTCTGTGATGATGTGGGATCTGCCCTAGGGATGGATAGGAAACTCTGTGGTGTTGTGGGATCTGTCCTGTTGAAGGACAGGACACTCAGTGGTGATGTGGGATCTGTCCTTGGGATGGACAGGAAACGCTGTGGTGATGTGGGATCTGCCCTAGGGATGGATAGGAAACTGTGTGGTGCTTTGGGATCTGCCCTAGGGATGGACAGGAAACTCTGTGGTGATGTGGGATCTGCCCTAGGTATGGACAGGAATCTCTGTGGTGATGTGGGATCTGCCCTAGGGATGGATAGGAAACTCTGTGGTGTTGTGGGATCTGTCGTAGGTATGGACAGGAAACTCCGTGGTGATGTGAGATCTGCCCTTGGGATGCACAGGAAACTTTGTGGTGATGTGGGATCTGACCTAGGGATGGATAGGAAACTCTGCAGTGAATGTAAGACTGCCCCTATCGATGGATAGGAAACTCTGTGGTGATGTGGGATCTGTCCTAGGGATGGATCAGAAACTCTGTGGTGATGTGGGATCTGCCCTAGGGATGGACAGGAAACTCTGTGGTGATGTGGGATCTGCCCGAGCATATGGACAGGAATCTCTGTGGTGATGTGGGATCTGCCCTAGGGATGGATAGGAAACTGTGTGGTGCTTTGGGATCTGCCCTAGGTATGGACAGGAATCTCTGTGGTGATGTGGGATCTGCCCTAGGGATGGATAGGAAACTCTGTGGTGTTGTGGGATCTGTCCTGTTGAAGGACAGGACACTCAGTGGTGATGTGGGATCTGTCCTTGGGATGGACAGGAAACACTGTGGTGATGTGGGATCTGCCCTACGTATGGACCGGCAACTCTGTAGTGATGTGGGATCTGTCCTAGGGATGGACAGGGAACTCTGTGGTGTTGTGGGATCTGTCGTAGGTATGGACAGGAAACTTTGTGGTGATGTGGGATCTGACCTAGGGATGGATAGGAAACTCTGCAGTGAATGTAAGACTGCCCCTATCGATGGATAGGAAACTCTGTGGTGATGTGGGATCTGTCCTTGGGATGGACAGGAAACACTGTGGAGATGTGGGATCTGCCCTACGTATGGACCGGCAACTCTGTAGTGATGTGGGATCTGTCCTAGGGATGGACAGGAAACTCTGTGGTGATGTGGGATCTGCCCTAGGGATGGACAGGATACTCTGTGGTGATGTGGGATCTGTTCTAAGGATGGACAGGAAACTCTCTTGTGATGTGAGATCTGCCCTGGTGATGGACAGGAAACTCTGTGGTGATGTGGGACCTGTTCTAAGGATGGACAGGAAACTCTCTTGTGATGTCAGATCTGCCTGGTGATGGACAGGAAACTCTGTGGTGATGTGGGATCTGTTCTAAGGATGGACAGGAAACTCTCTTGTGATGTGAGATCTGCCCTGGTGATGGACAGGAAACTCTGTGGTGATGTGGGACCTGTTCTAAGGATGGACAGGAAACTCTCTTGTGATGTGAGATCTGCCTGGTGATGGACAGGAAACTCTTTGATGATTTGGGATCTGTCCTGGTGATGGACAGGAAGCTCTGCAGTGATGTGGGATATGCCCTGGTGCTGCACAGGAAACTCTGTGGTGATGTTTGATCTGTCCTAGGGATGGACAGGAAACTGTGTGGTGCCTTGGGATCTGCCCTAGGGATGGACAGGAAACTCTGTGGTGATGTGGGATCTGCCCTGGGTATGAATAGGAAAATCTGTGGTGTTGTGGGATCTGTCCTGTTGAAGGACAGGACACTGAGTGGTGATGTGGGTTCTGTCCTTGGGATGGACAGGAAACACTGTGGTGATGTGGGATCTGACCTAGGGATGGATAGGAAACTCTGCAGTGAATGTAAGACTGCCCCTATCGATGGATAGGAAACTCTGTGGTGATGTGGGATCTGCCCTAGCGATGGACAGGAAACTCTGTGGTGATGTGGGATCTGCCCTAGGTATGGACAGTAATCTCTGTGGTGATGTGGGATCTGCCTTAGGGATTGATAGGAATCTATGTGGTGTTGTGGGATCTGCCCTAGGGATGGATAGGAAACTTTGTGGTGATGTGGGATCTGACCTAGGGATGGATAGGAAACTCTGCAGTGAATGTAAGACTGCCCCTATCGATGGATAGGAAACTCTGTGGTTATATGGGATCTGTCCTTGGGATGGACAGGAAACACTGTGGTGATGCGGGATCTGCCCTACGTATGGACCGGCAACTCTGTAGTGATGTGGGATCTGCCCGAGCATATGGACAGGAATCTCCGTGGTGATGTGGGATCTGCCCTAGGGATGGATAGGAAACTCTCTTGTGATGTGAGATCTGCCTGGTGATGGACAGGAAACTCTTTGATGATTTGGGATCTGCCCTGGTGCTGCACAGGAAACACTGTGGTGATGTGGGATCTGCCCTAGGGATGGACAGGAAACTCTGTGGTGATGTGGGATCTGCCCTGGGTATGGATAGGAAACTCTGTGGTGTTGTGGGATCTGTCCTGTTGAAGGACAGGACACTCAGTGGTGATGTGGGATCTGTCCTTGGGATGGACAGGAAACACTGTGGTGATGTGAGATCTGCCCTTGGGATGCACAGGAAACTTTGTGGTGATGTGGGATCTGACCTAGGGATGGATAGGAAACTCTGCAGTGAATGTAAGACTGCCCCTATCGATGGATAGGAAACTCTGTGGTGATGTGGGATCTGTCCTAGGGATGGATCAGAAACTCTGTGGTGATGTGGGATCTGCCCTAGGGATGGACAGGAAACTCTGTGGTGATGTGGGATCTGCCCGAGCATATGGACAGGAATCTGTGTGGTGATATGGGATCTGCCCTAGGGATGGATAGGAAACTGTGTGGTGCTTTGGGATCTGCCCTAGGTATGGACAGGAATCTCTGTGGTGATGTGGGATCTGCCCTAGGGATGGATAGGAAACTCTGTGGTGTTGTGGGATCTGTCCTGTTGAAGGACAGGACACTCAGTGGTGATGTGGGATCTGTCCTTGGGATGGACAGGAAACACTGTGGTGATGTGGGATCTGCCCTACGTATGGACCGGCAACTCTGTAGTGATGTGGGATCTGTCCTAGGGATGGACAGGGAACTCTGTGGTGTTGTGGGATCTGTCGTAGGTATGGACAGGAAACTTTGTGGTGATGTGGGATCTGACCTAGGGATGGATAGGAAACTCTGCAGTGAATGTAAGACTGCCCCTACCGATGGATAGGAAACTCTGTGGTGATGTGGGATCTGTCCTTGGGATGGACAGGAAACACTGTGGAGATGTGGGATCTGCCCTACGTATGGACCGGCAACTCTGTAGTGATGTGGGATCTGTCCTAGGGATGGACAGGAAACTCTGTGGTGATGTGGGATCTGCCCTAGGGATGGACAGGATACTCTGTGGTGATGTGGGATCTGTTCTAAGGATGGACAGGAAACTCTCTTGTGATGTGAGATCTGCCCTGGTGATGGACAGGAAACTCTGTGGTGATGTGGGACCTGTTCTAAGGATGGACAGGAAACTCTCTTGTGATGTCAGATCTGCCTGGTGATGGACAGGAAACTCTGTGGTGATGTGGGATCTGTTCTAAGGATGGACAGGAAACTCTCTTGTGATGTGAGATCTGCCCTGGTGATGGACAGGAAACTCTGTGGTGATGTGGGACCTGTTCTAAGGATGGACAGGAAACTCTCTTGTGATGTGAGATCTGCCTGGTGATGGACAGGAAACTCTTTGATGATTTGGGATCTGTCCTGGTGATGGACAGGAAGCTCTGCAGTGATGTGGGATATGCCCTGGTGCTGCACAGGAAACTCTGTGGTGATGTTTGATCTGTCCTAGGGATGGACAGGAAACTGTGTGGTGCCTTGGGATCTGCCCTAGGGATGGACAGGAAACTCTGTGGTGATGTGGGATCTGCCCTGGGTATGGATAGGAAAATCTGTGGTGTTGTGGGATCTGTCCTGTTGAAGGACAGGACACTGAGTGGTGATGTGGGTTCTGTCCTTGGGATGGACAGGAAACACTGTGGTGATGTGGGATCTGACCTAGGGATGGATAGGAAACTCTGCAGTGAATGTAAGACTGCCCCTATCGATGGATAGGAAACTCTGTGGTGATGTGGGATCTGCCCTAGCGATGGACAGGAAACTCTGTGGTGATGTGGGATCTGCCCTAGGTATGGACAGTAATCTCTGTGGTGATGTGGGATCTGCCTTAGGGATGGATAGGAATCTCTGTGGTGTTGTGGGATCTGCCCTAGGGATGGATAGGAAACTTTGTGGTGATGTGGGATCTGACCTAGGGATGGATAGGAAACTCTGCAGTGAATGTAAGACTGCCCCTATCGATGGATAGGAAACTCTGTGGTTATATGGGATCTGTCCTTGGGATGGACAGGAAACACTGTGGTGATGCGGGATCTGCCCTACGTATGGACCGGCAACTCTGTAGTGATGTGGGATCTGCCCGAGCATATGGACAGGAATCTCCGTGGTGATGTGGGATCTGCCCTAGGGATGGATAGGAAACTCTCTTGTGATGTGAGATCTGCCTGGTGATGGACAGGAAACTCTTTGATGATTTGGGATCTGCCCTGGTGCTGCACAGGAAACACTGTGGTGATGTGGGATCTGCCCTGGGTATGGATAGGAAACTCTGTGGTGTTGTGGGATCTGTCCTGTTGAAGGACAGGACACTCAGTGGTGATGTGGGATCTGTCCTTGGGATGGACAGGAAACACTGTGGTGATGTGGGATCTGACCTAGGGATGGATAGGAAACTCTGCAGTGAATGTAAGACTGCCCCTATCGATGGATAGGAAACTCTGTGGTGATGTGGGATCTGCCCTAGCGATGGACAGGAAACTCTGTGGTGATGTGGGATCTGCCCTAGGTATGGACAGGAAGCTCTGTGGTGATGTGGGATCTGCCTTAGGGATGGATAGGAATCTCTGTGGTGTTGTGGGATCTGCCCTAGGGATGCACAGGAAACTCTGTGGTGATGTGGGATCTGCACTAGGGATGGATAGGTAACTCTGTGGTGTTCTGGGATCTGTCCTGTTGAAGGACAGGACACTCAGTGGTGATGTGGGATCTGTCCTTGGGATGGAGAGGAAACGCTGTGGTGATGTGGGTTCTGCCCTAGGGATGGATAGGAAACTGTGTGGTGCTTTGGGATCTGCCCTAGGGATGGACAGGAAACTCTGTGCTGATGTGGGATCTGCCCTAGGTATGGACAGGAATCTCTGTGATAATGTGGGATCTGCCCTAGGGATGGATAGGAAACTCTGTGGTGTTGTGGGATCTGTCCTGTTGAAGGACAGGACACTCAGTGGTGATGTGGGATCTGTCCTTGGGATGGACAGGAAACGCTGTGGTGATGTGGGATCTGCCCTAGGGATGGATAGGAAACTGTGTGGTGCTTTGGGATCTGCCCTAGGGATGGACAGGAAACTCTGTGGTGATGTGGGATCTGCCCTAGGTATGGACAGGAATCTCTGTGGTGATGTGGGATCTGCCCTAGGGATGGATAGGAAACTCTGTGGTGTTGTGGGATCTGTCGTAGGTATGGACAGGAAACTCTGTGGTGATGTGAGATCTGCCCTAGGGATGCACAGGAAACTTTGTGGTGATGTCGGATCTGACCTAGGGATGGATAGGAAACTCTGCAGTGAATGTAAGACTGCCCCTATCGATGGATAGGAAACTCTGTGGTGATGTGGGATCTGTCCTAGGGATGGATCAGAAACTCTGTGGTGATGTGGGATCTGCCCTAGGGATGGACAGGAAACTCTGTGGTGATGTGTGATCTGCCCTAGGTATGGACAGGAATCTCAGTGGTGATGTGGGATCTGCCCTAGGGATGGATAGGAAACTCTGTGGTGTTGTGGGATCTGTCCTGTTGAAGGCAGGACACTCAGTGGTGATGTGGGATCTGTCCTTGGGATGGACAGGAAACGCTGTGGTGATGTGGGATCTGCCCTAGGGATGGATAGGAAACTGTGTGGTGCTTTGGGATCTGCCCTAGGGTTGGACAGGAAACTGTGTGGTGATGTGGGATCTGCCCTAGGTATGGACAGGAAGCTCTGTGGTGATGTGGGATCTGCACTAGGGTTGGATTGGAAACTCTGTGGTGATGTGGGATCTGTCCTTTTGAAGGACAGGACACTCAGTGGTGATGTGGGATCTGTCCTTGGGATGGACAGGAAACACTGTGGTGATGTGGGATCGGCCCTACGTATGGACCGGCAACTCTGTAGTGATGTGGGATCTGTCCTAGGGATGGACAGGAAAATCTGTGGTGTTGTGCGATCTGTCGTAGGTATGGACAGGAAACAATGTGGTGATGTGGGATCTGCCCCAGGGATGGATAGGAAACTCTGTGGTGATGTGGGATCTGTCCTTGGGATGGACAGGAAACACTGTGGTGATGCGGGATCTGCCCTACGTATGGACCGGCAACTCTGTAGTGATGTGGGATCTGCCCGAGCATATGGACAGGAATCTCTGTGGTGATGTGGGATCTGCCCTAGGGATGGACAGGAAACTCTGTGGTGATGTGAGATCTGCCCTGGTGATGGACAGGAAACTCTGTGGTGATGTGGGATCTGTTCTAAGGATGGACAGGAAACTCTCTTGTGATGTGAGATCTGCCCTGGTGATGGACAGGAAACTCTGTGGTGATGTGGGACCTGTTTTAAGGATGGACAGGAAACTCTCTTGTGATGTGAGATCTGCCTGTTGATCGACAGGAAACTCTTTGACGATGTGGGATCTGTCCTGGTGATGGACAGGAAGCTCTGCAGTAATGTGGGATATGCCCTGGTGCTGCACAGGAAACTCTGTGGTGATGTGGGATCTGTCCTATGGATGGACAGGAAACTGTGTGGTGCCTTGTGATCTGCCCTAGGGATGGACAGGAAACTCTGTGGTGATGTGGGATCTGCCCTAGGTATGGATAGGAAACTCTGTGGTGTTGTGGGATCTGTCCTGTTGAAGGACAGGACACTCAGTGGTGATGTGGGATCTGTCCTTGGGATGGACAGGAAACACTGTGGTGAAGTAAGATCTGCCCTAGGGATGGACAGGAAACTCTGTGGTGATGTGGGATCTGCCCTGGGTATGGATAGGAAACTCTGTGGTGTTGTGGGATCTGTCCTGTTGAAGGACAGGACACTCAGTGGTGATGTGGGATCTGTCCTTGGGATGAACAGGAAACACTGTGGTGATGTGGGATCTGACCTAGGGATGGATAGGAAACTCTGCAGTGAATGTAAGACTGCCCCTATCGATGGATAGGAAACTCTGTGGTGATGTGGGATCTGCCCTAGCGATGGACAGGAAACTCTGTGGTGATGTGGGATCTGCCCTAGGTATGGACAGGAAGCTCTGTGGTGATGTGGGATCTGCATTAGGGATGGATAGGAATCTCTGTGGTGTTGTGGGATCTGCCCTAGGGATGCACAGGAAACTCTGTGGTGATGTGGGATCTGCACTAGGGATGGATAGGTAACTCTGTGGTGTTCTGGGATCTGTCCTGTTGAAGGACAGGACACTCAGTGGTGATGTGGGATCTGTCCTTGGGATGGAGAGGAAACGCTGTGGTGATGTGGGATCTGCCCTAGGGATGGATAGGAAACTGTGTGGTGCTTTGGGATCTGCCCTAGGGATGGACAGGAAACTCTGTGCTGATGTGGGATCTGCCCTAGGTATGGACAGGAATCTCTGTGATAATGTGGGATCTGCCCTAGGGATGGATAGGAAACTCTGTGGTGTTGTGGGATCTGTCGTAGGTATGGACAGGAAACTCTGTGGTGATGTGAGATCTGCCCTTGGGATGCACAGGAAACTTTGTGGTGATGTGGGATCTGACCTAGGGATGGATAGGAAACTCTGCAGTGAATGTAAGACTGCCCCTATCGATGGATAGGAAACTCGGTGGTGATGTGGGATCTGTCCTAGGGATGGATCAGAAACTCTGTGGTGATGTGGGATCTGCCCTAGGGATGGACAGGAAACTCTGTGGTGATGTGTGATCTGCCCTAGGTATGGACAGGAATCTCAGTGGTGATGTGGGATCTGCCCTAGGGATGGATAGGAAACTCTGTGGTGTTGTGGGATCTGTCCTGTTGAAGGCAGGACACTCAGTGGTGATGTGGGATCTGTCCTTGGGATGGACAGGAAACGCTGTGGTGATGTGGGATCTGCCCTAGGGATGGATAGGAAACTGAGTGGTGCTTTGGGATCTGCCCTAGGGTTGGACAGGAAACTCTGTGGTGATGTGGGATCTGCCCTAGGTATGGACAGGAATCTCTGTGGTGATGTGGGATCTGCCCTAGGGTTGGATTGGAAACTCTGTGGTGATGTGGGATCTGTCCTGTTGAAGGACAGGACACTCAGTGGTGATGTGGGATCTGTCCTTGGGATGGACAGGAAACACTGTGGTGATGTGGGATCGGCCCTACGTATGGACAGGAATCTCTGTGATGATCTGGGATCTGCCCTAGGGATGGATAGGAAACTCTGTGGTGTTGTGGGATCTGTCCTGTTGAAGGACAGGACACTCAGTGGTGATGTGGGATCTGTCCTTGGGATGGACAGGAAACGCTGTGGTGATGTGGGATCTGCCCTAGGGATGGATAGGAAACTGTGTGGTGCTTTGGGATCTGCCCTAGGGATGGACAGGAAACTCTGTGGTGATGTGGGATCTGCCCTAGGTATGGACAGGAATCTCTGTGGTGATGTGGGATCTGCCCTAGGGATGGATAGGAAACTCTGTGGTGTTGTGGGATCTGTCGTAGGTATGGACAGGAAACTCTGTGGTGATGTGAGATCTGCCCTTGGGATGCACAGGAAACTTTGTGGTGATGTGGGATCTGACCTAGGGATGGATAGGAAACTCTGCAGTGAATGTAAGACTGCCCCTATCGATGGATAGGAAACTCTGTGGTGATGTGGGATCTGTCCTAGGGATGGATCAGAAACTCTGTGGTGATGTGGGATCTGCCCTAGGGATGGACAGGAAACTCTGTGGTGATGTGGGATCTGCCCGAGCATATGGACAGGAATCTCTGTGGTGATGTGGGATCTGCCCTAGGGATGGATAGGAAACTCTGTGGTGATGTGGGATCTGTCCTAGGGATGGACAGGAATCTCTGTGGTGATGTGGGATCTGTCCTATGGATGGACAGGAAACAGTATGGTGATGTGGGATCTGTCCTAGGGATGTACAGGAAACTCTGTGGTGATGTGGGAACTGTCTTAGGGATGGACAGGATCTCTGTTGTGATGTGGGATCTGCCCTAGGGATGGATAGGAATCTCGGTGGTGATGTGGGATCTGTCCTAGGGATGGACAGGAATCTCTGTGGTGATGTGGGATCTGTCCTATGGATGGGCAGGAAACAGTGTGGTGCCTTGGGATCTGCCCTAGGGATGGACAGGAAACTCTGTGGTGATGTGGGATCTGCCCTGGGTATGGATAGGAAACTCTGTGGTGTTGTGGGATCTGTCCTGTTGAAGGACAGGACACTAAGTGGTGATGTGGGATCTGTCCTTGGGATGGACAGGAAACACTGTGGTGATGTGGGATCTGACCTAGGGATGGATAGGAAACTCTGCAGTGAATGTAAGACTGCCCCTATCGATGGATAGGAAACTCTGTGGTGATGTGGGATCTGCCCTAGCGATGGACAGGAAACTCTGTGGTGATGTGGGATCTGCCCTAGGTATGGACAGGAAACTTTGTGGTGATGTGGGATCTGACCTAGGGATGGATAGGAAACTCTGCAGTGAATGTAAGACTGCCCCTATCGATGGATAGGAAACTCTGTGGTGATGTGGGATCTGCCCTAGCGATGGACAGGAAACTCTGTGGTGATGTGGGATCTGCCCTAGGTATGGACAGGAATCTCTGTGGTGATGTGGGATCTGCCTTAGGGATGGATAGGAATCTCTGTGGTGATGTGGGATCTGCCCTAGGGATGCACAGGAAACTCTGTGGTGATGTGGGATCTGCACTAGGGATGGATAGGAAACTCTGTTGTGTTCTGGGATCTGTCCTGTTGAAGGACAGGACACTCAGTGGTGATGTGGGATCTGTCCTTGGGATGGAGAGGAAACGCTGTGGTGATGTGGGATCTGCCCTAGGTATGGACAGGAATCTCTGTGGTGATGTGGGATCTGCCTTAGGGATGGATAGGAAACTCTGTGGTGTTGTGGGATCTGCCCTAGGGATGCACAGGAAACTCTGTGGTGATGTGGGATCTGCACTAGGGATGGATAGGAAACTCTGTGGTGTTCTGGGATCTGTCCTGTTGAAGGACAGGACACTCAGTGGTGATGTGGGATCTGTCCTTGGGATGGAGAGGAAACGCTGTGGTGATGTGGGATCTGCCCTAGGGATGGATAGGAAACTGTGTGGTGCTTTGGGATCTGCCCTAGGGATGGACAGGAAACTCTGTGCTGATGTGGGATCTGCCCTAGGTATGGACAGGAATCTCTGTGATGATGTGGGATCTGCCCTAGGGATGGATAGGAAACTCTGTGGTGTTGTGGGATCTGTCCTGTTGAAGGACAGGACACTCAGTGGTGATGTGGGATCTGTCCTTGGGATGGACAGGAAACGCTGTGGTGATGTGGGATCTGCCCTAGGGATGGATAGGAAACTGTGTGGTGCTTTGGTATCTGCCCTAGGGATGGACAGGAATCTCTGTGGTGATGTGGGATCTGCCCTAGGGATGGATAGGAAACTCTGTGGTGTTGTGGGATCTGTCGTAGGTATGGACAGGAAACTCTGTGGTGATGTGAGATCTGCCCTTGGGATGCACAGGAAACTTTGTGGTGATGTGGGATCTGACCTAGGGATGGATAGGAAACTCTGCAGTGAATGTAAGACTGCCCCTATCGATGGATAGGAAACTCTGTGGTGATGTGGGATTTGTCCTAGGGATGGATCAGAAACTCTGTGGTGATGTGGGATTTGCCCTAGGGATGGACAGGAAACTCTGTGGTGATGTGGGATCTGCCCGAGCATATGGACAGGAATCTCTGTGGTGATGTGGGATCTGCCCTAGGGATGGATAGGAAACTCTGTGGTGATGTGGGATCTGTCCTAGGGATGGACAGGAATCTCTGTGGTGATGTGGGATCTGTCCTATGGATGGACAGGAAACAGTATGGTGATGTGGGATCTGTCCTAGGGATGTACAGGAAACTCTGTGGTGATGTGGGAACTGCCTTAGGGATGGACAGGATCTCTGTTGTGATGTGGGATCTGCCCTAGGGATGGATAGGAATCTCGGTGGTGATGTGGGATCTGTCCTAGGGATGGACAGGAATCTCTGTGGTGATGTGGGATCTGTCCTATGGATGGGCAGGAAACAGTGTGGTGATGTGGGATCTTTTCTAAGGATGGACAGGAAACTCTGTGGTGATGTGGGAACTGTCCTAGGGATGGACAGGATCTCTGTTGTGATGTAGGATCTGTCCTAGGGATGGATCGGAAACTCTGTGGTGATGTGGGATCTGCCCTAGGGATGGATAGGAAACTGTGTGGTGCTTTGGGATCTGCCCTAGGGATGGACAGGAAACTCTGTGGTGATGTGTGATCTGCCCTAGGTATGGACAGGAATCTCTGTGGTGATGTGGGATCTGCCCTAGGGATGGATAGGAAACTCTGTGGTGTTGTGGGATCTGTCCTGTTGAAGGCAGGACACTCAGTGGTGATGTGGGATCTGTCCTAGGGATGGATAGGAAACTGTGTGGTGATGTGGGATCTGACCTAGGGATGGATAGGAAACTGTGTGGTGCTTTGGGATCTGCCCTAGGGTTGGACAGGAAACTCTGTGGTGATGTGGGATCTGCCCTAGGTATGGACAGGAATCTCTGTGGTGATGTGGGATCTGCCCTAGGGATGGATAGGAAACTCTGTGGTGTTGTGGGATCTGCCCTAGGTATGGATAGGAAACACTGTGGTGTTGTGGGATCTGTCCTGTTGAAGGACAGGACACTTAGTGGTGATGTGGGATCTGTCCTTGGGATGGACAGGAAACACTGTGGTGATGTGAGATCTCCCCTAGGGATGCACAGGAAACTTTGTTGTGATGTGGGATCTGACCTAGGGATGGATAGGAAACTCTGCAGTGAATGTAAGACTTCCCCTATCGATGGATAGGAAACTCTGTGGTGATGTGGGATCTGCCCTAGGGATGGACAGGAAACTCGGTGGTGATGTGGGATCTGCCCTAGGTATGGTCAGGAATCTCGGTGGTGATGTGGGATCTGCCTTAGGGATGGATAGGAATCTCTGTGGTGTTGTGGGATCTGCCCTAGGGATGCACAGGAAACTCTGTGGTGATGTGGGATCTGCACTAGGGATGGATAGGAAACTCTGTGGTGTTGTGGGATTTGTCCTGTTGAACGACAGGACACTCAGTGGTGATGTGGGAACTGCCTTAGGGATGGATAGGAAACTGTGTGGTGCTTTGGGATCTGCCCTAGGGATGGACAGGAAACTCTGTGGTGATGTGGGATCTGCCCTAGGTATGGACAGGAATCTCTGTGGTGATGTGGGATCTGCCCTAGGGATGGATAGGAAACTCTGTGGTGTTGTGGGATCTGTCCTGTAGAAGGCAGGACACTCAGTGGTGATGTGGGATCTGTCCTTGGGATGGACAGGAAACGCTGTGGTGATGTGGGATCTGCCCTAGGGATGGATAGGAAACTGTGTGGTGCTTTGGGATCTGCCCTAGGGATGGACAGGAAACTCTGTGGTGATGTGGGATCTGCCCTAGGGATGGACAGGAAACTCTGTGGTGATGTGTGATCTGCCCTAGGTATGGACAGGAATCTCAGTGGTGATGTGGGATCTGCCCTAGGGATGGATAGGAAACTCTGTGGTGTTGTGGGATCTGTCCTGTTGAAGGCAGGACACTCAGTGGTGATGTGGGATCTGTCCTTGGGATGGACAGGAAACGCTGTGGTGATGTGGGATCTGCCCTAGGGATGGATAGGAAACTGTGTGGTGCTTTGGGATCTGCCCTAGGGTTGGACAGGAAACTGTGTGGTGATGTGGGATCTGCCCTAGGTATGGACAGGAAGCTCTGTGGTGATGTGGGATCTGCACTAGGGTTGGATTGGAAACTCTGTGGTGATGTGGGATCTGTCCTTTTGAAGGACAGGACACTCAGTGGTGATGTGGGATCTGTCCTTGGGATGGACAGGAAACACTGTGGTGATGTGGGATCGGCCCTACGTATGGACCGGCAACTCTGTAGTGATGTGGGATCTGTCCTAGGGATGGACAGGAAAATCTGTGGTGTTGTGCGATCTGTCGTAGGTATGGACAGGAAACAATGTGGTGATGTGGGATCTGCCCCAGGGATGGATAGGAAACTCTGTGGTGATGTGGGATCTGTCCTTGGGATGGACAGGAAACACTGTGGTGATGCGGGATCTGCCCTACGTATGGACCGGCAACTCTGTAGTGATGTGGGATCTGCCCGAGCATATGGACAGGAATCTCTGTGGTGATGTGGGATCTGCCCTAGGGATGGACAGGAAACTCTGTGGTGATGTGAGATCTGCCCTGGTGATGGACAGGAAACTCTGTGGTGATGTGGGATCTGTTCTAAGGATGGACAGGAAACTCTCTTGTGATGTGAGATCTGCCCTGGTGATGGACAGGAAACTCTGTGGTGATGTGGGACCTGTTTTAAGGATGGACAGGAAACTCTCTTGTGATGTGAGATCTGACTGTTGATCGACAGGAAACTCTTTGACGATGTGGGATCTGTCCTGGTGATGGACAGGAAGCTCTGCAGTAATGTGGGATATGCCCTGGTGCTGCACAGGAAACTCTGTGGTGATGTGGGATCTGTCCTATGGATGGACAGGAAACTGTGTGGTGCCTTGGGATCTGCCCTAGGGATGGACAGGAAACTCTGTGGTGATGTGGGATCTGCCCTAGGTATGGATAGGAAACTCTGTGGTGTTGTGGGATCTGTCCTGTTGAAGGACAGGACACTCAGTGGTGATGTGGGATCTGTCCTTGGGATGGACAGGAAACACTGTGGTGAAGTAAGATCTGCCCTAGGGATGGACAGGAAACTCTGTGGTGATGTGGGATCTGCCCTGGGTATGGATAGGAAACTCTGTGGTGTTGTGGGATCTGTCCTGTTGAAGGACAGGACACTCAGTGGTGATGTGGGATCTGTCCTTGGGATGAACAGGAAACACTGTGGTGATGTGGGATCTGACCTAGGGATGGATAGGAAACTCTGCAGTGAATGTAAGACTGCCCCTATCGATGGATAGGAAACTCTGTGGTGATGTGGGATCTGCCCTAGCGATGGACAGGAAACTCTGTGGTGATGTGGGATCTGCCCTAGGTATGGACAGGAAGCTCTGTGGTGATGTGGGATCTGCATTAGGGATGGATAGGAATCTCTGTGGTGTTGTGGGATCTGCCCTAGGGATGCACAGGAAACTCTGTGGTGATGTGGGATCTGCACTAGGGATGGATAGGTAACTCTGTGGTGTTCTGGGATCTGTCCTGTTGAAGGACAGGACACTCAGTGGTGATGTGGGATCTGTCCTTGGGATGGAGAGGAAACGCTGTGGTGATGTGGGATCTGCCCTAGGGATGGATAGGAAACTGTGTGGTGCTTTGGGATCTGCCCTAGGGATGGACAGGAAACTCTGTGCTGATGTGGGATCTGCCCTAGGTATGGACAGGAATCTCTGTGATAATGTGGGATCTGCCCTAGGGATGGATAGGAAACTCTGTGGTGTTGTGGGATCTGTCGTAGGTATGGACAGGAAACTCTGTGGTGATGTGAGATCTGCCCTTGGGATGCACAGGAAACTTTGTGGTGATGTGGGATCTGACCTAGGGATGGATAGGAAACTCTGCAGTGAATGTAAGACTGCCCCTATCGATGGATAGGAAACTCGGTGGTGATGTGGGATCTGTCCTAGGGATGGATCAGAAACTCTGTGGTGATGTGGGATCTGCCCTAGGGATGGACAGGAAACTCTGTGGTGATGTGTGATCTGCCCTAGGTATGGACAGGAATCTCAGTGGTGATGTGGGATCTGCCCTAGGGATGGATAGGAAACTCTGTGGTGTTGTGGGATCTGTCCTGTTGAAGGCAGGACACTCAGTGGTGATGTGGGATCTGTCCTTGGGATGGACAGGAAACGCTGTGGTGATGTGGGATCTGCCCTAGGGATGGATAGGAAACTGAGTGGTGCTTTGGGATCTGCCCTAGGGTTGGACAGGAAACTCTGTGGTGATGTGGGATCTGCCCTAGGTATGGACAGGAATCTCTGTGGTGATGTGGGATCTGCCCTAGGGTTGGATTGGAAACTCTGTGGTGATGTGGGATCTGTCCTGTTGAAGGACAGGACACTCAGTGGTGATGTGGGATCTGTCCTTGGGATGGACAGGAAACACTGTGGTGATGTGGGATCGGCCCTACGTATGGACAGGAATCTCTGTGATGATCTGGGATCTGCCCTAGGGATGGATAGGAAACTCTGTGGTGTTGTGGGATCTGTCCTGTTGAAGGACAGGACACTCAGTGGTGATGTGGGATCTGTCCTTGGGATGGACAGGAAACGCTGTGGTGATGTGGGATCTGCCCTAGGGATGGATAGGAAACTGTGTGGTGCTTTGGGATCTGCCCTAGGGATGGACAGGAAACTCTGTGGTGATGTGGGATCTGCCCTAGGTATGGACAGGAATCTCTGTGGTGATGTGGGATCTGCCCTAGGGATGGATAGGAAACTCTGTGGTGTTGTGGGATCTGTCGTAGGTATGGACAGGAAACTCTGTGGTGATGTGAGATCTGCCCTTGGGATGCACAGGAAACTTTGTGGTGATGTGGGATCTGACCTAGGGATGGATAGGAAACTCTGCAGTGAATGTAAGACTGCCCCTATCGATGGATAGGAAACTCTGTGGTGATGTGGGATCTGTCCTAGGGATGGATCAGAAACTCTGTGGTGATGTGGGATCTGCCCTAGGGATGGACAGGAAACTCTGTGGTGATGTGGGATCTGCCCGAGCATATGGACAGGAATCTCTGTGGTGATGTGGGATCTGCCCTAGGGATGGATAGGAAACTCTGTGGTGATGTGGGATCTGTCCTAGGGATGGACAGGAATCTCTGTGGTGATGTGGGATCTGTCCTATGGATGGACAGGAAACAGTATGGTGATGTGGGATCTGTCCTAGGGATGTACAGGAAACTCTGTGGTGATGTGGGAACTGTCTTAGGGATGGACAGGATCTCTGTTGTGATGTGGGATCTCCCCTAGGGATGGATAGGAATCTCGGTGGTGATGTGGGATCTGTCCTAGGGATGGACAGGAATCTCTGTGGTGATGTGGGATCTGTCCTATGGATGGGCAGGAAACAGTGTGGTGCCTTGGGATCTGCCCTAGGGATGGACAGGAAACTCTGTGGTGATGTGGGATCTGCCCTGGGTATGGATAGGAAACTCTGTGGTGTTGTGGGATCTGTCCTGTTGAAGGACAGGACACTAAGTGGTGATGTGGGATCTGTCCTTGGGATGGACAGGAAACACTGTGGTGATGTGGGATCTGACCTAGGGATGGATAGGAAACTCTGCAGTGAATGTAAGACTGCCCCTATCGATGGATAGGAAACTCTGTGGTGATGTGGGATCTGCCCTAGGTATGGACAGGAAACTTTGTGGTGATGTGGGATCTGACCTAGGGATGGATAGGAAACTCTGCAGTGAATGTAAGACTGCCCCTATCGATGGATAGGAAACTCTGTGGTGATGTGGGATCTGCCCTAGCGATGGACAGGAAACTCTGTGGTGATGTGGGATCTGCCCTAGGTATGGACAGGAATCTCTGTGGTGATGTGGGATCTGCCTTAGGGATGGATAGGAATCTCTGTGGTGTTGTGGGATCTGCCCTAGGGATGCACAGGAAACTCTGTGGTGATGTGGGATCTGCACTAGGGATGGATAGGAAACTCTGTTGTGTTCTGGGATCTGTCCTGTTGAAGGACAGGACACTCAGTGGTGATGTGGGATCTGTCCTTGGGATGGAGAGGAAACGCTGTGGTGATGTGGGATCTGCCCTAGGTATGGACAGGAATCTCTGTGGTGATGTGGGATCTGCCTTAGGGATGGATAGGAAACTCTGTGGTGTTGTGGGATCTGCCCTAGGGATGCACAGGAAACTCTGTGGTGATGTGGGATCTGCACTAGGGATGGATAGGAAACTCTGTGGTGTTCTGGGATCTGTCCTGTTGAAGGACAGGACACTCAGTGGTGATGTGGGATCTGTCCTTGGGATGGAGAGGAAACGCTGTGGTGATGTGGGATCTGCCCTAGGGATGGATAGGAAACTGTGTGGTGCTTTGGGATCTGCCCTAGGGATGGACAGGAAACTCTGTGCTGATGTGGGATCTGCCCTAGGTATGGACAGGAATCTCTGTGATGATGTGGGATCTGCCCTAGGGATGGATAGGAAACTCTGTGGTGTTGTGGGATCTGTCCTGTTGAAGGACAGGACACTCAGTGGTGATGTGGGATCTGTCCTTGGGATGGACAGGAAACGCTGTGGTGATGTGGGATCTGCCCTAGGGATGGATAGGAAACTCTGTGGTGCTTTGGTATCTGCCCTAGGGATGGACAGGAATCTCTGTGGTGATGTGGGATCTGCCCTAGGGATGGATAGGAAACTCTGTGGTGTTGTGGGATCTGTCGTAGGTATGGACAGGAAACTCTGTGGTGATGTGAGATCTGCCCTTGGGATGCACAGGAAACTTTGTGGTGATGTGGGATCTGACCTAGGGATGGATAGGAAACTCTGCAGTGAATGTAAGACTGCCCCTATCGATGGATAGGAAACTCTGTGGTGATGTGGGATTTGTCCTAGGGATGGATCAGAAACTCTGTGGTGATGTGGGATTTGCCCTAGGGATGGACAGGAAACTCTGTGGTGATGTGGGATCTGCCCGAGCATATGGACAGGAATCTCTGTGGTGATGTGGGATCTGCCCTAGGGATGGATAGGAAACTCTGTGGTGATGTGGGATCTGTCCTAGGGATGGACAGGAATCTCTGTGGTGATGTGGGATCTGTCCTATGGATGGACAGGAAACAGTATGGTGATGTGGGATCTGTCCTAGGGATGTACAGGAAACTCTGTGGAGATGTGGGAACTGCCTTAGGGATGGACAGGATCTCTGTTGTGATGTGGGATCTGCCCTAGGGATGGATAGGAATCTCGGTGGTGATGTGGGATCTGTCCTAGGGATGGACAGGAATCTCTGTGGTGATGTGGGATCTGTCCTATGGATGGGCAGGAAACAGTGTGGTGATGTGGGATCTTTTCTAAGGATGGACAGGAAACTCTGTGGTGATGTGGGAACTGTCCTAGGGATGGACAGGATCTCTGTTGTGATGTAGGATCTGTCCTAGGGATGGATCGGAAACTCTGTGGTGATGTGGGATCTGCCCTAGGGATGGATAGGAAACTGTGTGGTGCTTTGGGATCTGCCCTAGGGATGGACAGGAAACTCTGTGGTGATGTGTGATCTGCCCTAGGTATGGACAGGAATCTCTGTGGTGATGTGGGATCTGCCCTAGGGATGGATAGGAAACTCTGTGGTGTTGTGGGATCTGTCCTGTTGAAGGCAGGACACTCAGTGGTGATGTGGGATCTGTCCTAGGGATGGATAGGAAACTGTGTGGTGATGTGGGATCTGACCTAGGGATGGATAGGAAACTGTGTGGTGCTTTGGGATCTGCCCTAGGGTTGGACAGGAAACTCTGTGGTGATGTGGGATCTGCCCTAGGTATGGACAGGAATCTCTGTGGTGATGTGGGATCTGCCCTAGGGATGGATAGGAAACTCTGTGGTGTTGTGGGATCTGCCCTAGGTATGGATAGGAAACACTGTGGTGTTGTGGGATCTGTCCTGTTGAAGGACAGGACACTTAGTGGTGATGTGGGATCTGTCCTTGGGATGGACAGGAAACACTGTGGTGATGTGAGATCTCCCCTAGGGATGCACAGGAAACTTTGTTGTGATGTGGGATCTGACCTAGGGATGGATAGGAAACTCTGCAGTGAATGTAAGACTTCCCCTATCGATGGATAGGAAACTCTGTGGTGATGTGGGATCTGCCCTAGGGATGGACAGGAAACTCGGTGGTGATGTGGGATCTGCCCTAGGTATGGTCAGGAATCTCGGTGGTGATGTGGGATCTGCCTTAGGGATGGATAGGAATCTCTGTGGTGTTGTGGGATCTGCCCTAGGGATGCACAGGAAACTCTGTGGTGATGTGGGATCTGCACTAGGGATGGATAGGAAACTCTGTGGTGTTGTGGGATTTGTCCTGTTGAACGACAGGACACTCAGTGGTGATGTGGGAACTGCCTTAGGGATGGATAGGAAACTGTGTGGTGCTTTGGGATCTGCCCTAGGGATGGACAGGAAACTCTGTGGTGATGTGGGATCTGCCCTAGGTATGGACAGGAATCTCTGTGGTGATGTGGGATCTGCCCTAGGGATGGATAGGAAACTCTGTGGTGTTGTGGGATCTGTCCTGTTGAAGGCAGGACACTCAGTGGTGATGTGGGATCTGTCCTTGGGATGGACAGGAAACGCTGTGGTGATGTGGGATCTGCCCTAGGGATGGATAGGAAACTGTGTGGTGCTTTGGGATCTGCCCTAGGGATGGACAGGAAACTCTGTGGTGATGTGGGATCTGCCCTAGGTATGGACAGGAATCTCTGTGGTGATGTGGGATCTGCCCTAGGGATGGATTGGAAACTCTGTGGTGTTGTGGGATCTGTCCTGTTGAAGGACAGGACACTCAGTGGTGATGTGGGATCTGTCCTTGGGATGGACAGGAAACACTGTGGTGATGTGGGATCTGCCCTACGTATGGACCGGCAACTCTGTAGTGATGTGGGATCTGCCCTAGGGTTGGATAGGAAACTTTGTGGTGATGTGGGATCTGACCTAGGGATGGATAGGAAACTCTGCAGTGAATGTAAGACTGCCCCTATCGATGGATAGAAAACTCTGTGGTGATGTGGGATCTGTCCTTGGGATGGACAGGAAACACTGTGGTGATGCGGGATCTGCCCTACGTATGGACCGGCAACTCTGTAGTAATGTGGGATCTGTCCAAGGGATGGACAGGAAACTCTGTGGTGATGTGGGATCTGCCCTAGGGATGGACAGGAAACTCTGTGGTGATGTGGGATCTGTTCTAAGGATGGACAGGAAACTCTCTTGTGATGTGAGATCTGCCCTGGTGATGGACAGGAAACTCTGTGGTGATGTGGGATCTGTTCTAAGGATGGACAGGAAACTCTCTTGTGATGTGAGATCTGCCCTGGTGATGGACAGGAAACTCTGTGGTGATGTGGGACCTGTTCTAAGGATGGACAGGAAACTCTCTTGTGATGTGAGATCTGCCTGGTGATGGACAGGAAACTCTTTGATGATGTGGGATCTGTCCTGGTGATGGACAGGAAGCTCTGCAGTAATGTGGGATATGCCCGGGTGCTGCACAGGAAACTCTGTGGTGATGTGGGATCTGTCCTAGGGATGGACAGGAAACTGTGTGGTGCCTTGGGATCTGCCCTAGGGATGGACAGGAAACTCTGTGGTGATGTGGGATCTGCCCTAGGTATGGATAGGAAACTCTGTGGTGTTGTGGGATCTGTCCTGTTGAAGGACAGGACACTCAGTGGTGATGTGGGATCTGTCCTTGGGATGGACAGGAAACACTGTGGTGATGTGAGATCTCCCCTAGGGATGCACAGGAAACTTTGTTGTGATGTGGGATCTGACCTAGGGATGGATAGGAAACTCTGCAGTAAATGTAAGACTGCCCCTATCGATGGATAGGAAACTCTGTGGTGATGTGGGATCTGCCCTAGGGATGGACAGGAAACTCTGTGGTGATGTGGGATCTGCCCTAGGTATGGTCAGGAATCTCGGTGGTGATGTGGGATCTGCCTTAGGGATGGATAGGAATCTCTGTGGTGTTGTGGGATCTGCCCTAGGGATGCACAGGAAACTCTGTGGTGATGTGGGATCTGCACTAGGGATGGATAGGAAACTCTGTGGTGTTGTGGGATCTGTCCTGTTGAACGACAGGACACTCAGTGGTGATGTGGGATCTGTCCTTGGGATGGACAGGAAACGCTGTGGTGATGTGGGATCTGACCTAGGGATGGATAGGAAACTGTGTGGTGCTTTGGGATCTGCCCTAGGGATGGACAGGAAACTCTGTGGTGATGTGGGATCTGCCCTAGGTATGGACAGGAATCTCTGTGGTGATGTGGGATCTGCCCTAGGTATGGATAGGAAACTCTGTGGTGTTGTGGGATCTGTCCTGTTGAAGGCAGGACACTCAGTGGTGATGTGGGATCTGTCCTTGGGATGGACAGGAAACGCTGTGCTGATGTGGGATCTGCCCTAGGGATGGATAGGAAACTGTGTGGTGCTTTGGGATCTGCCCTAGGGATGGACAGGAAACTCTGTGGTGATGTGGGATCTGCCCTAGGTATGGACAGGAATCTCTGTGGTGATGTGGGATCTGCCCTAGGGATGGAAAGGAAACTCGGTGGTGTTGTGGGATCTGTCCTGTTGAAGGACAGGACACTCAGTGGTGATGTGGGATCTGTCCTTGGGATGGACAGGAAACACTGTGGTGATGTGGGAACTGCCCTAGGGATGGACAGGAAACTCTGTGGTGTTGTGGGATCTGTCGTAGGTATGGACAGGAAACTCTGTGGTGATGTGAGATCTGCCCTTGGGATGCACAGGAAACTTTGTGGTGATGTGGGATCTGACCTAGGGATGGACAGGAAACTCTGTGGTGATGTGGGATCTGTTCTAAGGATGGACAGGAATCTCTGTGGTGATGTGGGATCTGTCCTATGGATGGACAGGAAACAGTGTGGTGATGTGGGATCTTTTCTAAGGATGGACAGGAAACTCTGTGACGATGTGGGAACTGTCCTAGGGATGGACAGGATCTCTGTTGTGATGTGGGATCTGTCCTAGGGATGGATCGGAAACTCTGTGGTGATGTGGGATCTGCCCTAGGGATGGATAGGAAACTCTGTGGTGATGTGGGATCTGCCCTAGGGATGGATTGGAAACTCTGTGGTGTTGTGGGATCTGTCCTGTTGAAGGACAGGACACTCAGTGGTGATGTGGGATCTGTCCTTGGGATGGACAGGAAACACTGTGGTGATGTGGGATCTGCCCTACGTATGGACCGGCAACTCTGTAGTGATGTGGGATCTGCCCTAGGGTTGGATAGGAAACTTTGTGGTGATGTGGGATCTGACCTAGGGATGGATAGGAAACTCTGCAGTGAATGTAAGACTGCCCCTATCGATGGATAGAAAACTCTGTGGTGATGTGGGATCTGTCCTTGGGATGGACAGGAAACACTGTGGTGATGCGGGATCTGCCCTACGTATGGACCGGCAACTCTGTAGTAATGTGGGATCTGTCCAAGGGATGGACAGGAAACTCTGTGGTGATGTGGGATCTGCCCTAGGGATGGACAGGAAACTCTGTGGTGATGTGGGATCTGTTCTAAGGATGGACAGGAAACTCTCTTGTGATGTGAGATCTGCCCTGGTGATGGACAGGAAACTCTGTGGTGATGTGGGATCTGTTCTAAGGATGGACAGGAAACTCTCTTGTGATGTGAGATCTGCCCTGGTGATGGACAGGAAACTCTGTGGTGATGTGGGACCTGTTCTAAGGATGGACAGGAAACTCTCTTGTGATGTGAGATCTGCCTGGTGATGGACAGGAAACTCTTTGATGATGTGGGATCTGTCCTGGTGATGGACAGGAAGCTCTGCAGTAATGTGGGATATGCCCGGGTGCTGCACAGGAAACTCTGTGGTGATGTGGGATCTGTCCTAGGGATGGACAGGAAACTGTGTGGTGCCTTGGGATCTGCCCTAGGGATGGACAGGAAACTCTGTGGTGATGTGGGATCTGCCCTAGGTATGGATAGGAAACTCTGTGGTGTTGTGGGATCTGTCCTGTTGAAGGACAGGACACTCAGTGGTGATGTGGGATCTGTCCTTGGGATGGACAGGAAACACTGTGGTGATGTGAGATCTCCCCTAGGGATGCACAGGAAACTTTGTTGTGATGTGGGATCTGACCTAGGGATGGATAGGAAACTCTGCAGTAAATGTAAGACTGCCCCTATCGATGGATAGGAAACTCTGTGGTGATGTGGGATCTGCCCTAGGGATGGACAGGAAACTCTGTGGTGATGTGGGATCTGCCCTAGGTATGGTCAGGAATCTCGGTGGTGATGTGGGATCTGCCTTAGGGATGGATAGGAATCTCTGTGGTGTTGTGGGATCTGCCCTAGGGATGCACAGGAAACTCTGTGGTGATGTGGGATCTGCACTAGGGATGGATAGGAAACTCTGTGGTGTTGTGGGATCTGTCCTGTTGAACGACAGGACACTCAGTGGTGATGTGGGATCTGTCCTTGGGATGGACAGGAAACGCTGTGGTGATGTGGGATCTGACCTAGGGATGGATAGGAAACTGTGTGGTGCTTTGGGATCTGCCCTAGGGATGGACAGGAAACTCTGTGGTGATGTGGGATCTGCCCTAGGTATGGACAGGAATCTCTGTGGTGATGTGGGATCTGCCCTAGGTATGGATAGGAAACTCTGTGGTGTTGTGGGATCTGTCCTGTTGAAGGCAGGACACTCAGTGGTGATGTGGGATCTGTCCTTGGGATGGACAGGAAACGCTGTGCTGATGTGGGATCTGCCCTAGGGATGGATAGGAAACTGTGTGGTGCTTTGGGATCTGCCCTAGGGATGGACAGGAAACTCTGTGGTGATGTGGGATCTGCCCTAGGTATGGACAGGAATCTCTGTGGTGATGTGGGATCTGCCCTAGGGATGGAAAGGAAACTCGGTGGTGTTGTGGGATCTGTCCTGTTGAAGGACAGGACACTCAGTGGTGATGTGGGATCTGTCCTTGGGATGGACAGGAAACACTGTGGTGATGTGGGAACTGCCCTAGGGATGGACAGGAAACTCTGTGGTGTTGTGGGATCTGTCGTAGGTATGGACAGGAAACTCTGTGGTGATGTGAGATCTGCCCTTGGGATGCACAGGAAACTTTGTGGTGATGTGGGATCTGACCTAGGGATGGACAGGAAACTCTGTGGTGATGTGGGATCTGTTCTAAGGATGGACAGGAATCTCTGTGGTGATGTGGGATCTGTCCTATGGATGGACAGGAAACAGTGTGGTGATGTGGGATCTTTTCTAAGGATGGACAGGAAACTCTGTGACGATGTGGGAACTGTCCTAGGGATGGACAGGATCTCTGTTGTGATGTGGGATCTGTCCTAGGGATGGATCGGAAACTCTGTGGTGATGTGGGATCTGCCCTAGGGATGGATAGGAAACTGTGTGGTGCTTTGGGATCTGCCCTAGGGATGGACAGGAAACTCTGTGGTGATGTGGGATCTGCCCTAGGTATGGACAGGAATCTCTGTGGTGATGTGGGATGTGCCCTAGGGATGGATAGGAAACTCTGTGGTGTTGTGGGATCTGTCCTGTTGAAGGACAGGACACTCAGTGGTGATGTGGGATCTGTCCTTGGGATGGACAGGAAACACTGTGGTGATGTGGGATCTGCCCTACGTATGGACCGGCCACTCTGTAGTGATGTGGGATCTGTCCTAGGGATGGACAGGAAACTCTGTGGTGATGTGGGATCTGACCTAGGGATGGATAGGAAACTCTGCAGTGAATGTAAGACTGCCCCTATCGATGGATAGGAAACTCTGTGGTGATGTGGGATCTGTCCTAGGGATGGATCGGAAACTCTGTGGTGATGTGGGATTTGCCCTAGGGATGGACAGGAAACTCTGTGGTGATGTGGGATCTGCCCGAGCATATGGACAGGAATCTCTGTGGTGATGTGGGATCTGCCCTAGGGATGGATAGGAAACTCTGTGGTGATGTGGGATCTGTCCTAGGGATGGACAGGAATCTCTGTGGTGATGTGGGATCTGCCCTATGGATGGACAGGAAACAGTATGGTGATGTGGGATCTGTCCTAGGGATGTACAGGAAACTCTGTGGTGATGTGGGAACTGTCCTAGGGATGGACAGGATCTCTGTTGTGATGTGGGATCTGCCCTAGGGATGGATAGGAATCTCGGTGGGGATGTGGGATCTGTCCTAGGGATGGACAGGAATCTCTGTGGTGATGTGGGATCTGTCCTATGGATGGACAGGAAACAGTGTGGTGATGTGGGATCTTTTCTAAGGATGGACAGGAAACTCTGTGGTGATGTGGGAACTGTCCTAGGGATGGACAGGATCTCTGTTGTGATGTGGGATCTGTCCTAGGGATGGATCGGAAACTCTGTGGTGATGTGGGATCTGCCCTAGGGATGGATAGGAAACTGTGTGGTGCTTTGGGATCTGCCCTAGGGATGGACAGGAAACTCTGTGGTGATGTGGGATCTGCCCTAGGTATGGACAGGAATCTCTGTGGTGATGTGGGATCGGCCCTAGGGATGGATAGGAAACTCTGTGGTGTTGTGGGATCTGTCCTGTTGAAGGCAGGACACTCAGTGGTGATGTGGGATCTGTCCTTGGGATGGACAGGAAACTCTGTGGTGATGTGGGATCTGCCCTAGAGATGGATAGGAAACTGTGTGGTGCTTTGGGATCTGCCCTAGGGATGGACAGGAAACTCTGTGATGATGTGGGATCTGCCCTAGGTATGGACAGGAATCTCTGTGGTGATGTGGGATCTGTTCAAGAATGGATCGGAAACTCTGTGGTGATGTGGGATTTGCCCTAGGGATGGACAGGAAACTCTGTGGTGATGTGGGATCTGCCCTAGGTATGGACAGGAATCTCTGTGGTGATGTGGGATCTGACCTAGGGATGGATAGGAAACTCTGCAGTGAATGTAAGACTGCCCCTATCGATGGATAGGAAACTCTGTGGTGATGTGGGATTTGTCCTAGGGATGGATCAGAAACTCTGTGGTGATGTGGGATTTGCCCTAGGGATGGACAGGAAACTCTGTGGTGATGTGGGATCTGCCCGAGCATATGGACAGGAATCTCTGTGGTGATGTGGGATCTGCCCTAGGGATGGATAGGAAACTCTGTGGTGATGTGGGATCTGTCCTAGGGATGGACAGGAATCTCTGTGGTGATGTGGGATCTGTCCTATGGATGGACAGGAAACAGTATGGTGATGTGGGATCTGTCCTAGGGATGTACAGGAAACTCTGTGGTGATGTGGGAACTGCCTTAGGGATGGACAGGATCTCTGTTGTGATGTGGGATCTGCCCTAGGGATGGATAGGAATCTCGGTGGTGATGTGGGATCTGTCCTAGGGATAGACAGGAATCTCTGTGGTGATGTGGGATCTGTCCTATGGATGGGCAGGAAACAGTGTGGTGATGTGGGATCTTTTCTAAGGATGGACAGGAAACTCTGTGGTGATGTGGGAACTGTCCTAGGGATGGACAGGATCTCTGTTGTGATGTAGGATCTGTCCTAGGGATGGATCGGAAACTCTGTGGTGATGTGGGATCTGCCCTAGGGATGGATAGGAAACTGTGTGGTGCTTTGGGATCTGCCCTAGGGATGGACAGGAAACTCTGTGGTGATGTGTGATCTGCCCTAGGTATGGACAGGAATCTCTGTGGTGATGTGGGATCTGCCCTAGGGATGGATAGGAAACTCTGTGGTGTTGTGGGATTTGCCCTAGGGATGGACAGGAAACTCTGTGGTGATGTGGGATCTGCCCGAGCATATGGACAGGAATCTCTGTGGTGATGTGGGATCTGCCCTAGGGATGGATAGGAAACTCTGTGGTGATGTGGGATCTGTCCTAGGGATGGACAGGAATCTCTGTGGTGATGTGGGATCTGCCCTATGGATGGACAGGAAACAGTATGGTGATGTGGGATCTGTCCTAGGGATGTACAGGAAACTCTGTGGTGATGTGGGAACTGTCCTAGGGATGGACAGGATCTCTGTTGTGATGTGGGATCTGCCCTAGGGATGGATAGGAATCTCGGTGGGGATGTGGGATCTGTCCTAGGGATGGACAGGAATCTCTGTGGTGATGTGGGATCTGTCCTATGGATGGACAGGAAACAGTGTGGTGATGTGGGATCTTTTCTAAGGATGGACAGGAAACTCTGTGGTGATGTGGGAACTGTCCTAGGGATGGACAGGATCTCTGTTGTGATGTGGGATCTGTCCTAGGGATGGATCGGAAACTCTGTGGTGATGTGGGATCTGCCCTAGGGATGGATAGGAAACTGTGTGGTGCTTTGGGATCTGCCCTAGGGATGGACAGGAAACTCTGTGGTGATGTGGGATCTGCCCTAGGTATGGACAGGAATCTCTGTGGTGATGTGGGATCGGCCCTAGGGATGGATAGGAAACTCTGTGGTGTTGTGGGATCTGTCCTGTTGAAGGCAGGACACTCAGTGGTGATGTGGGATCTGTCCTTGGGATGGACAGGAAACTCTGTGGTGATGTGGGATCTGCCCTAGAGATGGATAGGAAACTGTGTGGTGCTTTGGGATCTGCCCTAGGGATGGACAGGAAACTCTGTGATGATGTGGGATCTGCCCTAGGTATGGACAGGAATCTCTGTGGTGATGTGGGATCTGTTCAAGAATGGATCGGAAACTCTGTGGTGATGTGGGATTTGCCCTAGGGATGGACAGGAAACTCTGTGGTGATGTGGGATCTGCCCTAGGTATGGACAGGAATCTCTGTGGTGATGTGGGATCTGCCCTAGGGATGGATAGGAAACTCTGTGGTGTTGTGGGATCTGTCGTAGGTATGGACAGGAAACTCTGTGGTGATGTGAGATCTGCCCTTGGGATGCACAGGAAACTCTGTGGTGATGTGGGATCTGACCTAGGGATGGATAGGAAACTCTGCAGTGAATGTAAGACTACCCCTATCGATGGATAGGAAACTCTGTGGTGATGTGGGATCTGTCCTAGGGATGGATCGGAAACTCTGTGGTGATGTGGGATCTGCCCTAGGGATGGACAGGAAACTCTGTGGTGATGTGGGATCTGCCCGAGCATATGGACAGGAATCTCTGTGGTGATGTGGGATCTGCCCTAGGGATGGATAGGAAACTCTGTGGTGATGTGGGATCTGTCCTAGGGATGGACAGGAATCTCTGTGGTGATGTGGGATCTGCCCTATGGATGGACAGGAAACAGTATGGTGATGTGGGATCTGTCCTAGGGATGTACAGGAAACTCTGTGGTGATGTGGGAACTGTCCTAGGGATGGACAGGATCTCTGTGGTGATGTGGGATCTGCCCTAGCGATGGACAGGAAACTCTGTGGTGATGTGGGATCTGCCCTAGGTATGGACAGGAAGCTCTGTGGTGATGTGGGATCTGCATTAGGGATGGATAGGAATCTCTGTGGTGTTGTGGGATCTGCCCTAGGGATGCACAGGAAACTCTGTGGTGATGTGGGATCTGCACTAGGGATGGATAGGTAACTCTGTGGTGTTGTGGGATCTGTCCTGTTGAAGGACAGGACACTCAGTGGTGATGTGGGATCTGTCCTTGGGATGGAGAGGAAACACTGTGGTGATGTGGGATCTGCCCTAGGGATGGATAGGAAACTGTGTGGTGCTTTGGGATCTGCCCTAGGGATGGACAGGAAACTCTGTGCTGATGTGGGATCTGCCCTAGGTATGGACAGGAATCTCTGTGATAATGTGGGATCTGCCCTAGGGATGGATAGGAAACTCTGTGGTGTTGTGGGATCTGTCGTAGGTATGGACAGGAAACTCTGTGCTGATGTGGGATCTGCCCTAGGTATGGACAGGAATCTCTGTGATAATGTGGGATCTGCCCTAGGGATGGATAGGAAACTCTGTGGTGATGTGGGATCTGACCTAGGGATGGATAGGAAACTCTGCAGTGAATGTAAGACTGCCCCTATCGATGGATAGGAAACTCGGTGGTGATGTGGGATCTGTCCTAGGGATGGATCAGAAACTCTGTGGTGATGTGGGATCTGCCCTAGGGATGGACAGGAAACTCTGTGGTGATGTGTGATCTGCCCTAGGTATGGACAGGAATCTCAGAGGTGATGTGGGATCTGCCCTAGGGATGGATAGGAAACTCTGTGGTGTTGTGGGATCTGTCCTGTTGAAGGCAGGACACTCAGTGGTGATGTGGGATCTGTCCTTGGGATGGACAGGAAACGCTGTGGTGATGTGGGATCTGCCCTAGGGATGGATAGGAAACTGAGTGGTGCTTTGGGATTTGCCCTAGGGTTGGACAGGAAACTCTGTGGTGATGTGGGATCTGCCCTAGGTATGGACAGGAATCTCTGTGGTGATGTGGGATCTGCCCTAGGGTTGGATTGGAAACTCTGTGGTGATGTGGGATCTGTCCTGTTGAAGGACAGGACACTCAGTGGTGATGTGGGATCTGTCCTTGGGATGGACAGGAAACACTGTGGTGATGTGGGATCGGCCCTACGTATGGACAGGAATCTCTGTGATGATCTGGGATCTGCCCTAGGGATGGATAGGAAACTCTGTGGTGTTGTGGGATCTGTCCTGTTGAAGGACAGGACACTCAGTGGTGATGTGGGATCTGTCCTTGGGATGGACAGGAAACGCTGTGGTGATGTGGGATCTGCCCTAGGGATGGATAGGAAACTGTGTGGTGCTTTGGGATCTGCCCTAGGGATGGACAGGAAACTCTGTGGTGATGTGGGATCTGCCCTAGGTATGGACAGGAATCTCTGTGGTGATGTGGGATCTGCCCTAGGGATGGATAGGAAACTCTGTGGTGTTGTGGGATCTGTCGTAGGTATGGACAGGAAACTCTGTGGTGATGTGAGATCTGCCCTTGGGATGCACAGGAAACTTTGTGGTGATGTGGGATCTGACCTAGGGATGGATAGGAAACTCTGCAGTGAATGTAAGACTGCCCCTATCGATGGATAGGAAACTCTGTGGTGATGTGGGATCTGCCCTAGGGATGGACAGGAAACTCTGTGGTGATGTGGGATCTGCCCGAGCATATGGACAGGAATCTCTGTGGTGATGTGGGATCTGCCCTAGGGATGGATAGGAATCTCGGTGGTGATGTGGGATCTGTCCTAGGGATGGACAGGAATCTCTGTGGTGATGTGGGATCTGTCCTATGGACGGGTAGGAAACAGTGTGGTGCCTTGCGATCTGCCCTAGGGATGGACAGGAAACTCTTTGGTGATGTGGGATCTGCCCTGGGTATGGATAGGAAACTCTGTGGTGTTGTGGGATCTGTCCTGTTGAAGGACAGGACACTAAGTGGTGATGTGGGATCTGTCCTTGGGATGGACAGGAAACACTGTGGTGATGTGGGATCTGACCTAGGGATGGATAGGAAACTCTGCAGTGAATGTAAGACTGCCCCTATCGATGGATAGGAAACTCTGTGGTGATGTGGGATCTGCCCTAGCGATGGACAGGAAACTCTGTGGTGATGTGGGATCTGCCCTAGGTATGGACAGGAAACTTTGTGGTGATGTGGGATCTGACCTAGGGATGGATAGGAAACTCTGCAGTGAATGTAAGACTGCCCCTATCGATGGATAGGAAACTCTGTGGTGATGTGGGATCTGCCCTAGCGATGGACAGGAAACTCTGTGGTGATGTGGGATCTGCCCTAGGTATGGACAGGAATCTCTGTGGTGATGTGGGATCTGCCTTAGGGATGGATAGGAATCTCTGTGGTGTTGTGGGATCTGCCCTAGGGATGCACAGGAAACTCTGTGGTGATGTGGGATCTGCACTAGGGATGGATAGGAAACTCTGTGGTGTTCTGGGATCTGTCCTGTTGAAGGACAGGACACTCAGTGGTGATGTGGGATCTGTCCTTGGGATGGAGAGGAAACGCTGTGGTGATGTGGGATCTGCCCTAGGTATGGACAGGAATCTCTGTGGTGATGTGGGATCTGCCTTAGGGATGAATAGGAAACTCTGTGGTGTTGTGGGATCTGCCCTAGGGATGCACAGGAAACTCTGTGGTGATGTGGGATCTGCACTAGGGATGGATAGGAAACTCTGTGGTGTTCTGGGATCTGTCCTGTTGAAGGACAGGACACTCAGTGGTGATGTGGGATCTGTCCTTGGGATGGAGAGGAAACGCTGTGGTGATGTGGGATCTGCCCTAGGGATGGATAGGAAACTGTGTGGTGCTTTGGGATCTGCCCTAGGGATGGACAGGAAACTCTGTGCTGATGTGGGATCTGCCCTAGGTATGGACAGGAATCTCTGTGATGATGTGGGATCTGCCCTAGGGATGGATAGGAAACTCTGTGGTGTTGTGGGATCTGTCCTGTTGAAGGACAGGACACTCAGTGGTGATGTGGGATCTGTCCTTGGGATGGACAGGAAACGCTGTGGTGATGTGGGATCTGCCCTAGGGATGGATAGGAAACTGTGTGGTGCTTTGGTATCTGCCCTAGGGATGGACAGGAATCTCTGTGGTGATGTGGGATCTGCCCTAGGGATGGATAGGAAACTCTGTGGTGTTGTGGGATCTGTCGTAGGTATGGACAGGAAACTCTGTGGTGATGTGAGATCTGCCCTTGGGATGCACAGGAAACTTTGTGGTGATGTGGGATCTGACCTAGGGATGGATAGGAAACTCTGCAGTGAATGTAAGACTGCCCCTATCGATGGATAGGAAACTCTGTGGTGATGTGGGATTTGTCCTAGGGATGGATCAGAAACTCTGTGGTGATGTGGGATTTGCCCTAGGGATGGACAGGAAACTCTGTGGTGATGTGGGATCTGCCCGAGCATATGGACAGGAATCTCTGTGGTGATGTGGGATCTGCCCTAGGGATGGATAGGAAACTCTGTGATGATGTGGGATCTGTCCTAGGGATGGACAGGAATCTCTGTGGTGATGTGGGATCTGTCCTATGGATGGACAGGAAACAGTATGGTGATGTGGGATCTGTCCTAGGGATGTACAGGAAACTCTGTGGTGATGTGGGAACTGCCTTAGGGATGGACAGGATCTCTGTTGTGATGTGGGATCTGCCCTAGGGATGGATAGGAATCTCGGTGGTGATGTGGGATCTGTCCTAGGGATGGACAGGAATCTCTGTGGTGATGTGGGATCTGTCCTATGGATGGGCAGGAAACAGTGTGGTGATGTGGGATCTTTTCTAAGGATGGACAGGAAACTCTGTGGTGATGTGGGAACTGTCCTAGGGATGGACAGGATCTCTGTTGTGATGTAGGATCTGTCCTAGGGATGGATCGGAAACTCTGTGGTGATGTGGGATCTGCCCTAGGGATGGATAGGAAACTGTGTGGTGCTTTGGGATCTGCCCTAGGGATGGACAGGAAACTCTGTGGTGATGTGTGATCTGCCCTAGGTATGGACAGGAATCTCTGTGGTGATGTGGGATCTGCCCTAGGGATGGATAGGAAACTCTGTGGTGTTGTGGGATCTGTCCTGTTGAAGGCAGGACACTCAGTGGTGATGTGGGATCTGTCCTTGGGATGGACAGGAAACGCTGTGGTGATGTGGGATCTGACCTAGGGATGGATAGGAAACTGTGTGGTGCTTTGGGATCTGCCCTAGGGTTGGACAGGAAACTCTGTGGTGATGTGGGATCTGCCCTAGGTATGGACAGGAATCTCTGTGGTGATGTGGGATCTGCCCTAGGGATGGATAGGAAACTCTGTGGTGTTGTGGGATCTGCCCTAGGTATGGATAGGAAACACTGTGGTGTTGTGGGATCTGTCCTGTTGAAGGACAGGACACTTAGTGGTGATGTGGGATCTGTCCTTGGGATGGACAGGAAACACTGTGGTGATGTGAGATCTCCCCTAGGGATGCACAGGAAACTTTGTTGTGATGTGGGATCTGACCTAGGGATGGATAGGAAACTCTGCAGTGAATGTAAGACTTCCCCTATCGATGGATAGGAAACTCTGTGGTGATGTGGGATCTGCCCTAGGGATGGACAGGAAACTCGGTGGTGATGTGGGATCTGCCCTAGGTATGGTCAGGAATCTCGGTGGTGATGTGGGATCTGCCTTAGGGATGGATAGGAATCTCTGTGGTGTTGTGGGATCTGCCCTAGGGATGCAGAGGAAACTCTGTGGTGATGTGGGATCTGCACTAGGGATGGATAGGAAACTCTGTGGTGTTGTGGGATTTGTCCTGTTGAACGACAGGACACTCAGTGGTGATGTGGGATCTGCCTTAGGGATGGATAGGAAACTGTGTGGTGCTTTGGGATTTTCCCTAGGGATGGACAGGAAACTCTGTGGTGATGTGGGATCTGCCCTAGGTATGGACAGGAATCTCTGTGGTGATGTGGGATCTGCCCTAGGGATGGATAGGAAACTCTGTGGTGTTGTGGGATCTGTCCTGTTGAAGGCAGGACACTCAGTGGTGATGTGGGATCTGTCCTTGGGATGGACAGGAAACGCTGTGGTGATGTGGGATCTGCCCTAGGGATGGATAGGAAACTGTGTGGTGCTTTGGGATCTGCCCTAGGGATGGACAGGAAACTCTGTGGTGATGTGGGATCTGCCCTAGGTATGGACAGGAATCTCTGTGGTGATGTGGGATCTGCCCTAGGGATGGATTGGAAACTCTGTGGTGTTGTGGGATCTGTCCTGTTGAAGGACAGGACACTCAGTGGTGATGTGGGATCTGTCCTTGGGATGGACAGGAAACACTGTGGTGATGTGGGATCTGCCCTACGTATGGACCGGCAACTCTGTAGTGATGTGGGATCTGCCCTAGGGATGGATAGGAAACTTTGTGGTGATGTGGGATCTGACCTAGGGATGGATAGGAAACTCTGCAGTGAATGTAAGACTGCCCCTATCGATGGATAGGAAACTCTGTGGTGATGTGGGATCTGTCCTTGGGATGGACAGGAAACACTGTGGTGATGCGGGATCTGCCCTACGTATGGACCGGCAACTCTGTAGTGATGTGGGATCTGTCCTAGGGATGGACAGGAAACTCTGTGGTGATGTGGGATCTGCCCTAGGGATGGACAGGAAACTCTGTGGTGATGTGGGATCTGTTCTAAGGATGGACAGGAAACTCTCTTGTGATGTGAGATCTGCCCTGGTGATGGACAGGAAACTCTGTGGTGATGTGGGATCTGTTCTAAGGATGGACAGGAAACTCTCTTGTGATGTGAGATCTGCCCTGGTGATGGACAGGAAACTCTGTGGTGATGTGGGACCTGTTCTAAGGATGGACAGGAAACTCTCTTGTGATGTGAGATCTGCCTGGTGATGGACAGGAAACTCTTTGATGATGTGGGATCTGTCCTGGTGATGGACAGGAAGCTCTGCAGTAATGTGGGATATGCCCGGGTGCTGCACAGGAAACTCTGTGGTGATGTGGGATCTGTCCTAGGGATGGACAGGAAACTGTGTGGTGCCTTGGGATCTGCCCTAGGGATGGACAGGAAACTCTGTGGTGATGTGGGATCTGCCCTAGGTATGGATAGGAAACTCTGTGGTGTTGTGGGATCTGTCCTGTTGAAGGACAGGACACTCAGTGGTGATGTACAGGAATTGTGTACAGTTCTGGTCACCGAATTATAGGAAAGATATCAATAAATTAGAGAGAGTGCAGAGACGATTTACTAGGATGTTACCAGGGTTTCAGCACTTAAGTTACAGAGAAAGGTTGAACAAGTTAGGTCTCTATTCATTGGAGCGTAGAAGGTTGAGGGGGGATTTGATCGAGGTATTTAAAATGTTGAGAGGGATAGATAGAGTTGACGTGAATAGGCTGTTTCCATTGAGAGTAGGGGAGATTCAAACGAGAGGACATGATTTGAGAGTTAGGGGGCAAAAGTTTAAGGGAAACACGAGGGGGTATTTCTTTACTCAGAGAGTGATAGCTGTGTGGAATGAGCTTCCTGTAGAAGTAGTAGAGGCCAGATCAGTTGTGTCATTTAAGGTAAAATTGGATAGGTATATGGATAGGAAAGGAGTGGAGGGTTATGGGCTGAGTGCGGGTAAGTGGGACTAGGTGAGATTAAGAGTTCGGCACGGACTAGGAGGGCCGGAATGGCCTGTTTCCGTGCTGTGATTGTTATATGGTTATATGTGGGATCTGTCCTTGGGATGGACAGGAAACACTGTGGTGATGTGAGATCTCCCCTAGGGATGCACAGGAAACTTTGTTGTGATGTGGGATCTGACCTAGGGATGGATAGGAAACTCTGCAGTAAATGTAAGACTGCCCCTATCGATGGATAGGAAACTCTGTGGTGATGTGGGATCTGCCCTAGGGATGGACAGGAAACTCTGTGGTGATGTGGGATCTGCCCTAGGTATGGTCAGGAATCTCGGTGGTGATGTGGGATCTGCCTTAGGGATGGATAGGAATCTCTGTGGTGTTGTGGGATCTGTCCTGTTGAACGACAGGACACTCAGTGGTGATGTGGGATCTGTCCTTGGGATGGACAGGAAACGCTGTGGTGATGTGGGATCTGACCTAGGGATGGATAGGAAACTGTGTGGTGCTTTGGGATCTGCCCTAGGGATGGACAGGAAACTCTGTGGTGATGTGGGATCTGCCCTAGGTATGGACAGGAATCTCTGTGGTGATGTGGGATCTGCCCTAGGTATGGATAGGAAACTCTGTGGTGTTGTGGGATCTGTCCTGTTGAAGGCAGGACACTCAGTGGTGATGTGGGATCTGTCCTTGGGATGGACAGGAAACGCTGTGCTGATGTGGGATCTGCCCTAGGGATGGATAGGAAACTGTGTGGTGCTTTGGGATCTGCCCTAGGGATGGACAGGAAACTCTGTGGTGATGTGGGATCTGCCCTAGGTATGGACAGGAATCTCTGTGGTGATGTGGGATCTGCCCTAGGGATGGAAAGGAAACTCGGTGGTGTTGTGGGATCTGTCCTGTTGAAGGACAGGACACTCAGTGGTGATGTGGGATCTGTCCTTGGGATGGACAGGAAACACTGTGGTGATGTGGGAACTGCCCTAGGGATGGACAGGAAACTCTGTGGTGTTGTGGGATCTGTCGTAGGTATGGACAGGAAACTCTGTGGTGATGTGAGATCTGCCCTTGGGATGCACAGGAAACTTTGTGGTGATGTGGGATCTGACCTAGGGATGGACAGGAAACTCTGTGGTGATGTGGGATCTGTTCTAAGGATGGACAGGAATCTCTGTGGTGATGTGGGATCTGTCCTATGGATGGACAGGAAACAGTGTGGTGATGTGGGATCTTTTCTAAGGATGGACAGGAAACTCTGTGGCGATGTGGGAACTGTCCTAGGGATGGACAGGATCTCTGTTGTGATGTGGGATCTGTCCTAGGGATGGATCGGAAACTCTGTGGTGATGTGGGATCTGCCCTAGGGATGGATAGGAAACTGTGTGGTGCTTTGGGATCTGCCCTAGGGATGGACAGGAAACTCTGTGGTGATGTGGGATCTGCCCTAGGTATGGACAGGAATCTCTGTGGTGATGTGGGATGTGCCCTAGGGATGGATAGGAAACTCTGTGGTGTTGTGGGATCTGCCCTAGGGATGCACAGGAAACTCTGTGGTGATGTGGGATCTGCACTAGGGATGGATAGGAAACTCTGTGGTGTTCTGGGATCTGTCCTGTTGAAGGACAGGACACTCAGTGGTGATGTGGGATCTGTCCTTGGGATGGAGAGGAAACGCTGTGGTGATGTGGGATCTGCCCTAGGGATGGATAGGAAACTGTGTGGTGCTTTGGGATCTGCCCTAGGGATGGACAGGAAACTCTGTGCTGATGTGGGATCTGCCCTAGGTATGGACAGGAATCTCTGTGATGATGTGGGATCTGCCCTAGGGATGGATAGGAAACTCTGTGGTGTTGTGGGATCTGTCCTGTTGAAGGACAGGACACTCAGTGGTGATGTGGGATCTGTCCTTGGGATGGACAGGAAACGCTGTGGTGATGTGGGATCTGCCCTAGGGATGGATAGGAAACTGTGTGGTGCTTTGGTATCTGCCCTAGGGATGGACAGGAATCTCTGTGGTGATGTGGGATCTGCCCTAGGGATGGATAGGAAACTCTGTGGTGTTGTGGGATCTGTCGTAGGTATGGACAGGAAACTCTGTGGTGATGTGAGATCTGCCCTTGGGATGCACAGGAAACTTTGTGGTGATGTGGGATCTGACCTAGGGATGGATAGGAAACTCTGCAGTGAATGTAAGACTGCCCCTATCGATGGATAGGAAACTCTGTGGTGATGTGGGATTTGTCCTAGGGATGGATCAGAAACTCTGTGGTGATGTGGGATTTGCCCTAGGGATGGACAGGAAACTCTGTGGTGATGTGGGATCTGCCCGAGCATATGGACAGGAATCTCTGTGGTGATGTGGGATCTGCCCTAGGGATGGATAGGAAACTCTGTGGTGATGTGGGATCTGTCCTAGGGATGGACAGGAATCTCTGTGGTGATGTGGGATCTGTCCTATGGATGGACAGGAAACAGTATGGTGATGTGGGATCTGTCCTAGGGATGTACAGGAAACTCTGTGGTGATGTGGGAACTGCCTTAGGGATGGACAGGATCTCTGTTGTGATGTGGGATCTGCCCTAGGGATGGATAGGAATCTCGGTGGTGATGTGGGATCTGTCCTAGGGATGGACAGGAATCTCTGTGGTGATGTGGGATCTGTCCTATGGATGGGCAGGAAACAGTGTGGTGATGTGGGATCTTTTCTAAGGATGGACAGGAAACTCTGTGGTGATGTGGGAACTGTCCTAGGGATGGACAGGATCTCTGTTGTGATGTAGGATCTGTCCTAGGGATGGATCGGAAACTCTGTGGTGATGTGGGATCTGCCCTAGGGATGGATAGGAAACTGTGTGGTGCTTTGGGATCTGCCCTAGGGATGGACAGGAAACTCTGTGGTGATGTGTGATCTGCCCTAGGTATGGACAGGAATCTCTGTGGTGATGTGGGATCTGCCCTAGGGATGGATAGGAAACTCTGTGGTGTTGTGGGATCTGTCCTGTTGAAGGCAGGACACTCAGTGGTGATGTGGGATCTGTCCTTGGGATGGACAGGAAACGCTGTGGTGATGTGGGATCTGACCTAGGGATGGATAGGAAACTGTGTGGTGCTTTGGGATCTGCCCTAGGGTTGGACAGGAAACTCTGTGGTGATGTGGGTTCTGCCCTAGGTATGGACAGGAATCTCTGTGGTGATGTGGGATCTGCCCTAGGGATGGATAGGAAACTCTGTGGTGTTGTGGGATCTGCCCTAGGTATGGATAGGAAACACTGTGGTGTTGTGGGATCTGTCCTGTTGAAGGACAGGACACTTAGTGGTGATGTGGGATCTGTCCTTGGGATGGACAGGAAACACTGTGGTGATGTGAGATCTCCCCTAGGGATGCACAGGAAACTTTGTTGTGATGTGGGATCTGACCTAGGGATGGATAGGAAACTCTGCAGTGAATGTAAGACTTCCCCTATCGATGGATAGGAAACTCTGTGGTGATGTGGGATCTGCCCTAGGGATGGACAGGAAACTCGGTGGTGATGTGGGATCTGCCCTAGGTATGGTCAGGAATCTCGGTGGTGATGTGGGATCTGCCTTAGGGATGGATAGGAATCTCTGTGGTGTTGTGGGATCTGCCCTAGGGATGCACAGGAAACTCTGTGGTGATGTGGGATCTGCACTAGGGATGGATAGGAAACTCTGTGGTGTTGTGGGATTTGTCCTGTTGAACGACAGGACACTCAGTGGTGATGTGGGATCTGCCTTAGGGATGGATAGGAAACTGTGTGGTGCTTTGGGATCTGCCCTAGGGATGGACAGGAAACTCTGTGGTGATGTGGGATCTGCCCTAGGTATGGACAGGAATCTCTGTGGTGATGTGGGATCTGCCCTAGGGATGGATAGGAAACTCTGTGGTGTTGTGGGATCTGTCCTGTTGAAGGCAGGACACTCAGTGGTGATGTGGGATCTGTCCTTGGGATGGACAGGAAACGCTGTGGTGATGTGGGATCTGCCCTAGGGTTGGATAGGAAACTGTGTGGTGCTTTGGGATCTGCCCTAGGGATGGACAGGAAACTCTGTGGTGATGTGGGATCTGCCCTAGGTATGGACAGGAATCTCTGTGGTGATGTGGGATCTGCCCTAGGGATGGATTGGAAACTCTGTGGTGTTGTGGGATCTGTCCTGTTGAAGGACAGGACACTCAGTGGTGATGTGGGATCTGTCCTTGGGATGGACAGGAAACACTGTGGTGATGTGGGATCTGCCCTACGTATGGACCGGCAACTCTGTAGTGATGTGGGATCTGCCCTAGGGATGGATAGGAAACTTTGTGGTGATGTGGGATCTGACCTAGGGATGGATAGGAAACTCTGCAGTGAATGTAAGACTGCCCCTATCGATGGATAGGAAACTCTGTGGTGATGTGGGATCTGTCCTTGGGATGGACAGGAAACACTGTGGTGATGCGGGATCTGCCCTACGTATGGACCGGCAACTCTGTAGTGATGTGGGATCTGTCCTAGGGATGGACAGGAAACTCTGTGGTGATGTGGGATCTGCCCTAGGGATGGACAGGAAACTCTGTGGTGATGTGGGATCTGTTCTAAGGATGGACAGGAAACTCTCTTGTGATGTGAGATCTGCCCTGGTGATGGACAGGAAACTCTGTGGTGATGTGGGATCTGTTCTAAGGATGGACAGGAAACTCTCTTGTGATGTGAGATCTGCCCTGGTGATGGACAGGAAACTCTGTGGTGATGTGGGACCTGTTCTAAGGATGGACAGGAAACTCTCTTGTGATGTGAGATCTGCCTGGTGATGGACAGGAAACTCTTTGATGATGTGGGATCTGTCCTGGTGATGGACAGGAAGCTCTGCAGTAATGTGGGATATGCCCGGGTGCTGCACAGGAAACTCTGTGGTGATGTGGGATCTGTCCTAGGGATGGACAGGAAACTGTGTGGTGCCTTGGGATCTGCCCTAGGGATGGACAGGAAACTCTGTGGTGATGTGGGATCTGCCCTAGGTATGGATAGGAAACTCTGTGGTGTTGTGGGATCTGTCCTGTTGAAGGACAGGACACTCAGTGGTGATGTGGGATCTGTCCTTGGGATGGACAGGAAACACTGTGGTGATGTGAGATCTCCCCTAGGGATGCACAGGAAACTTTGTTGTGATGTGGGATCTGACCTAGGGATGGATAGGAAACTCTGCAGTAAATGTAAGACTGCCCCTATCGATGGATAGGAAACTCTGTGGTGATGTGGGATCTGCCCTAGGGATGGACAGGAAACTCTGTGGTGATGTGGGATCTGCCCTAGGTATGGTCAGGAATCTCGGTGGTGATGTGGGATCTGCCTTAGGGATGGATAGGAATCTCTGTGGTGTTGTGGGATCTGCCCTAGGGATGCACAGGAAACTCTGTGGTGATGTGGGATCTGCACTAGGGATGGATAGGAAACTCTGTGGTGTTGTGGGATCTGTCCTGTTGAACGACAGGACACTCAGTGGTGATGTGGGATCTGTCCTTGGGATGGACAGGAAACGCTGTGGTGATGTGGGATCTGACCTAGGGATGGATAGGAAACTGTGTGGTGCTTTGGGATCTGCCCTAGGGATGGACAGGAAACTCTGTGGTGATGTGGGATCTGCCCTAGGTATGGACAGGAATCTCTGTGGTGATGTGGGATCTGCCCTAGGTATGGATAGGAAACTCTGTGGTGTTGTGGGATCTGTCCTGTTGAAGGCAGGACACTCAGTGGTGATGTGGGATCTGTCCTTGGGATGGACAGGAAACGCTGTGCTGATGTGGGATCTGCCCTAGGGATGGATAGGAAACTGTGTGGTGCTTTGGGATCTGCCCTAGGGATGGACAGGAAACTCTGTGGTGATGTGGGATCTGCCCTAGGTATGGACAGGAATCTCTGTGGTGATGTGGGATCTGCCCTAGGGATGGAAAGGAAACTCGGTGGTGTTGTGGGATCTGTCCTGTTGAAGGACAGGACACTCAGTGGTGATGTGGGATCTGTCCTTGGGATGGACAGGAAACACTGTGGTGATGTGGGAACTGCCCTAGGGATGGACAGGAAACTCTGTGGTGTTGTGGGATCTGTCGTATGTATGGACAGGAAACTCTGTGGTGATGTGAGATCTGCCCTTGGGATGCACAGGAAACTTTGTGGTGATGTGGGATCTGACCTAGGGATGGACAGGAAACTCTGTGGTGATGTGGGATCTGTTCTAAGGATGGACAGGAATCTCTGTGGTGATGTGGGATCTGTCCTATGGATGGACAGGAAACAGTGTGGTGATGTGGGATCTTTTCTAAGGATGGACAGGAAACTCTGTGGCGATGTGGGAACTGTCCTAGGGATGGACAGGATCTCTGTTGTGATGTGGGATCTGTCCTAGGGATGGATCGGAAACTCCGTGGTGATGTGGGATCTGCCCTAGGGATGGATAGGAAACTGTGTGGTGCTTTGGGATCTGCCCTAGGGATGGACAGGAAACTCTGTGGTGATGTGGGATCTGCCCTAGGTATGGACAGGAATCTCTGTGGTGATGTGGGATGTGCCCTAGGGATGCATAGGAAACTCTGTGGTGTTGTGGGATCTGCCCTAGGGATGCACAGGAAACTCTGTGGTGATGTGGGATCTGCACTAGGGATGGATAGGAAACTCTGTGGTGTTCTGGGATCTGTCCTGTTGAAGGACAGGACACTCAGTGGTGATGTGGGATCTGTCCTTGGGATGGAGAGGAAACGCTGTGGTGATGTGGGATCTGCCCTAGGGATGGATAGGAAACTGTGTGGTGCTTTGGGATCTACCCTAGGGATGGACAGGAAACTCTGTGCTGATGTGGGATCTGCCCTAGGTATGGACAGGAATCTCTGTGATGATGTGGGATCTGCCCTAGGGATGGATAGGAAACTCTGTGGTGTTGTGGGATCTGTCCTGTTGAAGGACAGGACACTCAGTGGTGATGTGGGATCTGTCCTTGGGATGGACAGGAAACGCTGTGGTGATGTGGGATCTGCCCTAGGGATGGATAGGAAACTGTGTGGTGCTTTGGTATCTGCCCTAGGGATGGACAGGAATCTCTGTGGTGATGTGGGATCTGCCCTAGGGATGGATAGGAAACTCTGTGGTGTTGTGGGATCTGTCGTAGGTATGGACAGGAAACTCTGTGGTGATGTGAGATCTGCCCTTGGGATGCACAGGAAACTTTGTGGTGATGTGGGATCTGACCTAGGGATGGATAGGAAACTCTGCAGTGAATGTAAGACTGCCCCTATCGATGGATAGGAAACTCTGTGGTGATATGGGATTTGTCCTAGGGATGGATCAGAAACTCTGTGGTGATGTGGGATTTGCCCTAGGGATGGACAGGAAACTCTGTGGTGATGTGGGATCTGCCCGAGCATATGGACAGGAATCTCTGTGGTGATGTGGGATCTGCCCTAGGGATGGATAGGAAACTCTGTGGTGATGTGGGATCTGTCCTAGGGATGGACAGGAATCTCTGTGGTGATGTGGGATCTGTCCTATGGATGGACAGGAAACAGTATGGTGATGTGGGATCTGTCCTAGGGATGTACAGGAAACTCTGTGGTGATGTGGGAACTGCCTTAGGGATGGACAGGATCTCTGTTGTGATGTGGGATCTGCCCTAGGGATGGATAGGAATCTCGGTGGTGATGTGGGATCTGTCCTAGGGATGGACAGGAATCTCTGTGGTGATGTGGGATCTGTCCTATGGATGGGCAGGAAACAGTGTGGTGATGTGGGATCTTTTCTAAGGATGGACAGGAAACTCTGTGGTGATGTGGGAACTGTCCTAGGGATGGACAGGATCTCTGTTGTGATGTAGGATCTGTCCTAGGGATGGATCGGAAACTCTGTGGTGATGTGGGATCTGCCCTAGGGATGGATAGGAAACTGTGTGGTGCTTTGGGATCTGCCCTAGGGATGGACAGGAAACTCTGTGGTGATGTGTGATCTGCCCTAGGTATGGACAGGAATCTCTGTGGTGATGTGGGATCTGCCCTAGGGATGGATAGGAAACTCTGTGGTGTTGTGGGATCTGTCCTGTTGAAGGCAGGACACTCAGTGGTGATGTGGGATCTGTCCTTGGGATGGACAGGAAACGCTGTGGTGATGTGGGATCTGACCTAGGGATGGATAGGAAACTGTGTGGTGCTTTGGGATCTGCCCTAGGGTTGGACAGGAAACTCTGTGGTGATGTGGGATCTGCCCTAGGTATGGACAGGAATCTCTGTGGTGATGTGGGATCTGCCCTAGGGATGGATAGGAAACTCTGTGGTGTTGTGGGATCTGCCCTAGGTATGGATAGGAAACACTGTGGTGTTGTGGGATCTGTCCTGTTGAAGGACAGGACACTTAGTGGTGATGTGGGATCTGTCCTTGGGATGGACAGGAAACACTGTGGTGATGTGAGATCTCCCCTAGGGATGCACAGGAAACTCGGTGGTGATGTGGGATCTGCCCTAGGTATGGTCAGGAATCTCGGTGGTGATGTGGGATCTGACCTAGGGATGGATAGGAAACTCTGCAGTGAATGTAAGACTTCCCCTATCGATGGATAGGAAACTCTGTGGTGATGTGGGATCTGCCCTAGGGATGGACAGGAAACTCGGTGGTGATGTGGGATCTGCCCTAGGTATGGTCAGGAATCTCGGTGGTGATGTGGGATCTGCCTTAGGGTTGGATAGGAATCTCTGTGGTGTTGTGGGATCTGCCCTAGGGATGCACAGGAAACTCTGTGGTGATGTGGGATCTGCACTAGGGATGGATAGGAAACTCTGTGGTGTTGTGGGATTTGTCCTGTTGAACGACAGGACACTCAGTGGTGATGTGGGATCTGCCTTAGGGATGGATAGGAAACTGTGTGGTGCTTTGGGATCTGCCCTAGGGATGGACAGGAAACTCTGTGGTGATGTGGGATCTGCCCTAGGTATGGACAGGAATCTCTGTGGTGATGTGGGATCTGCCCTAGGGATGGATAGGAAACTCTGTGGTGTTGTGGGATCTGTCCTGTTGAAGGCAGGACACTCAGTGGTGATGTGGGATCTGTCCTTGGGATGGACAGGAAACGCTGTGGTGATGTGGGATCTGCCCTAGGGATGGATAGGAAACTGTGTGGTGCTTTGGGATCTGCCCTAGGGATGGACAGGAAACTCTGTGGTGATGTGGGATCTGCCCTAGGTATGGACAGGAATCTCTGTGGTGATGTGGGATCTGCCCTAGGGATGGATTGGAAACTCTGTGGTGTTGTGGGATCTGTCCTGTTGAAGGACAGGACACTCAGTGGTGATGTGGGATCTGTCCTTGGGATGGACAGGAAACACTGTGGTGATGTGGGATCTGCCCTACGTATGGACCGGCAACTCTGTAGTGATGTGGGATCTGCCCTAGGGATGGATAGGAAACTTTGTGGTGATGTGGGATCTGACCTAGGGATGGATAGGAAACTCTGCAGTGAATGTAAGACTGCCCCTATCGATGGATAGGAAACTCTGTGGTGATGTGGGATCTGTCCTTGGGATGGACAGGAAACACTGTGGTGATGCGGGATCTGCCCTACGTATGGACCGGCAACTCTGTAGTAATGTGGGATCTGTCCTAGGGATGGACAGGAAACTCTGTGGTGATGTGGGATCTGCCCTAGGGATGGACAGGAAACTCTGTGGTGATGTGGGATCTGTTCTAAGGATGGACAGGAAACTCTCTTGTGATGTGAGATCTGCCCTGGTGATGGACAGGAAACTCTGTGGTGATGTGGGATCTGTTCTAAGGATGGACAGGAAACTCTCTTGTGATGTGAGATCTGCCCTGGTGATGGACAGGAAACTCTGTGGTGATGTGGGACCTGTTCTAAGGATGGACAGGAAACTCTCTTGTGATGTGAGATCTGCCTGGTGATGGACAGGAAACTCTTTGATGATGTGGGATCTGTCCTGGTGATGGACAGGAAGCTCTGCAGTAATGTGGGATATGCCCGGGTGCTGCACAGGAAACTCTGTGGTGATGTGGGATCTGTCCTAGGGATGGACAGGAAACTGTGTGGTGCCTTGGGATCTGCCCTAGGGATGGACAGGAAACTCTGTGGTGATGTGGGATCTGCCCTAGGTATGGATAGGAAACTCTGTGGTGTTGTGGGATCTGTCCTGTTGAAGGACAGGACACTCAGTGGTGATGTGGGATCTGTCCTTGGGATGGACAGGAAACACTGTGGTGATGTGAGATCTCCCCTAGGGATGCACAGGAAACTTTGTTGTGATGTGGGATCTGACCTAGGGATGGATAGGAAACTCTGCAGTAAATGTAAGACTGCCCCTATCGATGGATAGGAAACTCTGTGGTGATGTGGGATCTGCCCTAGGGATGGACAGGAAACTCTGTGGTGATGTGGGATCTGCCCTAGGTATGGTCAGGAATCTCGGTGGTGATGTGGGATCTGCCTTAGGGATGGATAGGAATCTCTGTGGTGTTGTGGGATCTGCCCTAGGGATGCACAGGAAACTCTGTGGTGATGTGGGATCTGCACTAGGGATGGATAGGAAACTCTGTGGTGTTGTGGGATCTGTCCTGTTGAACGACAGGACACTCAGTGGTGATGTGGGATCTGTCCTTGGGATGGACAGGAAACGCTGTGGTGATGTGGGATCTGACCTAGGGATGGATAGGAAACTGTGTGGTGCTTTGGGATCTGCCCTAGGGATGGACAGGAAACTCTGTGGTGATGTGGGATCTGCCCTAGGTATGGACAGGAATCTCTGTGGTGATGTGGGATCTGCCCTAGGTATGGATAGGAAACTCTGTGGTGTTGTGGGATCTGTCCTGTTGAAGGCAGGACACTCAGTGGTGATGTGGGATCTGTCCTTGGGATGGACAGGAAACGCTGTGCTGATGTGTGATCTGCCCTATGGATGGATAGGAAACTGTGTGGTGCTTTGGGATCTGCCCTAGGGATGGACAGGAAACTCTGTGGTGATGTGGGATCTGCCCTAGGTATGGACAGGAATCTCTGTGGTGATGTGGGATCTGCCCTAGGGATGGAAAGGAAACTCGGTGGTGTTGTGGGATCTGTCCTGTTGAAGGACAGGACACTCAGTGGTGATGTGGGATCTGTCCTTGGGATGGACAGGAAACACTGTGGTGATGTGGGAACTGCCCTAGGGATGGACAGGAAACTCTGTGGTGTTGTGGGATCTGTCGTAGGTATGGACAGGAAACTCTGTGGTGATGTGAGATCTGCCCTTGGGATGCACAGGAAACTTTGTGGTGATGTGGGATCTGACCTAGGGATGGACAGGAAACTCTGTGGTGATGTGGGATCTGTTCTAAGGATGGACAGGAATCTCTGTGGTGATGTGGGATCTGTCCTATGGATGGACAGGAAACAGTGTGGTGATGTGGGATCTTTTCTAAGGATGGACAGGAAACTCTGTGGCGATGTGGGAACTGTCCTAGGGATGGACAGGATCTCTGTTGTGATGTGGGATCTGTCCTAGGGATGGATCGGAAACTCTGTGGTGATGTGGGATCTGCCCTAGGGATGGATAGGAAACTGTGTGGTGCTTTGGGATCTGCCCTAGGGATGGACAGGAAACTCTGTGGTGATGTGGGATCTGCCCTAGGTATGGACAGGAATCTCTGTGGTGATGTGGGATGTGCCCTAGGGATGGATAGGAAACTCTGTGGTGTTGTGGGATCTGTCCTGTTGAAGGACAGGACACTCAGTGGTGATGTGGGATCTGTCCTTGGGATGGACAGGAAACACTGTGGTGATGTGGGATCTGCCCTACGTATGGACCGGCAACTCTGTAGTGATGTGGGATCTGTCCTAGGGATGGACAGGAAACTCTGTGGTGATGTGGGATCTGACCTAGGGATGGATAGGAAACTCTGCAGTGAATGTAAGACTGCCCCTATCGATGGATAGGAAACTCTGTGGTGATGTGGGATCTGTCCTAGGGATGGATCGGAAACTCTGTGGTGATGTGGGATCTGCCCTAGGGATGGACAGGAAACTCTGTGGTGATGTGGGATCTGTTCTAAGGATGGACAGGAAACTCTCTTGTGATGTGAGATCTGCCCTGGTGATGGACAGGAAACTCTGTGGTGATGTGGGATCTGTTCTAAGGATGGACAGGAAACTCTCTTGTGATGTGAGATCTGCCCTGGTGATGGACAGGAAACTCTGTGGTGATGTGGGACCTGTTCTAAGGATGGACAGGAAACTCTCTTGTGATGTGAGATCTGCCTGGTGATGGACAGGAAACTCTTTGATGATGTGGGATCTGTCCTGGTGATGGACAGGAAGCTCTGCAGTAATGTGGGATATGCCCGGGTGCTGCACAGGAAACTCTGTGGTGATGTGGGATCTGTCCTAGGGATGGACAGGAAACTGTGTGGTGCCTTGGGATCTGCCCTAGGGATGGACAGGAAACTCTGTGGTGATGTGGGATCTGCCCTAGGTATGGATAGGAAACTCTGTGGTGTTGTGGGATCTGTCCTGTTGAAGGACAGGACACTCAGTGGTGATGTGGGATCTGTCCTTGGGATGGACAGGAAACACTGTGGTGATGTGAGATCTCCCCTAGGGATGCACAGGAAACTTTGTTGTGATGTGGGATCTGACCTAGGGATGGATAGGAAACTCTGCAGTAAATGTAAGACTGCCCCTATCGATGGATAGGAAACTCTGTGGTGATGTGGGATCTGCCCTAGGGATGGACAGGAAACTCTGTGGTGATGTGGGATCTGCCCTAGGTATGGTCAGGAATCTCGGTGGTGATGTGGGATCTGCCTTAGGGATGGATAGGAATCTCTGTGGTGTTGTGGGATCTGCCCTAGGGATGCACAGGAAACTCTGTGGTGATGTGGGATCTGCACTAGGGATGGATAGGAAACTCTGTGGTGTTGTGGGATCTGTCCTGTTGAACGACAGGACACTCAGTGGTGATGTGGGATCTGTCCTTGGGATGGACAGGAAACGCTGTGGTGATGTGGGATCTGACCTAGGGATGGATAGGAAACTGTGTGGTGCTCTGGGATCTGCCCTAGGGATGGACAGGAAACTCTGTGGTGATGTGGGATCTGCCCTAGGTATGGACAGGAATCTCTGTGGTGATGTGGGATCTGCCCTAGGTATGGATAGGAAACTCTGTGGTGTTGTGGGATCTGTCCTGTTGAAGGCAGGACACTCAGTGGTGATGTGGGATCTGTCCTTGGGATGGACAGGAAACGCTGTGCTGATGTGGGATCTGCCCTAGGGATGGATAGGAAACTGTGTGGTGCTTTGGGATCTGCCCTAGGGATGGACAGGAAACTCTGTGGTGATGTGGGATCTGCCCTAGGTATGGACAGGAATCTCTGTGGTGATGTGGGATCTGCCCTAGGGATGGAAAGGAAACTCGGTGGTGTTGTGGGATCTGTCCTGTTGAAGGACAGGACACTCAGTGGTGATGTGGGATCTGTCCTTGGGATGGACAGGAAACACTGTGGTGATGTGGGAACTGCCCTAGGGATGGACAGGAAACTCTGTGGTGTTGTGGGATCTGTCGTAGGTATGGACAGGAAACTCTGTGGTGATGTGAGATCTGCCCTTGGGATGCACAGGAAACTTTGTGGTGATGTGGGATCTGACCTAGGGATGGACAGGAAACTCTGTGGTGATGTGGGATCTGTTCTAAGGATGGACAGGAATCTCTGTGGTGATGTGGGATCTGTCCTATGGATGGACAGGAAACAGTGTGGTGATGTGGGATCTTTTCTAAGGATGGACAGGAAACTCTGTGGCGATGTGGGAACTGTCCTAGGGATGGACAGGATCTCTGTTGTGATGTGGGATCTGTCCTAGGGATGGATCGGAAACTCTGTGGTGATGTGGGATCTGCCCTAGGGATGGATAGGAAACTGTGTGGTGCTTTGGGATCTGCCCTAGGGATGGACAGGAAACTCTGTGGTGATGTGGGATCTGCCCTAGGTATGGACAGGAATCTCTGTGGTGATGTGGGATGTGCCCTAGGGATGGATAGGAAACTCTGTGGTGTTGTGGGATCTGTCCTGTTGAAGGACAGGACACTCAGTGGTGATGTGGGATCTGTCCTTGGGATGGACAGGAAACACTGTGGTGATGTGGGATCTGCCCTACGTATGGACCGGCAACTCTGTAGTGATGTGGGATCTGTCCTAGGGATGGACAGGAAACTCTGTGGTGATGTGGGATCTGACCTAGGGATGGATAGGAAACTCTGCAGTGAATGTAAGACTGCCCCTATCGATGGATAGGAAACTCTGTGGTGATGTGGGATCTGTCCTAGGAATGGATCGGAAACTCTGTGGTGATGTGGGATTTGCCCTAGGGATGGACAGGAAACTCTGTGGTGATGTGGGATCTGCCCGAGCATATGGACAGGAATCTCTGTGGTGATGTGGGATCTGCCCTAGGGATTGATAGGAAACTCTGTGGTGATGTGGGATCTGTCCTAGGGATGGACAGGAATCTCTGTGGTGATGTGGGATCTGCCCTATGGATGGACAGGAAACAGTATGGTGATGTGGGATCTGTCCTAGGGATGTACAGGAAACTCTGTGGTGATGTGGGAACTGTCCTAGGGATGGACAGGATCTCTGTTGTGATGTGGGATCTGCCCTAGGGATGGATAGGAATCTCGGTGGGGATGTGGGATCTGTCCTAGGGATGGACAGGAATCTCTGTGGTGATGTGGGATCTGTCCTATGGATGGACAGGAAACAGTGTGGTGATGTGGGATCTTTTCTAAGGATGGACAGGAAACTCTGTGGTGATGTGGGAACTGTCCTAGGGATGGACAGGATCTCTGTTGTGATGTGGGATCTGTCCTAGGGATGGATCGGAAACTCTGTGGTGATGTGGGATCTGCCCTAGGGATGGATAGGAAACTGTGTGGTGCTTTGGGATCTGCCCTAGGGATGGACAGGAAACTCTGTGGTGATGTGGGATCTGCCCTAGGTATGGACAGGAATCTCTGTGGTGATGTGGGATCGGCCCTAGGGATGGATAGGAAACTCTGTGGTGTTGTGGGATCTGTCCTGTTGAAGGCAGGACACTCAGTGGTGATGTGGGATCTGTCCTTGGGATGGACAGGAAACTCTGTGGTGATGTGGGATCTGCCCTAGGGATGGATAGGAAACTGTGTGGTGCTTTGGGATCTGCCCTAGGGATGGACAGGAAACTCTGTGATGATGTGGGATCTGCCCTAGGTATGGACAGGAATCTCTGTGGTGATGTGGGATCTGTTCAAGAATGGATCGGAAACTCTGTGGTGATGTGGGATTTGCCCTAGGGATGGACAGGAAACTCTGTGGTGATGTGGGATCTGCCCTAGGTATGGACAGGAATCTCTGTGGTGATGTGGGATCTGCCCTAGGGATGGATAGGAAACTCTGTGGTGTTGTGGGATCTGTCGTAGGTATGGACAGGAAACTCTGTGGTGATGTGAGATCTGCCCTTGGGATGCACAGGAAACTCTGTGGTGATGTGGGATCTGACCTAGGGATGGATAGGAAACTCTGCAGAGAATGTAAGACTACCCCTATCGATGGATAGGAAACTCTGTGGTGATGTGGGATCTGTCCTAGGGATGGATCGGAAACTCTGTGGTGATGTGGGATCTGCCCTAGGGATGGACAGGAAACTCTGTGGTGATGTGGGATCTGCCCGAGCATATGGACAGGAATCTCTGTGGTGATGTGGGATCTGCCCTAGGGATGGATAGGAAACTCTGTGGTGATGTGGGATCTGTCCTAGGGATGGACAGGAATCTCTGTGGTGATGTGGGATCTGCCCTATGGATGGACAGGAAACAGTATGGTGATGTGGGATCTGTCCTAGGGATGTACAGGAAACTCTGTGGTGATGTGGGAACTGTCCTAGGGATGGACAGGATCTCTGTTGTGATGTGGGATCTGCCCTAGGGATGGATAGGAATCTCGGTGGGGATGTGGGATCTGTCCTAGGGATGGACAGGAATCTCTGTGGTGATGTGGGATCTGTCCTATGGATGGACAGGAAACAGTGTGGTGATGTGGGATCTTTTCTAAGGATGGACAGGAAACTCTGTGGTGATGTGGGAACTGTCCTAGGGATGGACAGGATCTCTGTTGTGATGTGGGATCTGTCCTAGGGATGGTCGGGAAACTCTGTGGTGATGTGGGATCTGCCCTAGGGATGGATAGGAAACTGTGTGGTGCTTTGGGATCTGCCCTAGGGATGGACAGGAAACTCTGTGGTGATGTGGGATCTGCCCTAGGTATGGACAGGAATCTCTGTGGTGATGTGGGATCGGCCCTAGGGATGGATAGGAAACTCTGTGGTGTTGTGGGATCTGTCCTGTTGAAGGCAGGACACTCAGTGGTGATGTGGGATCTGTCCTTGGGATGGACAGGAAACGCTGTGGTGATGTGGGATCTGCCCTAGGGATGGATAGGAAACTGTGTGGTGCTTTGGGATCTGCCCTAGGGATGGACAGGAAACTCTGTGGTGATGTGGGATCTGCCCTAGGTATGGACAGGAATCTCTGTGGTGATGTGGGATCTGCCCTAGGGATGGATAGGAAACTCTGTGGTGTTGTGGGATCTGTCCTGTTGAAGGACAGGACACTCAGTGGTGATGTGGGATCTGTCCTTGGGATGGACAGGAAACACTGTGGTGATGTGGGATCTGCCCTACGTATGGACCGGCAACTCTGTAGTGATGTGGGATCTGTCCTAGGGATGGACAGGAAACTCTGTGGTGATGTGGGATCTGACCTAGGGATGGATAGGAAACTCTGCAGTGAATGTAAGACTGCCCCTATCGATGGATAGGAAACTCTGTGGTGATGTGGGATCTTTCCTAGGGATGGATCGGAAACTCTGTGGTGATGTGGGATCTGCCCTAGGTATGGACAGGAATCTCTGTGGTGATGTGGGATCTGCCCTAGGGATGGATAGGAAACTCTGTGGTGATGTGGGATCTGTCCTAGGGATGGACAGGAATATCTGTGGTGATGTGTGATCTGTCCTATGGATGGACAGGAAACAGTATGGTGATGTGGGATCTGTCCTAGGGATGTACAGGAAACTCTGTGGTGATGTGGGAACTGTCCTAGGGATGGACAGGATCTCTGTTGTGATGTGGGATCTGCCCTAGAGATGTACAGGAAACTCTGTGGTGATGTGGGATCTGTACTAGGTATGGACTGGAATCTCTGTGGTGATGTCGGATCTGTCCTAGAGATGGACAGGAATCTCTGTGGTGATGTGGGATCTGTCCTATGGATAGACAGGAAACAGTGTGGTGATGTGGGATCTTTTCTAAGGATGGACAGGAAACTCTGTGGTGATGTGGGAAGTGTCCTAGGGATGGACAGGATCTCTGTTGTGATGTGGGATCTGTTCTAAGGATGGACAGGAAACTCTCTTGTGATGTGAGATCTGCGCTGGTGATGGACAGGAAACTCTCTTGTGATGTGAGATCTGCCCTTGTGTTGGACAGGAAACTCTATGGTGATGTGGGATCTGTTCTAAGGATGGACAGGAAACTGTCTTGTGATGTGAGATCTGCCCTGGTGATAGACAGCAAACTCTGTGATGATGTGGGACCTGCCCTGGTGATGGACAGGAAACTCTGTGATGATGTGGGACCTGTCCTGGTGATGGACAGGAAACACTCTGGTGATGTGGGATCTGTCCTAGGGATTGATAGCAAACTCTTGTGGCGATGTTTGATCTGTCCTAGGGATGGACAGAAAACACTCTGGTGATGTGGGATCTGCCCTATTGATGAAAAGGAAACACTGTTGTGATGTGGGATCTGCCCTAGGGATGGACAGGAAACACTGTTCTGATGTGGGATCTGTTCTAGGGATTGACAGGAAACTCTGTGGTGATGTAGGATCTGCCCTAGGGATGGATAGGAAACTCTGTGGTGTTGTGGGATCTGTCGTAGGTATGGACAGGAAACTCTGTGGTGATGTGAGATCTGCCCTTGGGATGCACAGGAAACTCTGTGGTGATGTGGGATCTGACCTAGGGATGGATAGGAAACTCTGCAGTGAATGTAAGACTACCCCTATCGATGGATAGGAAACTCTGTGGTGATGTGGGATCTGTCCTAGGGATGGATCGGAAACTCTGTGGTGATGTGGGATCTGCCCTAGGGATGGACAGGAAACTCTGTGGTGATGTGGGATCTGCCCGAGCATATGGACAGGAATCTCTGTGGTGATGTGGGATCTGCCCTAGGGATGGATAGGAAACTCTGTGGTGATGTGGGATCTGTCCTAGGGATGGACAGGAATCTCTGTGGTGATGTGGGATCTGCCCTATGGATGGACAGGAAACAGTATGGTGATGTGGGATCTGTCCTAGGGATGTACAGGAAACTCTGTGGTGATGTGGGAACTGTCCTAGGGATGGACAGGATCTCTGTTGTGATGTGGGATCTGCCCTAGGGATGGATAGGAATCTCGGTGGGGATGTGGGATCTGTCCTAGGGATGGACAGGAATCTCTGTGGTGATGTGGGATCTGTCCTATGGATGGACAGGAAACAGTGTGGTGATGTGGGATCTTTTCTAAGGATGGACAGGAAACTCTGTGGTGATGTGGGAACTGTCCTAGGGATGGACAGGATCTCTGTTGTGATGTGGGATCTGTCCTAGGGATGGTCGGGAAACTCTGTGGTGATGTGGGATCTGCCCTAGGGATGGATAGGAAACTGTGTGGTGCTTTGGGATCTGCCCTAGGGATGGACAGGAAACTCTGTGGTGATGTGGGATCTGCCCTAGGTATGGACAGGAATCTCTGTGGTGATGTGGGATCGGCCCTAGGGATGGATAGGAAACTCTGTGGTGTTGTGGGATCTGTCCTGTTGAAGGCAGGACACTCAGTGGTGATGTGGGATCTGTCCTTGGGATGGACAGGAAACGCTGTGGTGATGTGGGATCTGCCCTAGGGATGGATAGGAAACTGGGTGGTGCTTTGGGATCTGCCCTAGGGATGGACAGGAAACTCTGTGGTGATGTGGGATCTGCCCTAGGTATGGACAGGAATCTCTGTGGTGATGTGGGATCTGCCCTAGGGATGGATAGGAAACTCTGTGGTGTTGTGGGATCTGTCCTGTTGAAGGACAGGACACTCAGTGGTGATGTGGGATCTGTCCTTGGGATGGACAGGAAACACTGTGGTGATGTGGGATCTGCCCTACGTATGGACCGGCAACTCTGTAGTGATGTGGGATCTGTCCTAGGGATGGACAGGAAACTCTGTGGTGATGTGGGATCTGACCTAGGGATGGATAGGAAACTCTGCAGTGAATGTAAGACTGCCCCTATCGATGGATAGGAAACTCTGTGGTGATGTGGGATCTTTCCTAGGGATGGATCGGAAACTCTGTGGTGATGTGGGATCTGCCCTAGGTATGGACAGGAATCTCTGTGGTGATGTGGGATCTGCCCTAGGGATGGATAGGAAACTCTGTGGTGATGTGGGATCTGTCCTAGGGATGGACAGGAATATCTGTGGTGATGTGTGATCTGTCCTATGGATGGACAGGAAACAGTATGGTGATGTGGGATCTGTCCTAGGGATGTACAGGAAACTCTGTGGTGATGTGGGAACTGTCCTAGGGATGGACAGGATCTCTGTTGTGATGTGGGATCTGCCCTAGAGATGTACAGGAAACTCTGTGGTGATGTGGGATCTGTACTAGGTATGGACTGGAATCTCTGTGGTGATGTCGGATCTGCCCTAGGGATGGATAGGAATCTCGGTGGTGATGTGGGATCTGTCCTAGGGATGGACAGGAATCTCTGTGGTGATGTGGGATCTGTCCTATGGATAGACAGGAAACAGTGTGGTGATGTGGGATCTTTTCTAAGGATGGACAGGAAACTCTGTGGTGATGTGGGAAGTGTCCTAGGGATGGACAGGATCTCTGTTGTGATGTGGGATCTGTTCTAAGGATGGACAGGAAACTCTCTTGTGATGTGAGATCTGCGCTGGTGATGGACAGGAAACTCTCTTGTGATGTGAGATCTGCCCTTGTGTTGGACAGGAAACTCTATGGTGATGTGGGATCTGTTCTAAGGATGGACAGGAAACTGTCTTGTGATGTGAGATCTGCCCTGGTGATAGACAGCAAACTCTGTGATGATGTGGGACCTGCCCTGGTGATGGACAGGAAACTCTGTGATGATGTGGGACCTGTCCTGGTGATGGACAGGAAACACTCTGGTGATGTGGGATCTGTCCTAGGGATTGATAGCAAACTCTTGTGGCGATGTTTGATCTGTCCTAGGGATGGACAGAAAACACTCTGGTGATGTGGGATCTGCCCTATTGATGAAAAGGAAACACTGTTGTGATGTGGGATCTGCCCTAGGGATGGACAGGAAACACTGTTCTGATGTGGGATCTGTTCTAGGGATTGACAGGAAACTCTGTGGTGATGTAGGATCTGCCCTAGGGATGGATAGGAAACTCTGTGGTGTTGTGGGATCTGTCGTAGGTATGGACAGGAAACTCTGTGGTGATGTGAGATCTGCCCTTGGGATGCACAGGAAACTCTGTGGTGATGTGGGATCTGACCTAGGGATGGATAGGAAACTCTGCAGTGAATGTAAGACTACCCCTATCGATGGATAGGAAACTCTGTGGTGATGTGGGATCTGTCCTAGGGATGGATCGGAAACTCTGTGGTGATGTGGGATCTGCCCTAGGGATGGACAGGAAACTCTGTGGTGATGTGGGATCTGCCCGAGCATATGGACAGGAATCTCTGTGGTGATGTGGGATCTGCTCTAGGGATGGATAGGAAACTCTGTGGTGATGTGGGATCTGTCCTAGGGATGGACAGGAATCTCTGTGGTGATGTGGGATCTGCCCTATGGATGGACAGGAAACAGTATGGTGATGTGGGATCTGTCCTAGGGATGTACAGGAAACTCTGTGGTGATGTGGGAACTGTCCTAGGGATGGACAGGATCTCTGTTGTGATGTGGGATCTGCCCTAGGGATGGATAGGAATCTCGGTGGGGATGTGGGATCTGTCCTAGGGATGGACAGGAATCTCTGTGGTGATGTGGGATCTGTCCTATGGATGGACAGGAAACAGTGTGGTGATGTGGGATCTTTTCTAAGGATGGACAGGAAACTCTGTGGTGATGTGGGAACTGTCCTAGGGATGGACAGGATCTCTGTTGTGATGTGGGATCTGTCCTAGGGATGGTCGGGAAACTCTGTGGTGATGTGGGATCTGCCCTAGGGATGGATAGGAAACTGTGTGGTGCTTTGGGATCTGCCCTAGGGATGGACAGGAAACTCTGTGGTGATGTGGGATCTGCCCTAGGTATGGACAGGAATCTCTGTGGTGATGTGGGATCGGCCCTAGGGATGGATAGGAAACTCTGTGGTGTTGTGGGATCTGTCCTGTTGAAGGCAGGACACTCAGTGGTGATGTGGGATCTGACCTTGGGATGGACAGGAAACGCTGTGGTGATGTGGGATCTGCCCTAGGGATGGATAGGAAACGGGGTGGTGCTTTGGGATCTGCCCTAGGGATGGACAGGAAACTCTGTGGTGTTGTGGGATCTGTCCTGTTGAAGGACAGGACACTCAGTGGTGATGTGGGATCTGTCCTTGGGATGGACAGGAAACACTGTGGTGATGTGGGATCTGCCCTACGTATGGACCGGCAACTCTGTAGTGATGTGGGATCTGTCCTAGGGATGGACAGGAAACTCTGTGGTGATGTGGGATCTGACCTAGGGATGGATAGGAAACTCTGCAGTGAATGTAAGACTGCCCCTATCGATGGATAGGAAACTCTGTGGTGATGTGGGATCTTTCCTAGGGATGGATCGGAAACTCTGTGGTGATGTGGGATCTGCCCTAGGTATGGACAGGAATCTCTGTGGTGATGTGGGATCTGCCCTAGGGATGGATAGGAAACTCTGTGGTGATGTGGGATCTGTCCTAGGGATGGACAGGAATATCTGTGGTGATGTGTGATCTGTCCTATGGATGGACAGGAAACAGTATGGTGATGTGGGATCTGTCCTAGGGATGTACAGGAAACTCTGTGGTGATGTGGGAACTGTCCTAGGGATGGACAGGATCTCTGTTGTGATGTGGGATCTGCCCTAGAGATGTACAGGAAACTCTGTGGTGATGTGGGATCTGTACTAGGTATGGACTGGAATCTCTGTGGTGATGTCGGATCTGTCCTAGAGATGGACAGGAATCTCTGTGGTGATGTGGGATCTGTCCTATGGATAGACAGGAAACAGTGTGGTGATGTGGGATCTTTTCTAAGGATGGACAGGAAACTCTGTGGTGATGTGGGAAGTGTCCTAGGGATGGACAGGATCTCTGTTGTGATGTGGGATCTGTTCTAAGGATGGACAGGAAACTCTCTTGTGATGTGAGATCTGCGCTGGTGATGGACAGGAAACTCTCTTGTGATGTGAGATCTGCCCTTGTGTTGGACAGGAAACTCTATGGTGATGTGGGATCTGTTCTAAGGATGGACAGGAAACTGTCTTGTGATGTGAGATCTGCCCTGGTGATAGACAGCAAACTCTGTGATGATTTGGGACCTGCCCTGGTGATGGACAGGAAACTCTGTGATGATGTGGGACCTGTCCTGGTGATGGACAGGAAACACTCTGGTGATGTGGGATCTGTCCTAGGGATTGATAGCAAACTCTTGTGGCGATGTTTGATCTGTCCTAGGGATGGACAGAAAACACTCTGGTGATGTGGGATCTGCCCTATTGATGAAAAGGAAACACTGTTGTGATGTGGGATCTGCCCTAGGGATGGACAGGAAACACTGTTCTGATGTGGGATCTGTTCTAGGGATTGACAGGAAACTCTGTGGAGATGTAGGATCTGCCCTAGGGATGGACAGGAAACTCTGTGGTGATGTGGAATCTGTTCTAAAGATGGACATAAAACTCTTGTAGTGATGTGAGATCTGCCCTGGTGATGGACAGGAAACTTTGTGGTGATGTGGGATCTGTTCTAAGGATGGACAGGAAACTCTCTTGTGATGTGAGATCTGCCCTGGTGATGGACAGGAATGTCTGTGGTGATGTGGGATCTGTTCTAAGGATGGACAGGAAACTCTCTTGTGATGTGAGCTCTGCCCTGGTGATGGACAGGAAACTCTGTGGTGATGTGAGATCTGCCCTGGTGATGGACAAGAAACTCTGTGGTGATGTGGGATCTGTTCTAAGGATGGACAGGAAACTCTCTTGTGATGTGAGATCTGCCCTGGTGATGGACAGGAAACTCTGTGGTGATGTGGGATCTGTTCTAAGGATGGACAGGAACCTCTCTTGTGATGTGAGATCTGCCCTGGTGATGGACAGAAAACTCTGTGGTGATGTGGGATCTGCCCTAGGGATGGACAGGAAACTCTCTGGTGATGTGAGATCTGCCCTGGTGCTGCACAGGAAACTCTGTGGTGATGTGGGATCTGTCCTAGGGATTGATAGGAAACTCTGTAGTGATGTGGGATCTGCCCTAGTGATGGACAGGAAGCTCTGTGGTGATGTGGGATCTGCCCTAGGGATTGACAGGAAACTCTGTGGTGATGTGGGATCTGCCCTAGGGATGGATAGGAAACTGTGTGGTGCTTTGGGATCTGCCCTAGGGATGGACAGGAAACTCTGTGGTGATGTGGGATCTGCCCTAGGTATGGACAGGAATCTCTGTGGTGATGTGGGATCTGCCCTAGGGATGGATAGGAAACTCTGTGGTGTTGTGGGATCTGTCCTGTTGAAGGACACGACACTCAGTGGTGATATGGGATCTGTCCTTGGGATGGACAGGAAACACTGTGGTGATGTGGGAACTGCCCTAGGGATGGACAGGAAACTCTGTGGTGTTGTGGGATCTGTCGTAGGTATGGACAGGAAACTCTGTGGTGATGTGAGATCTGCCCTTGGGATGCACAGGAAACTTTGTGGTGATGTGGGATCTGACCTAGGGATGGACAGGAAACACTGTGGTGATGTGGGATCTGTTCTAAGGATGGACAGGAATCTCTGTGGTGATGTGGGATCTGTCCTATGGATGGACAGGAAACAGTGTGGTGATGTGGGATCTTTTCTAAGGATGGACAGGAAACTCTGTGGCGATGTGGGAACTGTCCTAGGGATGGACAGGATCTCTGTTGTGATGTGGGATCTGTCCTAAGGATGGATCGGAAACTCTGTGGTGATGTGGGATCTGCCCTAGGGATGGATAGGAAACTGTGTGGTGCTTTGGGATCTGCCCTAGGGATGGACAGGAAACTCTGTGGTGATGTGGGATCTGCCATAGGTATGGACAGGAATCTCTGTGGTGATGTGGGATGTGCCCTAGGGATGGATAGGAAACTCTGTGGTGTTGTGGGATCTGTCCTGTTGAAGGACAGGACACTCAGTGGTGATGTGGGATCTGTCCTTGGGATGGACAGGAAACACTGTGGTGATGTGGGATCTGCCCTACGTATGGACCGGCAACTCTGTAGTGATGTGGGATCTGTCCTAGGGATGGACAGGAAACTCTGTGGTGATGTGGGATCTGACCTAGGGATGGATAGGAAACTCTGCAGTGAATGTAAGACTGCCCCTATCGATGGATAGGAAACTCTGTGGTGATGTGGGATCTGTTCAAGAATGGATCGGAAACTCTGTGGAGATGTGGGATTTGCCCTAGGGATGGACAGGAAACTCTGTGGTGATGTGGGATCTGCCCTAGGTATGGACAGGAATCTCTGTGGTGATGTGGGATCTGCCCTAGGGATGGATAGGAAACTCTGTGGTGTTGTGGGATCTGTCGTAGGTATGGACAGGAAACTCTGTGGTGATGTGAGATCTGCCCTTGGGATGCACAGGAAACTTTGTGGTGATGTGGGATCTGACCTAGGGATGGATAGGAAACTCTGCAGTGAATGTAAGACTACCCCTATCGATGGATAGGAAACTCTGTGGTGATGTGGGATCTGTCCTAGGGATGGATCGGAAGCTCTGTGGTGATGTGGGATCTGCCCTAGGGATGCACAGGAAACTCTGTGGTGATGTGGGATCTGCCCTAGGTATGGACAGGAATCTCTGTGGTGATGTGGGATGTGCCCTAGGGATGGATAGGAAACTCTGTGGTGTTGTGGGATCTGTCCTGTTGAAGGCAGGACACTCAGTGGTGATGTGGGATCTGTCCTTCGGATGGACAGGAAACGCTGTGGTGAGGTGGGATCTGCCCTAGGGATGGATAGGAAACTGTGTGGTGCTTTGGGATCTGCCCTAGGGATGGACAGGAAACTCTGTGGTGATGTGGGATCTGCCCTAGGTATGGATAGGAAACTCTGTGGTGTTGTGGGAACTGCCCTAGGGATGGACAGGAAACTCTGTGGTGTTGTGGGATCTGTCGTAGGTATGGACAGGAAACTCTGTGGTGATGTGAGATCTGCCCTTGGGATGCACAGGAAACTTTGTGGTGATGTGGGATCTGACCTAGGGATGGATAGGAAACTCTGCAGTGAATGTAAGACTACCCCTATCGATGGATAGGAAACTCTGTGGTGATGTGGGATCTGTCCTAGGGATGGATCGGAAACTCTGTGGTGATGTGGGATCTGCCCTAGGGATGGACAGGAAACTCTGTGGTGATGTGGGATCTGCCCGAGCATATGGACAGGAATCTCTGTGGTGATGTGGGATCTGCCCTAGGGATGGATAGGAAACTCTGTGGTGATGTGGGATCTGTCCTAGGGATGGACAGGAATCTCTGTGGTGATGTGGGATCTGTCCTATGGATGGACAGGAAACAGTATGGTGATTTGGGATCTGTCCTAGGGATGTACAGGAAACTCTGTGGTGATGTGGGAACTGTCCTAGGGATGGACAGGATCTCTGTTGTGATGTGTGATCTGCCCTAGGGATGGATAGGAATCTCGGTGGTGATGTGGGATCTGTCCTAGGGATGGACAGGAATCTCTGTGGTGATGTGGGATCTGTCCTATGGATGGACAGGAAACAGTGTGGTGATGTGGGATCTTTTCTAAGGATGGACAGGAAACTCTGTGGTGATGTGGGAACTGTCCTAGGGATGGACAGGATCTCTGTTGTGATGTGGGATCTGTCCTAGGGATGGATCGGAAACTCTGTGGTGATGTGGGATCTGCCCTAGGGATGGATAGGAAACTGTGTGGTGCTTTGGGATCTGCCCTAGGGATGGACAGGAAACTCTGTGGTGATGTGGGATCTGCCCTAGGTATGGACAGGAATCTCTGTGGTGATGTGGGATCGGCCCTAGGGATGGATAGGTAACTCTGTGGTGTTGTGGGATCTGTCCTGTTGAAGGCAGGACACTCAGTGGTGATGTGGGATCTGTCCTTGGGATGGACAGGAAACGCTGTGGTGATGTGGGATCTGCCCTAGGGATGGACAGGAAACTCTGTGATGATGTGGGATCTGCCCTAGGTATGGACAGGAATCTCTGTGGTGATGTGGGATCTGCCCTAGGGATGGATAGGAAACTCTGTGGTGTTGTGGGATCTGTCCTGTTGAAGGACAGGACACTCAGTGGTGATGTGGGATCTGCCCTACGTATGGACCGGCAACTCTGTAGTGATGTGGGATCTGTCCTAGGGATGGACAGGAAACTCTGTGGTGATGTGGGATCTGACCTAGGGATTGATAGGAAACTCTGCAGTGAATGTAAGACTGCCCCTATCGATGGATAGGAAACTCTGTGGTGATGTGGGATCTTTCCTAGGGACGGATCGGAAACTCTGTGGTGATGTGGGATCTGCCCTAGGTATGGACAGGAATCTCTGTGGTGATGTGGGATCTGCCCTAGGGATGGATAGGAAACTCTGTGGTGATGTGGGATCTGTCCTAGGGATGGACAGGAATATCTGTGGTGATGTGTGATCTGTCCTATGGATGGACAGGAAACAGTATGGTGATGTGGGATCTGTCCTAGGGATGTACAGGAAACTCTGTGGTGATGTGGGAACTGTCCTAGGGATGGACAGGATCTCTGTTGTGATGTGGGATCTGCCCTAGGGATGTATAGGAAACTCTGTGGTGATGTGGGATCTGTACTAGGTATGGACTGGAATCTCTGTGGTGATGTCGGATCTGTCCTAGAGATGGACATGAATCTCTGTGGTGATGTGGGATCTGTCCTATGGATAGACAGGAAACAGTGTGGTGATGTGGGATCTTTTCTAAGGATGGACAGGAAACTCTGTGGTGATGTGGGAAGTGTCCTAGGGATGGACAGGATCTCTGTTGTGATGTGGGATCTGTTCTAAGGATGGACAGGAAACTCTCTTGTGATGTGAGATCTGCCCTGGTGATGGACAGGAAACTCTCTTGTGATGTGAGATCTGCCCTTGTGTTGGACAGGAAACTCTATGGTGATGTGGGATCTGTTCTAAGGATGGACAGGAAACTGTCTTGTGATGTGAGATCTGCCCTGGTGATAGACAGCAAACTCTCTTGTGATGTGACATCTGCCCTGGTGATGGACAGGAAACTCTGTGATGATGTGGGACCTGTCCTGGTGATGGACAGGAAACTCTGTGGTGATGTGGGATCTGCCCTGGTGATGGACAGGAAACTCTGTGATGATGTGGGACCTGTCCTGGTGATGGACAGGAAACACTCTGGTGATGTGGGATCTGTCCTAGGGATTGATAGCAAACTCTTGTGGCGATGTTTGATCTGTCCTAGGGATGGACAGAAAACACTCTGGTGATGTGGGATCTGCCCTATTGATGAAAAGGAAACACTGTTGTGATGTGGGATCTGCCCTAGGGATGGACAGGAAACACTGTGGTGATGTGGGATCTGTTCTAAGGATGGACAGGAAACTCTCTTGTGATGTGAGATCTGCCCTGGTGATGGACAGGAAACTCTGTGGTGATGTGGGATCTGTTCTAAGGATGGACAGGAAACTCTCTTGTGATGTGAGATCTGCCCTGGTGATGGACAGGAATGTCTGTGGTGATGTGGGATCTGTTCTAAGGATGGACAGGAAACTCTCTTGTGATGTGAGCTCTGCCCTGGTGATGGACAGGAAACTCTGTGGTGATGTGAGATCTGCCCTGGTGATGGACAAGAAACTCTGTGGTGATGTGGGATCTGTTCTAAGGATGGACAGGAAACTCTCTTGTGATGTGAGATCTGCCCTGGTGATGGACAGGAAACTCTGTGGTGATGTGGGATCTGTTCTAAGGATGGACAGGAACCTCTCTTGTGATGTGAGATCTGCCCTGGTGATGGACAGGAAACTCTGTGGTGATGTGGGATCTGTTCTAAGGATGGACAGGAACCTCTCTTGTGATGTGAGATCTGCCCTGGTGATGGACAGGAAACTCTGTGGTGATGTGGGATCTGCCCTAGGGATGGACAGGAAACTCTCTGGTGATGTGAGATCTGCCCTGGTGCTGCACAGGAAACTCTGTGGTGATGTGGGATCAGTCCTAGGGATTGATAGGAAACTCTGTAGTGATGTGGGATCTGCCCTAGTGATGGACAGGAAGCTCTGTGGTGATGTGGGATCTGCCCTAGGGATTGACAGGAAACTCTGTGGTGATGTGGGATCTGCCCTAGGGATGGACAGGAAACTCTGTGGTGATGTGGGATCTGTTCTAAGGATGGACAGGAATCTCTGTGGTGATGTGGGATCTGTCCTATGGATGGACAGGAAACAGTGTGGTGATGTGGGATCTTTTCTAAGGATGGACAGGAAACTCTGTGGCGATGTGGGAACTGTCCTAGGGATGGACAGGATCTCTGTTGTGATGTGGGATCTGTCCTAGGGATGGATCGGAAACTCTGTGGTGATGTGGGATCTGCCCTAGGGATGGATAGGAAACTGTGTGGTGCTTTGGGATCTGCCCTAGGGATGGACAGGAAACTCTGTGGTGATGTGGGATCTGCCCTAGGGATGGACAGGAATCTCTGTGGTGATGTGGGATGTGCCCTAGGGATGGATAGGAAACTCTGTGGTGTTGTGGGATCTGTCCTGTTGAAGGACAGGACACTCAGTGGTGATGTGGGATCTGTCCTTGGGATGGACAGGAAACACTGTGGTGATGTGGGATCTGCCCTACGTATGGACCGGCAACTCTGTAGTGATGTGGGATCTGTCCTAGGGATGGACAGGAAACTCTGCAGTGAATGTAAGACTGCCCCTATCGATGGATAGGAAACTCTGTGGTGATGTGGGATCTGTTCAAGAATGGATCGGAAACTCTGTGGTGATGTGGGATATGCCCTAGGGATGGACAGGAAACTCTGTGGTGATTTGGGATCTGCCCTAGGTATGGACAGGAATCTCTGTGGCGATGTGGGATCTGCCCTAGGGATGGATAGGAAACTCTGTGGTGTTGTGGGATCTGTCGTAGGTATGGACAGGAAACTCTGTGGTGATGTGAGATCTGCCCTTGGGATGCACAGGAAACTTTGTGGTGATGTGGGATCTGACCTAGGGATGGATAGGAAACTCTGCAGTGAATGTAAGACTACCCCTATCGATGGATAGGAAACTCTGTGGTGATGTGGGATCTGTCCTAGGGATGGATCGGAAACTCTGTGGTGATGTGGGATCTGCCCTAGGGATGGACAGGAAACTCTGTGGTGATGTGGGATCTGCCCTAGGTATGGACAGGAAACTCTGTGGTGATGTGGGATCTGTTCTAAGGATGGACAGGAACCTCTCTTGTGATGTGAGATCTGCCCTGGTGATGGACAGGAAACTCTGTGGTGATGTGGGATCTGTTCTAAGGATGGACAGGAACCTCTCTTGTGATGTGTGATCTGCCCTGGTGATGGACAGGAAACTCTGTGGTGATGTGGGATCTGCCCTAGGGATGGACAGGAAACTCTCTGGTGATGTGAGATCTGCCCTGGTGCTGCACAGGAAACTCTGTGGTGATGTGGGATCTGTCCTAGGGATTGATAGGAAACTCTGTAGTGATGTGGGATCTGCCCTAGTGATGGACAGGAAGCTCTGTGGTGATGTGGGATCTGCCCTAGGGATTGACAGGAAACTCTGTGGTGATGTGGGATCTGCCCTAGGGATGGATAGGAAACTGTGTGGTGCTTTGGGATCTGCCCTAGGGATGGACAGGAAACTCTGTGGTGATGTGGGATCTGCCCGTGGTATGGACAGGAATCTCTGTGGTGATGTGGGATCTGCCCTAGGGATGGATAGGAAACTCTGTGGTGTTGTGGGATCTGTCCTGTTGAAGGACAGGACACTCAGTGGTGATGTGGGATCTGTCCTTGGGATGGACAGGAAACACTGTGGTGTTGTGGGATCTGTCGTAGGTATGGACAGGAAACTCTGTGGTGATGTGAGATCTGCCCTTGGGATGCACAGGAAACTTTGTGGTGATGTGGGATCTGACCTAGGGATGGACAGGAAACTCTGTGGTGATGTGGGATCTGTTCTAAGGATGGACAGGAATCTCTGTGGTGATGTGGGATCTGTCCTATGGATGGACAGGAAACAGTGTGGTGATGTGGGATCTGCCCTAGGGATGGATAGGAAACTGTGTGGTGCTTTGGGATCTGACCTAGGGATGGATAGGAAACTCTGTGGTGATGTGGGATCTGCCCTAGGTATGGACAGGAATCTCTGTGGTGATGTGGGATGTGCCCTAGGGATGGATAGGAAACTCTGTGGTGTTGTGGGATCTGTCCTGTTGAAGGACAGGACACTCAGTGGTGATGTGGGATCTGTCCTTGGGATGGACAGGAAACACTGTGGTGATGTGGGATCTGCCCTACGTATGGACCGGCAACTCTGTAGTGATGTGGGATCTGTCCTAGGGATGGACAGGAAACTCTGTGGTGATGTGGGATCTGACCTAGGGATGGATAGGAAACTCTGCAGTGAATGTAAGACTGCCCCTATCGATGGATAGGAAACTCTGTGGTGATGTGGGATCTGTTCAAGAATGGATCGGAAACTCTGTGGTGATGTGGGATATGCCCTAGGGATGGACAGGAAACTCTGTGGTGATTTGGGATCTGCCCTAGGTATGGACAGGAATCTCTGTGGCGATGTGGGATCTGCCCTAGGGATGGATAGGAAACTCTGTGGTGTTGTGGGATCTGTCGTAGGTATGGACAGGAAACTCTGTGGTGATGTGAGATCTGCCCTTGGGATGCACAGGAAACTTTGTGGTGATGTGGGATCTGACCTAGGGATGGATAGGAAACTCTGCAGTGAATGTAAGACTGCCCCTATCGATGGATAGGAAACTCTGTGGTGATGTGGGATCTTTCCTAGGGACGGATCGGAAACTCTGTGGTGATGTGGGATCTGCCCTAGGTATGGACAGGAATCTCTGTGGTGATGTGGGATCTGCCCTAGGGATGGATAGGAAACTCTGTGGTGATGTGGGATCTGTCCTAGGGATGGACAGGAATATCTGTGGTGATGTGTGATCTGTCCTATGGATGGACAGGAAACAGTATGGTGATGTGGGATCTGTCCTAGGGATGTACAGGAAACTCTGTGGTGATGTGGGAACTGTCCTAGGGATGGACAGGATCTCTGTTGTGATGTGGGATCTGCCCTAGGGATGTATAGGAAACTCTGTGGTGATGTGGGATCTGTACTAGGTATGGACTGGAATCTCTGTGGTGATGTCGGATCTGTCCTAGAGATGGACATGAATCTCTGTGGTGATGTGGGATCTGTCCTATGGATAGACAGGAAACAGTGTGGTGATGTGGGATCTTTTCTAAGGATGGACAGGAAACTCTGTGGTGATGTGGGAAGTGTCCTAGGGATGGACAGGATCTCTGTTGTGATGTGGGATCTGTTCTAAGGATGGACAGGAAACTCTCTTGTGATGTGAGATCTGCCCTGGTGATGGACAGGAAACTCTCTTGTGATGTGAGATCTGCCCTTGTGTTGGACAGGAAACTCTATGGTGATGTGGGATCTGTTCTAAGGATGGACAGGAAACTGTCTTGTGATGTGAGATCTGCCCTGGTGATAGACAGCAAACTCTCTTGTGATGTGACATCTGCCCTGGTGATGGACAGGAAACTCTGTGATGATGTGGGACCTGTCCTGGTGATGGACAGGAAACTCTGTGGTGATGTGGGATCTGCCCTGGTGATGGACAGGAAACTCTGTGATGATGTGGGACCTGTCCTGGTGATGGACAGGAAACACTCTGGTGATGTGGGATCTGTCCTAGGGATTGATAGCAAACTCTTGTGGCGATGTTTGATCTGTCCTAGGGATGGACAGAAAACACTCTGGTGATGTGGGATCTGCCCTATTGATGAAAAGGAAACACTGTTGTGATGTGGGATCTGCCCTAGGGATGGACAGGAAACACTGTGGTGATGTGGGATCTGTTCTAAGGATGGACAGGAAACTCTCTTGTGATGTGAGATCTGCCCTGGTGATGGACAGGAAACTCTGTGGTGATGTGGGATCTGTTCTAAGGATGGACAGGAAACTCTCTTGTGATGTGAGATCTGCCCTGGTGATGGACAGGAATGTCTGTGGTGATGTGGGATCTGTTCTAAGGATGGACAGGAAACTCTCTTGTGATGTGAGCTCTGCCCTGGTGATGGACAGGAAACTCTGTGGTGATGTGAGATCTGCCCTGGTGATGGACAAGAAACTCTGTGGTGATGTTCGATCTGTTCTAAGGATGGACAGGAAACTCTCTTGTGATGTGAGATCTGCCCTGGTGATGGACAGGAAACTCTGTGGTGATGTGGGATCTGTTCTAAGGATGGACAGGAACCTCTCTTGTGATGTGAGATCTGCCCTGGTGATGGACAGGAAACTCTGTGGTGATGTGGGATCTGTTCTAAGGATGGACAGGAACCTCTCTTGTGATGTGAGATCTGCCCTGGTGATGGACAGGAAACTCTGTGGTGATGTGGGATCTGCCCTAGGGATGGACAGGAAACTCTCTGGTGATGTGAGATCTGCCCTGGTGCTGCACAGGAAACTCTGTGGTGATGTGGGATCTGTCCTAGGGATTGATAGGAAACTCTGTAGTGATGTGGGATCTGCCCTAGTGATGGACAGGAAGCTCTGTGGTGATGTGGGATCTGCCCTAGGGATTGACAGGAAACTCTGTGGTGATGTGGGATCTGCCCTAGGGATGGACAGGAAACTCTGTGGTGATGTGGGATCTGTTCTAAGGATGGACAGGAATCTCTGTGGTGATGTGGGATCTGTCCTATGGATGGACAGGAAACAGTGTGGTGATGTGGGATCTTTTCTAAGGATGGACAGGAAACTCTGTGGCGATGTGGGAACTGTCCTAGGGATGGACAGGATCTCTGTTGTGATGTGGGATCTGTCCTAGGGATGGATCGGAAACTCTGTGGTGATGTGGGATCTGCCCTAGGGATGGATAGGAAACTGTGTGGTGCTTTGGGATCTGCCCTAGGGATGGACAGGAAACTCTGTGGTGATGTGGGATCTGCCCTAGGTATGGACAGGAATCTCTGTGGTGATGTGGGATGTGCCCTAGGGATGGATAGGAAACTCTGTGGTGTTGTGGGATCTGTCCTGTTGAAGGACAGGACACTCAGTGGTGATGTGGGATCTGTCCTTGGGATGGACAGGAAACACTGTGGTGATGTGGGATCTGCCCTACGTATGGACCGGCAACTCTGTAGTGATGTGGGATCTGTCCTAGGGATGGACAGGAAACTCTGTGGTGATGTGGGATCTGACCTAGGGATGGATAGGAAACTCTGCAGTGAATGTAAGACTGCCCCTATCGATGGATAGGAAACTCTGTGGTGATGTGGGATCTGTTCAAGAATGGATCGGAAACTCTGTGGTGATGTGGGATATGCCCTAGGGATGGACAGGAAACTCTGTGGTGATTTGGGATCTGCCCTAGGTATGGACAGGAATCTCTGTGGCGATGTGTGATCTGCCCTAGGGATGGATAGGAAACTCTGTGGTGTTGTGGGATCTGTCGTAGGTATGGACAGGAAACTCTGTGGTGATGTGAGATCTGCCCTTGGGATGCACAGGAAACTTTGTGGTGATGTGGGATCTGACCTAGGGATGGATAGGAAACTCTGCAGTGAATGTAAGACTACCCCTATCGATGGATAGGAAACTCTGTGGTGATGTGGGATCTGTCCTAGGGATGGATCGGAAACTCTGTGGTGATGTGGGATCTGCCCTAGGGATGGACAGGAAACTCTGTGGTGATGTGGGATCTGCCCTAGGTATGGACAGGAAACTCTGTGGTGATGTGGGATCTGTTCTAAGGATGGACAGGAACCTCTCTTGTGATGTGAGATCTGCCCTGGTGATGGACAGGAAACTCTGTGGTGATGTGGGATCTGTTCTAAGGATGGACAGGAACCTCTCTTGTGATGTGTGATCTGCCCTGGTGATGGACAGGAAACTCTGTGGTGATGTGGGATCTGCCCTAGGGATGGACAGGAAACTCTCTGGTGATGTGAGATCTGCCCTGGTGCTGCACAGGAAACTCTGTGGTGATGTGGGATCTGTCCTAGGGATTGATAGGAAACTCTGTAGTGATGTGGGATCTGCCCTAGTGATGGACAGGAAGCTCTGTGGTGATGTGGGATCTGCCCTAGGGATTGACAGGAAACTCTGTGGTGATGTGGGATCTGCCCTAGGGATGGATAGGAAACTGTGTGGTGCTTTGGGATCTGCCCTAGGGATGGACAGGAAACTCTGTGGTGATGTGGGATCTGCCCGTGGTATGGACAGGAATCTCTGTGGTGATGTGGGATCTGCCCTAGGGATGGATAGGAAACTCTGTGGTGTTGTGGGATCTGTCCTGTTGAAGGACAGGACACTCAGTGGTGATGTGGGATCTGTCCTTGGGATGGACAGGAAACACTGTGGTGTTGTGGGATCTGTCGTAGGTATGGACAGGAAACTCTGTGGTGATGTGAGATCTGCCCTTGGGATGCACAGGAAACTTTGTGGTGATGTGGGATCTGACCTAGGGATGGACAGGAAACTCTGTGGTGATGTGGGATCTGTTCTAAGGATGGACAGGAATCTCTGTGGTGATGTGGGATCTGTCCTATGGATGGACAGGAAACAGTGTGGTGATGTGGGATCTGCCCTAGGGATGGATAGGAAACTGTGTGGTGCTTTGGGATCTGACCTAGGGATGGATAGGAAACTCTGTGGTGATGTGGGATCTGCCCTAGGTATGGACAGGAATCTCTGTGGTGATGTGGGATGTGCCCTAGGGATGGATAGGAAACTCTGTGGTGTTGTGGGATCTGTCCTGTTGAAGGACAGGACACTCAGTGGTGATGTGGGATCTGTCCTTGGGATGGACAGGAAACACTGTGGTGATGTGGGATCTGCCCTACGTATGGACCGGCAACTCTGTAGTGATGTGGGATCTGTCCTAGGGATGGACAGGAAACTCTGTGGTGATGTGGGATCTGACCTAGGGATGGATAGGAAACTCTGCAGTGAATGTAAGACTGCCCCTATCGATGGATAGGAAACTCTGTGGTGATGTGGGATCTGTTCAAGAATGGATCGGAAACTCTGTGGTGATGTGGGATCTGTCGTAGGTATGGACAGGAAACTCTGTGGTGATGTGAGATCTGCCCTTGGGATGCACAGGAAACTTTGTGGTGATGTGGGATCTGACCTAGGGATGGATAGGAAACTCTGCAGTGAATGTAAGACTACCCCTATCGATGGATAGGAAACTCTGTGGTGATGTGGGATCTGTCCTAGGGATGGATTGGAAACTCTGTGGTGATGTGGGATCTGCCCTAGGGATGGACAGGAAACTCTGTGGTGATGTGGGATCTGCCCTAGGTATGGACAGGAATCTCTGTGGTGATGTGGGATCTGCCCTAGGGATGGATAGGAAACTCTGTGGTGTTGTGGGATCTGTCCTGTTGAAGGCAGGACACTCGGTGGTGATGTGGGATCTGTCCTTGGGATGGACAGGAAACGCTGTGGTGATGTGGGATCTGCCCTAGGGATGGATAGGAAACTGTGTGGTGCTTTGGGATCTGCCCTAGGGATGGACAGGAAACTCTGTGGTGATGTGGGATCTGCCCTAGGTATGGACAGGAATCTCTGTGGTGATGTGGGATCTGCCCTAGGGATGGATAGGAAACTCTGTGGTGTTGTGGGATCTGTCCTGTTGAAGGACAGGACACTCAGTGGTGATGTGGGATCTGTCCTTGGGATGGACAGGAAACACTGTGGTGATGTGGGAACTGCCCTAGGGATGGACAGGAAACTCTGTGGTGTTGTGGGATCTGTCGTAGTTATGGACAGGAAACTCTGTGGTGATGTGAGATCTGCCCTTGGGATGCACAGGAAACATTGTGGTGATGTGGGATCTGACCTAGGGATGGACAGGAAACTCTGTGGTGATGTGGGATCTGTTCTAAGGATGGACAGGAATCTCTGTGGTGATGTGGGATCTGTCCTATGGATGGACAGGAAACAGTGTGGTGATGTGGGATCTTTTCTAAGGATGGACAGGAAACTCTGTGGCGATGTGGGAACTGTCCTAGGGATGGACAGGATCTCTGTTGTGATGTGGGATCTGTCCTAGGGATGGATCGGAAACTCTGTGGTGATGTGGGATCTGTTCTAGGGATGGACAGGAATCTCTGTGGTGATGTGGGATCTGTCCTATGGATGGACAGGAAACAGTATGGTGATTTGGGATCTGTCCTAGGGATGTACAGGAAACTCTGTGGTGATGTGGGAACTGTCCTAGGGATGGACAGGATCTCTGTTGTGATGTGTGATCTGCCCTAGGGATGGATAGGAATCTCGGTGGTGATGTGGGATCTGTCCTAGGGATGGACAGGAATCTCTGTGGTGATGTGGGATCTGTCCTATGGATGGACAGGAAACAGTGTGGTGATGTGGGATCTTTTCTAAGGATGGACAGGAAACTCTGTGGTGATGTGGGAACTGTCCTAGGGATGGACAGGATCTCTGTTGTGATGTGGGATCTGTCCTAGGGATGGATCGGAAACTCTGTGGTGATGTGGGATCTGCCCTAGGGATGGATAGGAAACTGTGTGGTGCTTTGGGATCTGCCCTAGGGATGGACAGGAAACTCTGTGGTGATGTGGGATCTGCCCTGGTGATGGACAAGAAACTCTGTGGTGATGTGGGATCTGTTCTAAGGATGGACAGGAAACTCTCTTGTGATGTGAGATCTGCCCTGGTGATGGACAGGAAACTCTGTGGTGATGTGGGATCTGTTCTAAGGATGAACAGGAACCTCTCTTGTGATGTGAGATCTGCCCTGGTGATGGACAGGAAACTCTGTGGTGATGTGGGATCTGTTCTAAGGATGGACAGGAACCTCTCTTGTGATGTGAGATCTGCCCTGGTGATGGACAGGAAACTCTGTGGTGATGTGGGATCTGCCCTAGGGATGGACAGGAAACTCTCTGGTGATGTGAGATCTGCCCTGGTGCTGCACAGGAAACTCTGTGGTGATGTGGGATCTGTCCTAGGGATTGATAGGAAACTCTGTAGTGATGTGGGATCTGCCCTAGTGATGGACAGGAAGCTCTGTGGTGATGTGGGATCTGCCCTAGGGATTGACAGGAAACTCTGTGGTGATGTGGGATCTGCCCTAGGGATGGATAGGAAACTGTGTGGTGCTTTGGGATCTGCCCTAGGGATGGACAGGAAACTCTGTGGTGATGTGGGATCTGCCCGTGGTATGGACAGGAATCTCTGTGGTGATGTGGGATCTGCCCTAGGGATGGATAGGAAACTCTGTGGTGTTGTGGGATCTGTCCTGTTGAAGGACAGGACACTCAGTGGTGATGTGGGATCTGTCCTTGGGATGGACAGGAAACACTGTGGTGTTGTGGGATCTGTCGTAGGTATTGACAGGAAACTCTGTGGTGATGTGAGATCTGCCCTTGGGATGCACAGGAAACTTTGTGGTGATGTGGGATCTGACCTAGGGATGGACAGGAAACTCTGTGGTGATGTGGGATCTGTTCTAAGGATGGACAGGAATCTCTGTGGTGATGTGGGATCAGTCCTATGGATGGACAGGAAACAGTGTGGTGATGTGGGATCTTTTCTAAGGATGGACAGGAAACTCTGTGGCGATGTGGGAACTGTCCTAGGGATGGACAGGATCTCTGTTGTGATGTGGGATCTGTCCTAGGGATGGATCGGAAACTCTGTGGTGATGTGGGATCTGCCCTAGGGATGGATAGGAAACTGTGTGGTGCTTTGGGATCTGCCCTAGGGATGGACAGGAAACTCTGTGGTGATGTGGGATCTGCCCTAGGTATGGACAGGAATCTCTGTGGTGATGTGGGATGTGCCCTAGCGATGGATAGGAAACTCTGTGGTGTTGTGGGATCTGTCCTGTTGAAGGACAGGACACTCAGTGGTGATGTGGGATCTGTCCTTGGGATGGACAGGAAACACTGTGGTGATGTGGGATCTGCCCTACGTATGGACCGGCAACTCTGTAGTGATGTGGGATCTGTCCTAGGGATGGACAGGAAACTCTGTGGTGATGTGGGATCTGACCTAGGGATGGATAGGAAACTCTGCAGTGAATGTAAGACTGCCCCTATCGATGGATAGGAAACTCTGTGGTGATGTGGGATCTGTTCAAGAATGGATCGGAAACTCTGTGGTGATGTGGGATATGCCCTAGGGATGGACAGGAAACTCTGTGGTGATTTGGGATCTGCCCTAGGTATGGACAGGAATCTCTGTGGCGATGTGGGATCTGCCCTAGGGATGGATAGGAAACTCTGTGGTGTTGTGGGATCTGTCGTAGGTATGGACAGGAAACTCTGTGGTGATGTGAGATCTGCCCTTGGGATGCACAGGAAACTTTGTGGTGATGTGGGATCTGACCTAGGGATGGATAGGAAACTCTGCAGTGAATGTAAGACTACCCCTATCGATGGATAGGAAACTCTGTGGTGATGTGGGATCTGTCCTAGGGATGGATCGGAAACTCTGTGGTGATGTGGGATCTGCCCTAGGGATGGACAGGAAACTCTGTGGTGATGTGGGATCTGCCCTAGGTATGGACAGGAATCTCTGTGGTGATGTGGGATCTGCCCTAGGGATGGATAGGAAACTCTGTGGTGTTGTGGGATCTGTCCTGTTGAAGGCAGGACACTCGGTGGTGATGTGGGATCTGTCCTTGGGATGGACAGGAAACGCTGTGGTGATGTGGGATCTGCCCTAGGGATGGATAGGAAACTGTGTGGTGCTTTGGGATCTGCCCTAGGGATGGACAGGAAACTCTGTGGTGATGTGGGATCTGCCCTAGGTATGGACAGGAATCTCTGTGGTGATGTGGGATCTGCCCTAGGGATGGATAGGAAACTCTGTGGTGTTGTGGGATCTGTCCTGTTGAAGGACAGGACACTCAGTGGTGATGTGGGATCTGTCCTTGGGATGGACAGGAAACACTGTGGTGATGTGGGAACTGCCCTAGGGATGGACAGGAAACTTTGTGGTGATGTGGGATCTGACCTAGGGATGGATAGGAAACTCTGCAGTGAATGTAAGACTACCCCTATCGATGGATAGGAAACTCTGTGGTGATGTGGGATCTGTCCTAGGGATGGATCGGAAACTCTGTGGTGATGTGGGATCTGCCCTAGGGATGGACAGGAAACTCTGTGGTGATGTGGGATCTGCCCGAGCATATGGACAGGAATCTCTGTGGTGATGTGGGATCTGCCCTTGGGATGGATAGGAAACTCTGTGGTGATGTGGGATCTGTCCTAGGGATGGACAGGAATCTCTGTGGTGATGTGGGATCTGTCCTATGGATGGACAGGAAACAGTATGGTGATGTGGGATCTGTCCTAGGGATGTACAGGAATCTCTGTGGTGATGTGGGAACTGTCCTAGGGATGGACAGGATCTCTGTTGTGATGTGGGATCTGCCCTAGGGATGGATAGGAATCTCGGTGGTGATGTGGGATCTGTCCTAGGGATGGACAGGAATCTCTGTGGTGATGTGGGATCTGTCCTATGGATGGACAGGAAACAGTGTGGTGATGTGGGATCTCTTCTAAGGATGGACAGGAAACTCTGTGGTGATGTGGGAACTGTCCTAGGGATGGACAGGATCTCTGTTGTGATGTGGGATCTGTCCTAGGGATGGATCGGAAACTCTGTGGTGATGTGGGATCTGCCCTAGGGATGGATAGGAAACTGTGTGGTGCTTTGGGATCTGCCCTAGGGATGGACAGGAAACTCTGTGGTGATGTGGGATCTGCCCTAGGTATGGACAGGAATCTCTGTGGTGATGTGGGATCGGCCCTAGGGATGGATAGGAAACTCTGTGGTGTTGTGGGATCTGTCCTGTTGAAGGCAGGACACTCAGTGGTGATGTGGGATCTGTCCTTGGGATGGACAGGAAACGCTGTGGTGATGTGGGATCTGCCCTAGGGATGGATAGGAAACTGTGTGGTGCTTTGGGATCTGCCCTAGGGATGGACAGGAAACTCTGTGGTGATGTGGGATCTGCCCTAGGTATGGACAGGAATCTCTGTGGTGATGTGGGATCTGCCCTAGGGATGGATAGGAAACTCTGTGGTGTTGTGGGATCTGTCCTGTTGAAGGACAGGACACTCAGTGGTGATGTGGGATCTGTCCTTGGGATGGACAGGAAACACTGTGGTGATGTGGGATCTGCCCTACGTATGGACCGGCAACTCTGTAGTGATGTGGGATCTGTCCTAGGGATGGACAGGAAACTCTGTGGTGATGTGGGATCTGACCTAGGGATGGATAGGAAACTCTGCAGTGAATGTAAGACTGCCCCTATCGATGGATAGGAAACTCTGTGGTGATGTGGGATCTTTCCTAGGGATGGATCGGAAACTCTGTGGTGATGTGGGATCTGCCCTAGGTATGGACAGGAAACACTGTTCTGATGTGTGATCTGTTCTAGGGATTGTCAGGAAACTCTCTGGTGATGTGAGATCTGCCCTGGTGATGGACAGGAAGCTCTGTGGTGATTTGGGATCTGCCCTAGGGATTGACAGGAAACTCTGTGGTGATGTAGGATCTGCCCTAGGGATGGACAGGAAACTCTGTGGTGATGTGGAATCTGTTCTAAAGATGGACATAAAACTCTTGTAGTGATGTGAGATCTGCCCTGGTGATGGACAGGAAACGCTGTGGTGATGTGGGATCTGTTCTAAGGATGGACAGGAAACTCTCTTGTGATGTGAGATCTGCCCTGGTGATGGACAGGAAACTCTGTGCTGATGTGAGATCTGCCCTGGTGATGGACAAGAAACTCTGTGGTGATGTGGGATCTGACCTAGGGATGGATTGGAAACTCTGCAGTGAATGTAAGACTGCCCCTATCGATGGATAGGAAACTCTGTGGTGATGTGGGATCTGTTCAAGAATGGATCGGAAACTCTGTGGTGATGTGGGATATGCCCTAGGGATGGACAGGAAACTCTGTGGTGATTTGGGATCTGCCCTAGGTATGGACAGGAATCTCTGTGGCGATGTGGGATCTGCCCTAGGGATGGATAGGAAACTCTGTGGTGTTGTGGGATCTGTCGTAGGTATGGACAGGAAACTCTGTGGTGATGTGAGATCTGCCCTTGGGATGCACAGGAAACTTTGTGGTGATGTGGGATCTGACCTAGGGATGGATAGGAAACTCTGCAGTGAATGTAAGACTACCCCTATCGATGGATAGGAAACTCTGTGGTGATGTGGGATCTGTCCTAGGGATGGATCGGAAACTCTGTGGTGATGTGGGATCTGCCCTAGGGATGGACAGGAAACTCTGTGGTGATGTGGGATCTGCCCTAGGTATGGACAGGAATCTCTGTGGTGATGTGGGATCTGCCCTAGGGATGGATAGGAAACTCTGTGGTGTTGTGGGATCTGTCCTGTTGAAGGCAGGACACTCGGTGGTGATGTGGGATCTGTCCTTGGGATGGACAGGAAACGCTGTGGTGATGTGGGATCTGCCCTAGGGATGGATAGGAAACTGTGTGGTGCTTTGGGATCTGCCCTAGGGATGGACAGGAAACTCTGTGGTGATGTGGGATCTGCCCTAGGTATGGACAGGAATCTCTGTGGTGATGTGGGATCTGCCCTAGGGATGGATAGGAAACTCTGTGGTGTTGTGGGATCTGTCCTGTTGAAGGACAGGACACTCAGTGGTGATGTGGGATCTGTCCTTGGGATGGACAGGAAACACTGTGGTGATGTGGGAACTGCCCTAGGGATGGACAGGAAACTCTGTGGTGTTGTGGGATCTGTCGTAGGTATGGACAGGAAACTCTGTGGTGATGTGAGATCTGCCCTTGGGATGCACAGGAAACATTGTGGTGATGTGGGATCTGACCTAGGGATGGACAGGAAACTCTGTGGTGATGTGGGATCTGTTCTAAGGATGGACAGGAATCTCTGTGGTGATGTGGGATCTGTCCTATGGATGGACAGGAAACAGTGTGGTGATGTGGGATCTTTTCTAAGGATGGACAGGAAACTCTGTGGCGATGTGGGAACTGTCCTAGGGATGGACAGGATCTCTGTTGTGTTGTGGGATCTGCCCTAGGGATGGATAGGAAACTGTGTGGTGCTTTGGAATCTGCCCTAGGGATGGACAGGAAACTCTGTGGTGATGTGGGATCTGCCCTAGGTATGGACAGGAATCTCTGTGGTGATGTGGGATGTGCCCTAGGGATGGATAGGAAACTCTGTGGTGTTGTGGGATCTGTCCTGTTGAAGGACAGGACACTCAGTGGTGATGTGGGATCTGTCCTTGGGATGGACAGGAAACACTGTGGTGATGTGGGATCTGCCCTACGTATGGACCGGCAACTTTGTAGTGATGTGGGATCTGTCCTAGGGATGGACAGGAAACTCTGTGGTGATGTGGGATCTGACCTAGGGATGGATAGGAAACTCTGCAGTGAATGTAAGACTGCCCCTATCGATGGATAGGAAACTCTGTGGTGATGTGGGATCTGTTCAAGAATGGATCGGAAACTCTGTGGTGATGTGGGATTTGCCCTAGGGATGGACAGGAAACTCTGTGGTGATGTGGGATCTGCCCTAGGTATGGACAGGAATCTCTGTGGTGATGTGGGATCTGCCCTAGGGATGGATAGGAAACTCTGTGGTGTTGTGGGATCTGTCGTAGGTATGGACAGGAAACTCTGTGGTGATGTGAGATCTGCCCTTGGGATGCACAGGAAACTTTGTGGTGATGTGGGATCTGACCTAGGGATGGATAGGAAACTCTGCAGTGAATGTAAGACTACCCCTATCGATGGATAGGAAACTCTGTGGTGATGTGGGATCTGTCCTAGGCATGGATCGGAAACTCTGTGGTGATGTGGGATCTGCCCTAGGGATGGACAGGAAACTCTCTGGTGATGTGGGATCTGCCCGAGCATATGGACAGGAATCTCTGTGGTGATGTGGGATCTGCCCTTGGGATGGATAGGAAACTCTGTGGTGATGTGGGATCTGTCCTAGGGATGGACAGGAATCTCTGTGGTGATGTGGGATCTGTCCTATGGATGGACAGGAAACAGTATGGTGATGTGGGATCTGTCCTAGGGATGTACAGGAATCTCTGTGGTGATGTGGGAACTGTCCTAGGGATGGACAGGATCTCTGTTGTGATGTGGGATCTGCCCTAGGGATGGATAGGAATCTCGGTGGTGATGTGGGATCTGTCCTAGGGATGGACAGGAATCTCTGTAGTGATGTGGGATCTGTCCTATGGATGGACAGGAAACAGTGTGGTGATGTGGGATCTTTTCTAAGGATGGACAGGAAACTCTGTGGTGATGTGGGAACTGTCCTAGGGATGGACAGGATCTCTGTTGTGATGTGGGATCTGTCCTAGGGATGGATCGGAAACTCTGTGGTGATGTGGGATCTGCCCTAGGGATGGATAGGAAACTGTGTGGTGCTTTGGGATCTGCCCTAGGGATGGACAGGAAACTCTGTGGTGATGTGGGATCTGCCCAAGGTATGGACAGGAATCTCTGTGGTGATGTGGGATCGGCCCTAGGGATGGATAGGAAACTCTGTGGTGTTGTGGGATCTGTCCTGTTGAAGGCAGGACACTCAGTGGTGATGTGGGATCTGTCCTTGGGATGGACAGGAAACGCTGTGGTGATGTGGGATCTGCCCTAGGGATGGATAGGAAACTGTGTGGTGCTTTGGGATCTGCCCTAGGGATGGACAGGAAACTCTGTGGTGATGTGGGATCTGCCCTAGGTATGGACAGGAATCTCTGTGGTGATGTGGGATCTGCCCTAGGGATGGATAGGAAACTCTGTGGTGTTGTGGGATCTGTCCTGTTGAAGGACAGGACACTCAGTGGTGATGTGGGATCTGTCCTTGGGATGGAAAGGAAACACTGTGGTGATGTGGGATCTGCCCTACGTATGGACCGGCAACTCTGTAGTGATGTGGGATCTGTCCTAGGGATGGACAGGAAACTCTGTGGTGATGTGGGATCTGACCTAGGGATGGATAGGAAACTCTGCAGTGAATGTAAGACTGCCCCTATCGATGGATAGGAAACTCTGTGGTGATGTGGGATCTTTCCTAGGGATGGATCGGAAACTCTGTGGTGATGTGGGATCTGCCCTAGGTATGGACAGGAATCTCTGTGGTGATGTGGGACCTGCCCTAGGGATGGATAGGAAACTCTGTGGTGATGTGGGATCTGTCCTAGGGATGAACAGGAATATCTGTGGTGATGTGTGATCTGTCCTATGGATGGACAGGAAACAGTATGGTGATGTGGGATCTGTCCTAGGGATGTACAGGAAACTCTGTGGTGATGTGGGAACTGTCCTAGGGATGGACAGGATCTCTGTTGTGATGTGGGATCTGCCCTAGGGATGTACAGGAAACTCTGTGGTGATGTGGGATCTGTACTAGGTATGGACTGGAATCTCTGTGGTGATGTCGGATCTGTCCTAGAGATGGACAGGAATCTCTGTGGTGATGTGGGATCTGTCCTATGGATAGACAGGAAACAGTGTGGTGATGTGGGATCTTTTCTAAGGATGGACAGGAAACTCTGTGGTGATGTGGGAAGTGTCCTAGGGATGGACAGGATCTCTGTTGTGATGTGGGATCTGTTCTAAGGATGGACAGGAAACTCTCTTGTGATGTGAGATCTGCCCTGGTGATGGACAGGAAACTCTCTTGTGATGTGAGATCTGCCCTTGTGTTGGACAGGAAACTCTGTGATGATGTGGGACCTGTCCTGGTGATGGACAGGAAACACTGTGGTGATGTGGGATCTGCCCTGGTGATGGACAGGAAACTCTGTGATGATGTGGGACCTGTCCTGGTGATGGACAGGAAACACTCTGGTGATGTGGGATCTGTCCTAGGGATTGATAGCAAACACTGTTGTGATGTGGGATCTGCCCTAGGGATGGACAGGAAACACTGTTCTGATGTGTGATCTGTTCCAGGGATTGTCAGGAAACTCTCTGGTGATGTGAGATCTGCCCTGGTGATGGACAGGAAGCTCTGTGGTGATGTGGGATCTGCCCTAGGGATTGACAGGAAACTCTGTGGTGATGTAGGATCTGCCCTAGGGATGGACAGGAAACTCTGTGGTGATGTGGAATCTGTTCTAAAGATGGACATAAAACTCTTGTAGTGATGTGAGATCTGCCCTGGTGATGGACAGGAAACGCTGTGGTGATGTGGGATCTGTTCTAAGGATGGACAGGAAACTCTCTTGTGATGTGAGATCTGCCCTGATGATGGACAGGAAACTCTGTGCTGATGTGAGATCTGCCCTGGTGATGGACAAGAAACTCTGTGGTGATGTGGGATCTGTTCTAAGGATGGACAGGAAACTCTCTTGTGATGTGAGATCTGCCCTGGTGATGGACAGGAAACTCTGTGGTGATGTGGGATCTGTTCTAAGGATGGACAGGAACCTCTCTTGTGATGTGAGATCTGCCCTGGTGATGGACAGGAAACTCTGTGGTGATGGGGGATCTGCCCTAGGGATGGACAGGAAACTCTCTGGTTATGTGAGATCTGCCCTGGTGATGGACAGGAAACTCTGTAGTGATGTGGGATATGCCCTGGTGATGGACAGGAAACTCTGTGGTGATGTGGGATCTGTCCTAGGGATTGATAGGAAACTCTGTAGTGATGTGGGATCTGCCCTAGTGATGGACAGGAAGCTCTGTGGTGATGTGGGATCTGCCCTAGGGATTGACAGGAAACTCTGTGGTGATGTGGGATCTGCCCTAGGGATGGATAGGTAACTGTGTGGTGCTTTGGGATCTGCCCTAGGGATGGACAGGAAACTCTGTGGTGATGTGGGATCTGCCCTAGGTATGGACAGGAATCTCTGTGGTGATGTGGGATCTGCCCTAGGGATGGATAGGAAACTCTGTGGTGTTGTGGGATCTGTCCTGTTGAAGGACAGGACACTCAGTGGTGATGTGGGATCTGTCCTTGGGATGGACAGGAAACACTGTGGTGATGTGGGAACTGCCCTAGGGATGGACAGGAAACTCTGTGGTGTTGTGGGATCTGTCGTAGGTATGGACAGGAAACTCTGTGGTGATGTGAGATCTGCCCTTGGGATGCACAGGAAACTTTGTGGTGATGTGGGATCTGACCTAGGGATGGACAGGAAACTCTGTGGTGATGTGGGATCTGTTCTAAGGATGGACAGGAATCTCTGTGGTGATGTGGGATCTGTCCTATGGATGGACAGGAAACAGTGTGGTGATGTGGGATCTTTTCTAAGGATGGACAGGAAACTCTGTGGCGATGTGGGAACTGTCCTAGGGATGGACCGGATCTCTGTTGTGATGTGGGATCTGTCCTAGGGATGGATCGGAAACTCTGTGGTGATGTGGGATCTGCCCTAGGGATGGATAGGAAACTGTGTGGTGCTTTGCGATCTGCCCTAGGGATGGACAGGAAACTCTGTGGTGATGTGGGATCTGCCCTTGGGATGCACAGGAAACTTTGTGGTGATGTGGGATCTGACCTAGGGATGGATAGGAAACTCTGCAGTGAATGTAAGACTACCCCTATCGATGGATAGGAAACTCTGTGGTGATGTGGGATCTGTCCTAGGGATGGATCGGAAACTCTGTGGTGATGTGGGATCTGCCCTAGGGATGGACAGGAAACTCTGTGGTGATGTGGGATCTGCCCTAGGTATGGACAGGAATCTCTGTGGTGATGTGGGATCTGCCCTAGGGATGGATAGGAAACTCTGTGGTGTTGTGGGATCTGTCCTTGGGATGGACAGGAAACGCTGTGGTGATGTGGGATCTGCCCTAGGGATGGATAGGAAACTGTGTGGTGCTTTGGGATCTGCCCTAGGGATGGACAGGAAACTCTGCAGTGAATGTAAGACTGCCCCTATCGATGGATAGGAAACTCTGTGGTGATGTGGGATCTTTCCTAGGGATGGATCGGAAACACTGTGGTGATGTGGGATCTGCCCTAGGTATGTACAGGAAACTCTGTGGTGATGTGGGAACTGTCCTAGGGATGGACAGGATCTCTGTTGTGATGTGGGATCTGCCCTAGGGATGTACAGGAAACTCTGTGGTGATGTGGGATCTGTACTAGGTATGGACTGGAATCTCTGTGGTGATGTCGGATCTGTCCTAGAGATGGACAGGAATCTCTGTGGTGATGTGGGATCTGTCCTATGGATAGACAGGAAACAGTGTGGTGATGTGGGATCTTTTCTAAGGATGGACAGGAAACTCTGTGGTGATGTGGGAAGTGTCCTAGGGATGGACAGGATCTCTGTTGTGATGTGGGATCTGTTCTAAGGATGGACAGGAAACTCTCTTGTGATGTGAGATCTGCCCTGGTGATGGACAGGAAACTCTCTTGTGATGTGAGATCTGCCCTTGTGTTGGACAGGAAACTCTATGGTGATGTGGGATCTGTTCTAAGGATGGACAGGAAACTGTCTTGTGATGTGAGATCTGCCCTGGTGATAGACAGCAAACTCTCTTGTGATGTGACATCTGCCCTGGTGATGGACAGGAAACTCTGTGATGATGTGGGACCTGTCCTGGTGATGGACAGGAAACTCTGTGGTGATGTGGGATCTGCCCTGGTGATGCACAGGAAACTGTGTGGTGATGTGGGATCTGTCCTATGGATTGATAGCAAACTCTTGTGGCGATGTTTGATCTGTCCTAGGGATGGACAGAAAACACTCTGGTGATGTGGGATCTGCCCTATTGATGAAAAGGAAACACTGTTGTGATGTGGGATCTGCCCTAGGGATGGACAGGAAACACTGTTCTGATGTGGGATCTGTTCTAGGGATTGTCAGGAAACTCTCTGGTGATGTGAGATCTGCCCTGGTGATGGACAGGAAGCTCTGTGGTGATGTGGGATCTGCCCTAGGGATTGACAGGAAACTCTGTGGTGATGTAGGATCTGCCCTAGGGATGGACAGGAAACTCTGTGGTGATGTGGAATCTGTTCTAAAGATGGACATAAAACTCTTGTAGTGATGTGAGATCTGCCCTGGTGATGGACAGGAAACTCTGTGGTGATGTGGGATCTGTTCTAAGGATGGACAGGAAACTCTCTTGTGATGTGAGATCTGCCCTGGTGATGGACAGGAATGTCTGTGGTGATGTGGGATCTGTTCTAAGGATGGACAGGAACCTCTCTTGTGATGTGAGATCTGCCCTGGTGATGGACAGGAAACTCTGTGGTGATGTGAGATCTGCCCTGGTGATGGACAAGAAACTCTGTGGTGATGTGGGATCTGTTCTAAGGATGGACAGGAAACTCTCTTGTGATGTGAGATCTGCCTTGGTGATGGACAGGAAACTCTGTGGTGATGTGGGATCTGTTCTAAGGATGGACAGGAACCTCTCTTGTGATGTGAGATCTGCCCTGGTGATGGACAGGAAACTCTGTGGTGATGGGGGATCTGCCCTAGGGATGGACAGGAAACTCTCTGGTGATGTGAGATCTGCCCTTGTGATGGACAGGAAACTCTGTGATGATGTGGGATCTGTCCTGGTGATGGACAGGAAACTCTGTAGTGATGTGGGATATGCCCTGGTGCTGCACAGGAAACTCTGTGGTGATGTGGGATCTGTCCTAGGGATTGATAGGAAACTCTGTAGTGATGTGGGATCTGCCCTAGTGATGGACAGGAAGCTCTGTGGTGATGTGGGATCTGCCCTAGGGATTGACAGGAAACTCTGTGGTGATGTGGGATCTGCCCTAGGGATGGACAGGAAACTGTGTTTTGATGTGGGATCTGCCCTAGGGATGGACAGGATCTCTGTGGTGATGGGGGATCTGTCCTGGTGATGGACAGGAAACTCTGTGGTGATGTGGGATCTGTCCTAGGGATGGACAGGAAACACTCTGGTGATGTGGGATCTGCCCTGGTGATGAACAGGAAACACTGTTGTGCTGTGGGATCTGCCCTAGTGATGAACAGGAAACACTGTTCTGATGTGGGATCTGTCCTAGGGATTGATAGGAAACTCTGTAGTGATGTGGGATCTGCCCTAGAGATGGACAGGAAACTCTGTGGTGATGTGGGATTTGTCCTAGGGATTGATAGCAAACTCTTGTGGTGATGTTTGATCTGTCCTAGGGATGGACAGAAAACTCTGTGGTGATGTGGGATCTGTCCTAGGGATTGATAGGAAACTCTGTAGTGATGTAGGATCTGCCCTAGGGATGGACAGGAAACTCTGTGGTGATGTGGGATCTGTTCTAAAGATGGACATAAAACTCTTGTAGTGATGTGAGATCTGCCCTGGTGATGGACAGGAATGTCTGTGGTGATGTGGGATCTGTTTAAAAGATGGACAGGAAACTCGCTTGTGATGTGAGATCTGCCCTGGTGATGGACAGGAAACTCTGTGGTGATGTGAGATCTGCCCTGGTGATGGACAAGAAACTCTGTGGTTATGTGGGATCTGTTCTAAGGATGGACAGGAAACTCTCTTGTGATGTGAGATCTGCCCTGGTGATGGACAGGAAACTCTGTGGTGATGTGGGATCTGTTCTAAGGATGGACAGGAAACTCTCTTGTGATGTGAGATCTGCCCTGGTGATGGACAGGAAACTCTGTGGTGATGGGGGATCTGCCCTAGGCATGCACAGGAAACTCTCTGGTGATGTGAGATCTGCCCTGGTGATGGACAGGAAACTCCGTGATGATGTGGGATATGTCCTGGTGCTGCACAGGAAACTCTGTGGTGATGTGGGATCTGTCCTAGGGATTGATAGGAAACTCTGTAGTGATGTGGGATCTGCCCTAGGGATGGACAGGAAACTCTGTGGTGATGTGGGATCTGTCCTAGGGATTGATAGCAAACTCTTCTGGTGATGTTTGATCTGCCCTGGTGATGGACAGGAAACTCTGTGGTGATGTGAGATCTGTTCTAAAGATGGACATAAAACTCTCTTGTGATGTGAGATCTGCCCTGGTGATTGACAGGAAACTCTCTTGTGATGTGAGCTCTGCCCTGGTGATGGACAGGAAACTCTGTGGTGATGGGGGATCTGCCCTAGGCATGGACAGGAAACTCTCTGGTGATGTGAGATCTGCCCTGGTGATGGACAGGAAACTCTGTGGTGATGTGGGATCTGTTCTAAAGATGGACATAAAACTCTTGTAGTGATGTGAGATCTGCCCTGGTGATGGACAGGAAACTCTGTGGTGATGTGGGATCTGCCCTAGGGATTGATAGGAAACTCTGTAGTGATGTGGGATCTGCCCTAGGGATGGACAGGAAACTCTGTGGTGATGTGGGATCTGTCCTAGGGATTGATAGCAAACTCTTCTGGTGATGTTTGATCTGCCCTGGTGATGGACAGGAAACTCTGTGGTGATGTGGGATCTGTTCTAAGGATGGACAGGAAACTCTCTTGTGATGTGAGATCTGCCCTGGTGATGGACAGGAATGTCTGAGGTGATGTGGGATCTGTTCTAAGGATGGACAGGAAACTCTCTTGTGATGTGAGATCTACCCTGGTGATGGACAGGAAACTCTGTGGTGATGTGAGATCTGTTCTAAAGATGGACATAAAACTCTCTTGTGATGTGAGATCTGCCCTGGTGATTGACAGGAAACTCTCTTGTGATGTGAGCTCTGCCCTGGTGATGGACAGGAAACTCTGTGGTGATGTGGGATCTGTTCTAAGGATGGACAGGAAACTCTCTTGTGATGTGAGATCTGCCCTGGTGATGGACAGGAAACTCTCTTCGGATGTGCGATCTGCCCTGGTGATGGACAGGAAACTCTGTGGTGATGTGTGATCTGTTCTAAGGATGGACAGGAAACTCTCTTGTGATGTGAGATCTGCCCTGGTGATGGACAGGAATGTCTGAGGTGATGTGGGATCTGTTCTAAGGATGGACAGGAAACTCTCTTGTGATGTGAGATCTACCCTGGTGATGGACAGGAAACTCTGTGGTGATGTGAGATCTGTTCTAAAGATGGACATAAAACTCTCTTGTGATGTGAGATCTGCCCTGGTGATTGACAGGAAACTCTCTTGTGATGTGAGCTCTGCCCTGGTGATGGACAGGAAACTCTGTGGTGATGTGGGATCTGTTCTAAGGATGGACAGGAAACTCTCTTGTGATGTGAGATCTGCCCTGGTGATGGACAGGAAACTCTCTTCGGATGTGCGATCTGCCCTGGTGATGGACAGGAAACTCTGTGGTGATGTGTGATCTGTTCTAAGGATGGACAGGAAACTCTCTTGTGATGTGAGATCTGCCCTGGTGATGGACAGGAAACTCTGTGGTGATGTGGGATCTGTTCTAAAGATGGACGTAAAACTCTCTTGTGATGTGAGATCTGTCCTGGTGATGGACAGGAAACTCTCTTCTGAAGTGAGATCTGCCCTGGTGATGGACAGGAAACTCTGTGGTGATGTGGGATCTGTTCTAAAGATGGACGTAAAACTCTCTTGTGATGTCAGATCTGTCCTGGTGATGGACAGGAAACTCTCTTCTGAAGTGAGATCTGCCCTGGTGATGGACAGGAAACTCTGTGGTGATGTGGGATCTGTTCTAAAGATGGACGTAAAACTCTCTTGTGATGTGAGATCTGTCCTGGTGATGGACAGGAAACTCTCTTCTGAAGTGAGATCTGCCCTGGTGATGGACAGGAAACTCTGTGGTGATGTGGGATCTGTTCTAAGGATGGACAGGAAACACTCTTGTGATGTGAGATCTGCCCTGGTGATGGACAGGAAACTCTGTGGTGATGTGGGATCTGTTTAAAGGATGGACAGGAAACTCGCTTGTGATGTGAGATCTGCCCTGGTGATGGACAGGAAACTCTGTGGTGATGTGAGATCTGTTCTAAGGATGGACAGGAAACTCTCTTGTGATGTGGGATCTGCCCTGGTGATGGACAGGAAACGCTGTGGTGATGTGGGATCTGTTCTAAGGATGGACAGGAAACTCTCTTGTGATGTGAGATCTGCCCTGGTGATGGACAGGAAACTCTGTGGTGATGGGGGATTTTCCCTAGGGATGGACAGGAAACTCTCTGGTGATGTGAGATCTGCCCTGGTGATGGACAGGAAACTCTGTGATGATGTGGGATCTGTCCTGGTGATGGACAGGAAACTCTGTAGTGATGTGGGATATGCCCTGGTGCTGCACAGGAAACTCTGTGGTGATGTGGAATCTGTCCTAGGGATTGATAGGAAACTCTGTAGTGACGTGGGATCTGCCCTAGTGATGGACAGGAAACTCTGTGGTGATGTGGGATCTGTCCTAGGGATTGATAGCAAACTCTTGTGGTGATGTTTGATCTGTCATAGGGATGGACAGAAAACACTCTGGTGATGTGGGATCTGCCCTGGTGATGAAAAGGAAACAACGTTGTGATGTGGGATCTGCACTAGGGATGAACAGGAAAAACTGTTCTGATGTGGGATCTGTTCTAGGGATTGTCAGGAAACTCTCTGGTGATGTGAGATCTGCCCTGGTGATGGACAGGAATGTCTGTGGTGATGTGGGATCTGTTTAAAGGATGGACAGGAAACTCGCTTGTGATGTGAGATCTGCCCTGGTGATGGACAGGAAACTCTGTGGTGATGTGAGATCTGTTCTAAGGATGGACAGGAAACTCTCTTGTGATGTGAGATCTGCCCTGGTGATGGACAGGAAACTCTCTTGTGATGTGAGATCTGCCCTGGTGATGGACAGGAAACTCTGTGGTGATGTGGGATCTGCCCTGGTGATGGACAGGAAACTCTGTGGTTATGTGGGATCTGTTCTAAGGATGGACAGGAAACTCTCTTGTGATGTGAGATCTGCCCTTGGGATGGACAGGAAACTCTCTGGTGATGTGAGATCTGCCCTGGTGATGGTCAGGAAACTCCGTGATGATGTGGGATATGTCCTGGTGATGGACAGGAAACTCTGTAGTGATGTGGGATATGCCCTGGTGCTGCACAGGAAACTCTGTGGTGATGTGGGATCTGCCCTAGGGATTGATAGCAAACTCTTCTGGTGATGTTTGATCTGCCCTGGTGATGGACAAGAAACTCTGTGGTTATGTGGGATCTGTTCTAAGGATGGACAGGAAACTCTCTTGTGATGTGAGATCTGCCCTGGTGATGGACAGGAAACTCTGTGGTGATGTGGGATCTGTTCTAAGGATGGACAGGAAACTCTCTTGTGATGTGAGATCTGCCCTGGTGATGGACAGGAAACTCTGTGGTGATGGGGGATCTGCCCTAGGCATGGACAGGAAACTCTCTGGTGATGTGAGATCTGCCCTGGTGATGGACAGGAAACTCCGTGATGATGTGGGATATGTCCTGGTGCTGCACAGGAAACTCTGTGGTGATGTGGGATCTGTCCTAGGGATTGATAGGAAACTCTGTAGTGATGTGGGATCTGCCCTAGGGATGGACAGGAAACTCTGTGGTGATGTGGGATCTGTCCTAGGGATTGATAGCAAACTCTTCTGGTGATGTTTGATCTGCCCTGGTGATGGACAGGAAACTCTGTGGTGATGTGGGATCTGTTCTAAGTATGGACAGGAAACTCTCTTGTGATGTGAGATCTGCCCTGGTGATGGACAGGAATGTCTGAGGTGATGTGGGATCTGTTCTAAGGATGGACAGGAAACTCTCTTGTGATGTGAGATCTACCCTGGTGATGGACAGGAAACTCTGTGGTGATGTGAGATCTGTTCTAAAGATGGACATAAAACTCTCTTGTGATGTGAGATCTGCCCTGGTGATTGACAGGAAACTCTCTTGTGATGTGAGCTCTGCCCTGGTGATGGACAGGAAACTCTGTGGTGATGGGGGATCTGCCCTAGGCATGGACAGGAAACTCTCTGGTGATGTGAGATCTGCCCTGGTGATGGACAGGAAACTCTGTGGTGATGTGGGATCTGTTCTAAAGATGGACATAAAACTCTTGTAGTGATGTGAGATCTGCCCTGGTGATGGACAGGAAACTCTGTGGTGATGTGGGATCTGCCCTAGGGATTGATAGGAAACTCTGTAGTGATGTGGGATCTGCCCTAGGGATGGACAGGAAACTCTGTGGTGATGTGGGATCTGTCCTAGGGATTGATAGCAAACTCTTCTGGTGATGTTTGATCTGCCCTGGTGATGGACAGGAAACTCTGTGGTGATGTGGGATCTGTTCTAAGGATGGACAGGAAACTCTCTTGTGATGTGAGATCTGCCCTGGTGATGGACAGGAATGTCTGAGGTGATGTGGGATCTGTTCTAAGGATGGACAGGAAACTCTCTTGTGATGTGAGATCTACCCTGGTGATGGACAGGAAACTCTGTGGTGATGTGAGATCTGTTCTAAAGATGGACATAAAACTCTCTTGTGATGTGAGATCTGCCCTGGTGATTGACAGGAAACTCTCTTGTGATGTGAGCTCTGCCCTGGTGATGGACAGGAAACTCTGTGGTGATGTGGGATCTGTTCTAAGGATGGACAGGAAACTCTCTTGTGATGTGAGATCTGCCCTGGTGATGGACAGGAAACTCTCTTCGGATGTGCGATCTGCCCTGGTGATGGACAGGAAACTCTGTGGTGATGTGTGATCTGTTCTAAGGATGGACAGGAAACTCTCTTGTGATGTGAGATCTGCCCTGGTGATGGACAGGAATGTCTGAGGTGATGTGGGATCTGTTCTAAGGATGGACAGGAAACTCTCTTGTGATGTGAGATCTACCCTGGTGATGGACAGGAAACTCTGTGGTGATGTGAGATCTGTTCTAAAGATGGACATAAAACTCTCTTGTGATGTGAGATCTGCCCTGGTGATTGACAGGAAACTCTCTTGTGATGTGAGCTCTGCCCTGGTGATGGACAGGAAACTCTGTGGTGATGTGGGATCTGTTCTAAGGATGGACAGGAAACTCTCTTGTGATGTGAGATCTGCCCTGGTGATGGACAGGAAACTCTCTTCGGATGTGCGATCTGCCCTGGTGATGGACAGGAAACTCTGTGGTGATGTGTGATCTGTTCTAAGGATGGACAGGAAACTCTCTTGTGATGTGAGATCTGCCCTGGTGATGGACAGGAAACTCTGTGGTGATGTGGGATCTGTTCTAAAGATGGACGTAAAACTCTCTTGTGATGTGAGATCTGTCCTGGTGATGGACAGGAAACTCTCTTCTGAAGTGAGATCTGCCCTGGTGATGGACAGGAAACTCTGTGGTGATGTGGGATCTGTTCTAAAGATGGACGTAAAACTCTCTTGTGATGTCAGATCTGTCCTGGTGATGGACAGGAAACTCTCTTCTGAAGTGAGATCTGCCCTGGTGATGGACAGGAAACTCTGTGGTGATGTGGGATCTGTTCTAAAGATGGACGTAAAACTCTCTTGTGATGTGAGATCTGTCCTGGTGATGGACAGGAAACTCTCTTCTGAAGTGAGATCTGCCCTGGTGATGGACAGGAAACTCTGTGGTGATGTGGGATCTGTTCTAAGGATGGACAGGAAACACTCTTGTGATGTGAGATCTGCCCTGGTGATGGACAGGAAACTCTGTGGTGATGTGGGATCTGTTTAAAGGATGGACAGGAAACTCGCTTGTGATGTGAGATCTGCCCTGGTGATGGACAGGAAACTCTGTGGTGATGTGAGATCTGTTCTAAGGATGGACAGGAAACTCTCTTGTGATGTGGGATCTGCCCTGGTGATGGACAGGAAACGCTGTGGTGATGTGGGATCTGTTCTAAGGATGGACAGGAAACTCTCTTGTGATGTGAGATCTGCCCTGGTGATGGACAGGAAACTCTGTGGTGATGGGGGATTTTCCCTAGGGATGGACAGGAAACTCTCTGGTGATGTGAGATCTGCCCTGGTGATGGACAGGAAACTCTGTGATGATGTGGGATCTGTCCTGGTGATGGACAGGAAACTCTGTAGTGATGTGGGATATGCCCTGGTGCTGCACAGGAAACTCTGTGGTGATGTGGAATCTGTCCTAGGGATTGATAGGAAACTCTGTAGTGACGTGGGATCTGCCCTAGTGATGGACAGGAAACTCTGTGGTGATGTGGGATCTGTCCTAGGGATTGATAGCAAACTCTTGTGGTGATGTTTGATCTGTCATAGGGATGGACAGAAAACACTCTGGTGATGTGGGATCTGCCCTGGTGATGAAAAGGAAACAACGTTGTGATGTGGGATCTGCACTAGGGATGAACAGGAAAAACTGTTCTGATGTGGGATCTGTTCTAGGGATTGTCAGGAAACTCTCTGGTGATGTGAGATCTGCCCTGGTGATGGACAGGAATGTCTGTGGTGATGTGGGATCTGTTTAAAGGATGGACAGGAAACTCGCTTGTGATGTGAGATCTGCCCTGGTGATGGACAGGAAACTCTGTGGTGATGTGAGATCTGTTCTAAGGATGGACAGGAAACTCTCTTGTGATGTGAGATCTGCCCTGGTGATTGACAGGAAACTCTCTTGTGATGTGAGCTCTGCCCTGGTGATGGACAGGAAACTCTGTGGTGATGTGGGATCTGTTCTACGGATGGACAGGAAACTCTCTTGTGATGTGAGATCTGCCCTGGTGATGGACAGGAAACTCTCTTCGGATGTGCGATCTGCCCTGGTGATGGACAGGAAACTCTGTGGTGATGTGTGATCTGTTCTAAGGATGGACAGGAAACTCTCTTGTGATGTGAGATCTGCCCTGGTGATGGACAGGAATGTCTGAGGTGATGTGGGATCTGTTCTAAGGATGGACAGGAAACTCTCTTGTGATGTGAGATCTACCCTGGTGATGGACAGGAAACTCTGTGGTGATGTGAGATCTGTTCTAAAGATGGACATAAAACTCTCTTGTGATGTGAGATCTGCCCTGGTGATTGACAGGAAACTCTCTTGTGATGTGAGCTCTGCCCTGGTGATGGACAGGAAACTCTGTGGTGATGTGGGATCTGTTCTAAGGATGGACAGGAAACTCTCTTGTGATGTGAGATCTGCCCTGGTGATGGACAGGAAACTCTCTTCGGATGTGCGATCTGCCCTGGTGATGGACAGGAAACTCTGTGGTGATGTGGGATCTGTTCTAAAGATGGACGTAAAACTCTCTTGTGATGTCAGATCTGTCCTGGTGATGGACAGGAAACTCTCTTCTGAAGTGAGATCTGCCCTGGTGATGGACAGGAAACTCTGTGGTGATGTGGGATCTGTTCTAAAGATGGACGTAAAACTCTCTTGTGATGTGAGATCTGTCCTGGTGATGGACAGGAAACTCTCTTCTGAAGTGAGATCTGCCCTGGTGATGGACAGGAAACTCTGTGGTGATGTGGGATCTGTTCTAAGGATGGACAGGAAACACTCTTGTGATGTGAGATCTGCCCTGGTGATGGACAGGAAACTCTGTGGTGATGTGGGATCTGTTTAAAGGATGGACAGGAAACTCGCTTGTGATGTGAGATCTGCCCTGGTGATGGACAGGAAACTCTGTGGTGATGTGAGATCTGTTCTAAGGATGGACAGGAAACTCTCTTGTGATGTGGGATCTGCCCTGGTGATGGACAGGAAACGCTGTGGTGATGTGGGATCTGTTCTAAGGATGGACAGGAAACTCTCTTGTGATGTGAGATCTGCCCTGGTGATGGACAGGAAACTCTGTGGTGATGGGGGATTTTCCCTAGGGATGGACAGGAAACTCTCTGGTGATGTGAGATCTGCCCTGGTGATGGACAGGAAACTCTGTGATGATGTGGGATCTGTCCTGGTGATGGACAGGAAACTCTGTAGTGATGTGGGATATGCCCTGGTGCTGCACAGGAAACTCTGTGGTGATGTGGAATCTGTCCTAGGGATTGATAGGAAACTCTGTAGTGACGTGGGATCTGCCCTAGTGATGGACAGGAAACTCTGTGGTGATGTGGGATCTGTCCTAGGGATTGATAGCAAACTCTTGTGGTGATGTTTGATCTGTCATAGGGATGGACAGAAAACACTCTGGTGATGTGGGATCTGCCCTGGTGATGAAAAGGAAACAACGTTGTGATGTGGGATCTGCACTAGGGATGAACAGGAAAAACTGTTCTGATGTGGGATCTGTTCTAGGGATTGTCAGGAAACTCTCTGGTGATGTGAGATCTGCCCTGGTGATGGACAGGAATGTCTGTGGTGATGTGGGATCTGTTTAAAGGATGGACAGGAAACTCGCTTGTGATGTGAGATCTGCCCTGGTGATGGACAGGAAACTCTGTGGTGATGTGAGATCTGTTCTAAGGATGGACAGGAAACTCTCTTGTGATGTGAGATCTGCCCTGGTGATGGACAGGAAACTCTCTTGTGATGTGAGATCTGCCCTGGTGATGGACAGGAAACTCTGTGGTGATGTGGGATCTGTTCTAAGGATGGACAGGAAACTCTCTTGTGATGTGAGATCTGCCCTAGGGATGGACAGGAAACTCTCTGGTGATGTGAGATCTGAGCTGGTGATGGACAGGAAACTCCGTGATGATGTGGGATATGTCCTGGTGATGGACAGGAAACTCTGTAGTGATGTGGGATATGCCCTGGTGCTGCACAGGAAACTCTGTGGTGATGTGGGATCTGCCCTAGGGATTGATAGCAAACTCTTCTGGTGATGTTTGATCTGCCCTGGTGATGGACAAGAAACTCTGTGGTTATGTGGGATCTGTTCTAAGGATGGACAGGAAACTCTCTTGTGATGTGAGATCTGCCCTGGTGATGGACAGGAAACTCTGTGGTGATGTGGGATCTGTTCTAAGGATGGACAGGAAACTCTCTTGTGATGTGAGATCTGCCCTGGTGATGGACAGGAAACTCTGTGGTGATGGGGGATCTGCCCTAGGCATGGACAGGAAACTCTCTGGTGATGTGAGATCTGCCCTGGTGATGGACAGGAAACTCCGTGATGATGTGGGATATGTCCTGGTGCTGCACAGGAAACTCTGTGGTGATGTGGGATCTGCCCTGGTGATGGACAGGAAACTCTGTGGTGATGTGGGATCTGCCCTAGGGATTGATAGGAAACTCTGTAGTGATGTGGGATCTGCCCTAGGGATGGACAGGAAACTCTGTGGTGATGTGGGATCTGTCCTAGGGATTGATAGCAAACTCTTCTGGTGATGTTTGATCTGCCCTGGTGATGGACAGGAAACTCTGTGGTGATGTGGGATCTGTTCTAAGGATGGACAGGAAACTCTCTTGTGATGTGAGATCTGCCCTGGTGATGGACAGGAATGTCTGAGGTGATGTGGGATCTGTTCTAAGGATGGACAGGAAACTCTCTTGTGATGTGAGATCTACCCTGGTGATGGACAGGAAACTCTGTGGTGATGTGAGATCTGTTCTAAAGATGGACATAAAACTCCCTTGTGATGTGAGATCTGCCCTGGTGATTGACAGGAAACTCTCTTGTGATGTGAGCTCTGCCCTGGTGATGGACAGGAAACTCTGTGGTGATGTGGGATCTGTTCTAAGGATGGACAGGAAACTCTCTTGTGATGTGAGATCTGCCCTGGTGATGGACAGGAAACTCTCTTCGGATGTGCGATCTGCCCTGGTGATGGACAGGAAACTCTGTGGTGATGTGTGATCTGTTCTAAGGATGGACAGGAAACTCTCTTGTGATGTGAGATCTGCCCTGGTGATGGACAGGAAACTCTGTGGTGATGTGGGATCTGTTCTAAAGATGGACGTAAAACTCTCTTGTGATGTGAGATCTGTCCTGGTGATGGACAGGAAACTCTCTTCTGAAGTGAGATCTGCCCTGGTGATGGACAGGAAACTCTGTGGTGATGTGGGATCTGTTCTAAAGATGGACGTAAAACTCTCTTGTGATGTCAGATCTGTCCTGGTGATGGACAGGAAACTCTCTTCTGAAGTGAGATCTGCCCTGGTGATGGACAGGAAACTCTGTGGTGATGTGGGATCTGTTCTAAAGATGGACGTAAAACTCTCTTGTGATGTGAGATCTGTCCTGGTGATGGACAGGAAACTCTCTTCTGAAGTGAGATCTGCCCTGGTGATGGACAGGAAACTCTGTGGTGATGTGGGATCTGTTCTAAGGATGGACAGGAAACACTCTTGTGATGTGAGATCTGCCCTGGTGATGGACAGGAAACTCTGTGGTGATGTGGGATCTGTTTAAAGGATGGACAGGAAACTCGCTTGTGATGTGAGATCTGCCCTGGTGATGGACAGGAAACTCTGTGGTGATGTGAGATCTGTTCTAAGGATGGACAGGAAACTCTCTTGTGATGTGGGATCTGCCCTGGTGATGGACAGGAAACGCTGTGGTGATGTGGGATCTGTTCTAAGGATGGACAGGAAACTCTCTTGTGATGTGAGATCTGCCCTGGTGATGGACAGGAAACTCTGTGGTGATGGGGGATTTTCCCTAGGGATGGACAGGAAACTCTCTGGTGATGTGAGATCTGCCCTGGTGATGGACAGGAAACTCTGTGATGATGTGGGATCTGTCCTGGTGATGGACAGGAAACTCTGTAGTGATGTGGGATATGCCCTGGTGCTGCACAGGAAACTCTGTGGTGATGTGGAATCTGTCCTAGGGATTGATAGGAAACTCTGTAGTGACGTGGGATCTGCCCTAGTGATGGACAGGAAACTCTGTGGTGATGTGGGATCTGTCCTAGGGATTGATAGCAAACTCTTGTGGTGATGTTTGATCTGTCATAGGGATGGACAGAAAACACTCTGGTGATGTGGGATCTGCCCTGGTGATGAAAAGGAAACAACGTTGTGATGTGGGATCTGCACTAGGGATGAACAGGAAAAACTGTTCTGATGTGGGATCTGTTCTAGGGATTGTCAGGAAACTCTCTGGTGATGTGAGATCTGCCCTGGTGATGGACAGGAATGTCTGTGGTGATGTGGGATCTGTTTAAAGGATGGACAGGAAACTCGCTTGTGATGTGAGATCTGCCCTGGTGATGGACAGGAAACTCTGTGGTGATGTGAGATCTGTTCTAAGGATGGACAGGAAACTCTCTTGTGATGTGAGATCTGCCCTGGTGATGGACAGGAAACTCTCTTGTGATGTGAGATCTGCCCTGGTGATGGACAGGAAACTCTGTGGTGATGTGGGATCTGCCCTGGTGATGGACAGGAAACTCTGTGGTTATGTGGGATCTGTTCTAAGGATGGACAGGAAACTCTCTTGTGATGTGAGATCTGCCCTAGGGATGGACAGGAAACTCTCTGGTGATGTGAGATCTGCCCTGGTGATGGACAGGAAACTCCGTGATGATGTGGGATATGTCCTGGTGATGGACAGGAAACTCTGTAGTGATGTGGGATATGCCCTGGTGCTGCACAGGAAACTCTGTGGTGATGTGGGATCTGCCCTAGGGATTGATAGCAAACTCTTCTGGTGATGTTTGATCTGCCCTGGTGATGGACAGGAAACTCTGTGGTGATGTGGGATCTGTTCTAAGTATGGACAGGAAACTCTCTTGTGATGTGAGATCTGCCCTGGTGATGGACAGGAATGTCTGAGGTGATGTGGGATCTGTTCTAAGGATGGACAGGAAACTCTCTTGTGATGTGAGATCTACCCTGGTGATGGACAGGAAACTCTGTGGTGATGTGGGATCTGTTCTAAAGATGGACATAAAACTCTCTTGTGATGTGAGATCTGCCTGGTGATTGACAGGAAACTCTCTTCTGATGTGAGCTCTGCCCTGGTGATGGACAGGAAACTCTGTGGTGATGTGGGATATGTTCTAAGGATGGACAGGAAACTCTCTTGTGATGTGAGATCTGCCCTGGTGATGGACAGGAATCTCTGTGGTGATGTGGGATCTGTTCTAAAGATGGACATAAAACTCTCTTGTGATGTGAGATCTGCCCTGGTGATTGACAGGAAACTCTCTTGTGATGTGAGATCTGCCCTGGTGATGGACAGGAAACTCTGTGGTGATGGGGGATCTGCCCTAGGCATGGACAGGAAACTCTCTGGTGATGTGAGATCTGCCCTGGTGATGGACAGGAAACTCTGTGGTGATGTGGGATCTGTTCTAAAGATGGACATAAAACTCTTGTAGTGATGTGAGATCTGCCCTGGTGATGGACAGGAAACTCTGTGGTGATGTGGGATCTGCCCTAGGGATTGATAGGAAACTCTGTAGTGATGTGGGATCTGCCCTAGGGATGGACAGGAAACTCTGTGGTGATGTGGGATCTGTCCTAGGGATTGATAGCAAACTCTTCTGGTGATGTTTGATCTGCCCTGGTGATGGACAGGAAACTCTGTGGTGATGTGGGATCTGTTCTAAGGATGGACAGGAAACTCTCTTGTGATGTGAGATCTGCCCTGGTGATGGACAGGAATGTCTGAGGTGATGTGGGATCTGTTCTAAGGATGGACAGGAAACTCTCTTGTGATGTGAGATCTACCCTGGTGATGGACAGGAAACTCTGTGGTGATGTGAGATCTGTTCTAAAGATGGACATAAAACTCTCTTGTGATGTGAGATCTGCCCTGGTGATTGACAGGAAACTCTCTTGTGATGTGAGCTCTGCCCTGGTGATGGACAGGAAACTCTGTGGTGATGTGGGATCTGTTCTAAGGATGGACAGGAAACTCTCTTGTGATGTGAGATCTGCCCTGGTGATGGACAGGAAACTCTCTTCGGATGTGCGATCTGCCCTGGTGATGGACAGGAAACTCTGTGGTGATGTGTGATCTGTTCTAAGGATGGACAGGAAACTCTCTTGTGATGTGAGATCTGCCCTGGTGATGGACAGGAAACTCTGTGGTGATGTGGGATCTGTTCTAAAGATGGACGTAAAACTCTCTTGTGATGTGAGATCTGTCCTGGTGATGGACAGGAAACTCTCTTCTGAAGTGAGATCTGCCCTGGTGATGGACAGGAAACTCTGTGGTGATGTGGGATCTGTTCTAAAGATGGACGTAAAACTCTCTTGTGATGTCAGATCTGTCCTGGTGATGGACAGGAAACTCTCTTCTGAAGTGAGATCTGCCCTGGTGATGGACAGGAAACTCTGTGGTGATGTGGGATCTGTTCTAAAGATGGACGTAAAACTCTCTTGTGATGTGAGATCTGTCCTGGTGATGGACAGGAAACTCTCTTCTGAAGTGAGATCTGCCCTGGTGATGGACAGGAAACTCTGTGGTGATGTGGGATCTGTTCTAAGGATGGACAGGAAACACTCTTGTGATGTGAGATCTGCCCTGGTGATGGACAGGAAACTCTGTGGTGATGTGGGATCTGTTTAAAGGATGGACAGGAAACTCGCTTGTGATGTGAGATCTGCCCTGGTGATGGACAGGAAACTCTGTGGTGATGTGAGATCTGTTCTAAGGATGGACAGGAAACTCTCTTGTGATGTGGGATCTGCCCTGGTGATGGACAGGAAACGCTGTGGTGATGTGGGATCTGTTCTAAGGATGGACAGGAAACTCTCTTGTGATGTGAGATCTGCCCTGGTGATGGACAGGAAGCTCTGTGGTGATGGGGGATTTTCCCTAGGGATGGACAGGAAACTCTCTGGTGATGTGAGATCTGCCCTGGTGATGGACAGGAAACTCTGTGATGATGTGGGATCTGTCCTGGTGATGGACAGGAAACTCTGTAGTGATGTGGGATATGCCCTGGTGCTGCACAGGAAACTCTGTGGTGATGTGGAATCTGTCCTAGGGATTGATAGGAAACTCTGTAGTGACGTGGGATCTGCCCTAGTGATGGACAGGAAACTCTGTGGTGATGTGGGATCTGTCCTAGGGATTGATAGCAAACTCTTGTGGTGATGTTTGATCTGTCATAGGGATGGACAGAAAACACTCTGGTGATGTGGGATCTGCCCTGGTGATGAAAAGGAAACAACGTTGTGATGTGGGATCTGCACTAGGGATGAACAGGAAAAACTGTTCTGATGTGGGATCTGTTCTAGGGATTGTCAGGAAACTCTCTGGTGATGTGAGATCTGCCCTGGTGATGGACAGGAATGTCTGTGGTGATGTGGGATCTGTTTAAAGGATGGACAGGAAACTCGCTTGTGATGTGAGATCTGCCCTGGTGATGGACAGGAAACTCTGTGGTGATGTGAGATCTGTTCTAAGGATGGACAGGAAACTCTCTTGTGATGTGAGATCTGCCCTGGTGATGGACAGGAAACTCTCTTGTGATGTGAGATCTGCCCTGGTGATGGACAGGAAACTCTGTGGTGATGTGGGATCTGCCCTGGTGATGGACAGGAAACTCTGTGGTTATGTGGGATCTGTTCTAAGGATGGACAGGAAACTCTCTTGTGATGTGAGATCTGCCCTAGGGATGGACAGGAAACTCTCTGGTGATGTGAGATCTGCCCTGGTGATGGACAGGAAACTCCGTGATGATGTGGGATATGTCCTGGTGATGGACAGGAAACTCTGTAGTGATGTGGGATATGCCCTGGTGCTGCACAGGAAACTCTGTGGTGATGTGGGATCTGCCCTAGGGATTGATAGCAAACTCTTCTGGTGATGTTTGATCTGCCCTGGTGATGGACAAGAAACTCTGTGGTTATGTGGGATCTGTTCTAAGGATGGACAGGAAACTCTCTTGTGATGTGAGATCTGCCCTGGTGATGGACAGGAAACTCTGTGGTGATGTGGGATCTGTTCTAAGGATGGACAGGAAACTCTCTTGTGATGTGAGATCTGCCCTGGTGATGGACAGGAAACTCTGTGGTGATGGGGGATCTGCCCTAGGCATGGACAGGAAACTCTCTGGTGATGTGAGATCTGCCCTGGTGATGGACAGGAAACTCCGTGATGATGTGGGATATGTCCTGGTGCTGCACAGGAAACTCTGTGGTGATGTGGGATCTGTCCTAGGGATTGATAGGAAACTCTGTAGTGATGTGGGATCTGCCCTAGGGATGGACAGGAAACTCTGTGGTGATGTGGGATCTGTCCTAGGGATTGATAGCAAACTCTTCTGGTGATGTTTGATCTGCCCTGGTGATGGACAGGAAACTCTGTGGTGATGTGGGATCTGTTCTAAGTATGGACAGGAAACTCTCTTGTGATGTGAGATCTGCCCTGGTGATGGACAGGAATGTCTGAGGTGATGTGGGATCTGTTCTAAGGATGGACAGGAAACTCTCTTGTGATGTGAGATCTACCCTGGTGATGGACAGGAAACTCTGTGGTGATGTGAGATCTGTTCTAAAGATGGACATAAAACTCTCTTGTGATGTGAGATCTGCCCTGGTGATTGACAGGAAACTCTCTTGTGATGTGAGCTCTGCCCTGGTGATGGACAGGAAACTCTGTGGTGATGGGGGATCTGCCCTAGGCATGGACAGGAAACTCTCTGGTGATGTGAGATCTGCCCTGGTGATGGACAGGAAACTCTGTGGTGATGTGGGATCTGTTCTAAAGATGGACATAAAACTCTTGTAGTGATGTGAGATCTGCCCTGGTGATGGACAGGAAACTCTGTGGTGATGTGGGATCTGCCCTAGGGATTGATAGGAAACTCTGTAGTGATGTGGGATCTGCCCTAGGGATGGACAGGAAACTCTGTGGTGATGTGGGATCTGTCCTAGGGATTGATAGCAAACTCTTCTGGTGATGTTTGATCTGCCCTGGTGATGGACAGGAAACTCTGTGGTGATGTGGGATCTGTTCTAAGGATGGACAGGAAACTCTCTTGTGATGTGAGATCTGCCCTGGTGATGGACAGGAATGTCTGAGGTGATGTGGGATCTGTTCTAAGGATGGACAGGAAACTCTCTTGTGATGTGAGATCTACCCTGGTGATGGACAGGAAACTCTGTGGTGATGTGAGATCTGTTCTAAAGATGGACATAAAACTCTCTTGTGATGTGAGATCTGCCCTGGTGATTGACAGGAAACTCTCTTGTGATGTGAGCTCTGCCCTGGTGATGGACAGGAAACTCTGTGGTGATGTGGGATCTGTTCTAAGGATGGACAGGAAACTCTCTTGTGATGTGAGATCTGCCCTGGTGATGGACAGGAAACTCTCTTCGGATGTGCGATCTGCCCTGGTGATGGACAGGAAACTCTGTGGTGATGTGTGATCTGTTCTAAGGATGGACAGGAAACTCTCTTGTGATGTGAGATCTGCCCTGGTGATGGACAGGAAACTCTGTGGTGATGTGGGATCTGTTCTAAAGATGGACGTAAAACTCTCTTGTGATGTGAGATCTGTCCTGGTGATGGACAGGAAACTCTCTTCTGAAGTGAGATCTGCCCTGGTGATGGACAGGAAACTCTGTGGTGATGTGGGATCTGTTCTAAAGATGGACGTAAAACTCTCTTGTGATGTCAGATCTGTCCTGGTGATGGACAGGAAACTCTCTTCTGAAGTGAGATCTGCCCTGGTGATGGACAGGAAACTCTGTGGTGATGTGGGATCTGTTCTAAAGATGGACGTAAAACTCTCTTGTGATGTGAGATCTGTCCTGGTGATGGACAGGAAACTCTCTTCTGAAGTGAGATCTGCCCTGGTGATGGACAGGAAACTCTGTGGTGATGTGGGATCTGTTCTAAAGATGGACATAAAACTCTCTTGTGATGTGAGATCTGCCCTGGTGATTGACAGGAAACTCTCTTGTGATGTGAGCTCTGCCCTGGTGATGGACAGGAAACTCTGTGGTGATGTGGGATCTGTTCTAAGGATGGACAGGAAACTCTCTTGTGATGTGAGATCTGCCCTGGTGATGGACAGGAAACTCTCTTCGGATGTGCGATCTGCCCTGGTGATGGACAGGAAACTCTGTGGTGATGTGTGATCTGTTCTAAGGATGGACAGGAAACTCTCTTGTGATGTGAGATCTGCCCTGGTGATGGACAGGAATGTCTGAGGTGATGTGGGATCTGTTCTAAGGATGGACAGGAAACTCTCTTGTGATGTGAGATCTACCCTGGTGATGGACAGGAAACTCTGTGGTGATGTGAGATCTGTTCTAAAGATGGACATAAAACTCTCTTGTGATGTGAGATCTGCCCTGGTGATTGACAGGAAACTCTCTTGTGATGTGAGCTCTGCCCTGGTGATGGACAGGAAACTCTGTGGTGATGTGGGATCTGTTCTAAGGATGGACAGGAAACTCTCTTGTGATGTGAGATCTGCCCTGGTGATGGACAGGAAACTCTCTTCGGATGTGCGATCTGCCCTGGTGATGGACAGGAAACTCTGTGGTGATGTGTGATCTGTTCTAAGGATGGACAGGAAACTCTCTTGTGATGTGAGATCTGCCCTGGTGATGGACAGGAAACTCTGTGGTGATGTGGGATCTGTTCTAAAGATGGACGTAAAACTCTCTTGTGATGTGAGATCTGTCCTGGTGATGGACAGGAAACTCTCTTCTGAAGTGAGATCTGCCCTGGTGATGGACAGGAAACTCTGTGGTGATGTGGGATCTGTTCTAAAGATGGACGTAAAACTCTCTTGTGATGTCAGATCTGTCCTGGTGATGGACAGGAAACTCTCTTCTGAAGTGAGATCTGCCCTGGTGATGGACAGGAAACTCTGTGGTGATGTGGGATCTGTTCTAAAGATGGACGTAAAACTCTCTTGTGATGTGAGATCTGTCCTGGTGATGGACAGGAAACTCTCTTCTGAAGTGAGATCTGCCCTGGTGATGGACAGGAAACTCTGTGGTGATGTGGGATCTGTTCTAAGGATGGACAGGAAACACTCTTGTGATGTGAGATCTGCCCTGGTGATGGACAGGAAACTCTGTGGTGATGTGGGATCTGTTTAAAGGATGGACAGGAAACTCGCTTGTGATGTGAGATCTGCCCTGGTGATGGACAGGAAACTCTGTGGTGATGTGAGATCTGTTCTAAGGATGGACAGGAAACTCTCTTGTGATGTGGGATCTGCCCTGGTGATGGACAGGAAACGCTGTGGTGATGTGGGATCTGTTCTAAGGATGGACAGGAAACTCTCTTGTGATGTGAGATCTTCCCTGGTGATGGACAGGAAACTCTGTGGTGATGGGGGATTTTCCCTAGGGATGGACAGGAAACTCTCTGGTGATGTGAGATCTGCCCTGGTGATGGACAGGAAACTCTGTGATGATGTGGGATCTGTCCTGGTGATGGACAGGAAACTCTGTAGTGATGTGGGATATGCCCTGGTGCTGCACAGGAAACTCTGTGGTGATGTGGAATCTGTCCTAGGGATTGATAGGAAACTCTGTAGTGACGTGGGATCTGCCCTAGTGATGGACAGGAAACTCTGTGGTGATGTGGGATCTGTCCTAGGGATTGATAGCAAACTCTTGTGGTGATGTTTGATCTGTCATAGGGATGGACAGAAAACACTCTGGTGATGTGGGATCTGCCCTGGTGATGAAAAGGAAACAACGTTGTGATGTGGGATCTGCACTAGGGATGAACAGGAAAAACTGTTCTGATGTGGGATCTGTTCTAGGGATTGTCAGGAAACTCTCTGGTGATGTGAGATCTGCCCTGGTGATGGACAGGAATGTCTGTGGTGATGTGGGATCTGTTTAAAGGATGGACAGGAAACTCGCTTGTGATGTGAGATCTGCCCTGGTGATGGACAGGAAACTCTGTGGTGATGTGAGATCTGTTCTAAGGATGGACAGGAAACTCTCTTGTGATGTGAGATCTGCCCTGGTGATGGACAGGAAACTCTCTTGTGATGTGAGATCTGCCCTGGTGATGGACAGGAAACTCTGTGGTGATGTGGGATCTGCCCTGGTGATGGACAGGAAACTCTGTGGTTATGTGGGATCTGTTCTAAGGATGGACAGGAAACTCTCTTGTGATGTGAGATCTGCCCTAGGGATGGACAGGAAACTCTCTGGTGATGTGAGATCTGCCCTGGTGATGGACAGGAAACTCCGTGATGATGTGGGATATGTCCTGGTGATGGACAGGAAACTCTGTAGTGATGTGGGATATGCCCTGGTGCTGCACAGGAAACTCTGTGGTGATGTGGGATCTGCCCTAGGGATTGATAGCAAACTCTTCTGGTGATGTTTGATCTGCCCTGGTGATGGACAGGAAACTCTGTGGTGATGTGGGATCTGTTCTAAGTATGGACAGGAAACTCTCTTGTGATGTGAGATCTGCCCTGGTGATGGACAGGAATGTCTGAGGTGATGTGGGATCTGTTCTAAGGATGGACAGGAAACTCTCTTGTGATGTGAGATCTACCCTGGTGATGGACAGGAAACTCTGTGGTGATGTGGGATCTGTTCTAAAGATGGACATAAAACTCTCTTGTGATGTGAGATCTGCCTGGTGATTGACAGGAAACTCTCTTGTGATGTGAGCTCTGCCCTGGTGATGGACAGGAAACTCTGTGGTGATGTGGGATATGTTCTAAGGATGGACAGGAAACTCTCTTGTGATGTGAGATCTGCCCTGGTGATGGACAGGAATCTCTGTGGTGATGTGGGATCTGTTCTAAGGATGGACAGGAAACTCTCTTGTGATGTGAGATCTGCCCTGGTGATGGACAGGAAACTCTCTTCGGATGTGCGATCTGCCCTGGTGATGGACAGGAAACACTGTGGTGATGTGTGATCTGTTCTAAGGATGGACAGGAATCTCTCTTGTGATGTGAGATCTGCCCTGGTAATGGACAGGAAACTCTGTGGTCATGTGAGATCTGCCCTGGTGATGGACAGGAAACTCTGTGGTGATGTGGGATCTGTTCTAAGGATGGACAGGAAACACTCTTGTGATGTGAGATCTGCCCTGGTGATGGACAGGAAACTCTGTGGTGATGTGAGATCTGCCTGGTGATGGACAAGAAACTCTGTGGTTATGTGCGATCTGTTCTAAGGATGGACAGGAAACTCTCTTGTGATGTGAGATCTGCCCTGGTGATGGACAGGAAACGCTGTGGTGATGTGGGATCTGTTCTAAGGATGGACAGGAAACTCTCTTGTGATGTGAGATCTGCCCTGGTGATGGACAGGAAACTCTGTGGTGATGGGGGATCTGCCCTAGGGATGGACAGGAAACGCTCTGGTGATGTGAGATCTGCCCTGGTGATGGACAGGAAACTCTGTGATGATGTGGGATCTGTCCTGGTGATGGACAGGAAACTCTGTAGTGATGTGGAATATGCCCTGGTGCTGCACAGGAAACTCTGTGGTGATGTGGGATCTGTCCTAGGGATTGATAGGAAACTCTGTAGTGATGTGGGATCTGCCCTAGGGATGGACAGGAAACTCTGTGGTGATGTGGGATCTGTGCTAGGGATTGATAGCAAACTCTTGTGGTGATGTTTGATCTGTCCTAGGGATGGACAGAAAACTCTGTGGTGATGTGGGATCTGTCCTAGGGATTGGTAGGAAACTCTGTAGTGATGTAGGATCTGCCCTAGGAATGGACAGGAAACTCTGTGGTGATGTGGGATCTGTTCTAAAGATGGACATAAAACTCTTGTAGTGATGTGAGATCTGCCCTGGTGATGGACAGGAAACTCTGTGGTGATGTGGGATCTGTTCTAAGGATGCAGAGGAAACTCTCTTGTGATGTGAGATCTGCCCTGGTGATGGACAGGAATGTCTGTGGTGATGTGGGATCTGTTCTAAGGATGGACAGGAAACTCTCTTGTGATGTGAGATCTACCCTGGTGATGGACAGGAAACTCTGTGGTGATGTGGGATCTGTTCTAAAGATGGACATAAAACTCTCTTGTGATGTGAGATCTGCCCTGGTGATGGACAGGAAACTCTCTTGTGATGTGAGATCTGCCCTGGTGATGGACCGGAAACTCTGTGGTGATGTGGGATCTGTTCTAAGGATGGACAGGAAACTCTCTTGTGATGTGAGATCTGCCCTGGTGATGGACAGGAAACTCTGTGGTGATGTGAGATCTGCCCTGGTGATGGACAAGAAACTCTGTGGTGATGTGGGATCTGTTCTAAGGATGGACAGGAAACACTGTGGAGATGTGGGATCTGCCCTAGGTATGGACAGGAATCTCTGTGGTGATGTGGGATCTGCCCTAGGGATGGATAGGAAACTCTGTGGTGATGTGGGATCTGTCCTAGGGATGGACAGGAATATCTGTGGTGATGTGTGATCTGTCCTATGGATGGACAGGAAACAGTATGGTGATGTGGGATCTGTCCTAGGGATGTACAGGAAACTCTGTGGTGATGTGGGATCTGTCCTAGGGATGGACAGGAAACACTCTGGTGATGTGGGATCTGCCCTGGTGATGAACAGGAAACACTGTTGTGCTGTGGGATCTGCCCTAGGGATGGACAGGAAACTCTGTGGTGATGTGGGATCTGTTCTAAGGATGGACAGGAAACTCTCTTGTGATGTGAGATCTGCCCTGGTGATGGACAGGAAACTCTCTTGTGATGTGAGATCTGCCCTGGTGATGGACAGGAAACTCTGTGGTGATGTAAGATCTGCCCTGGTGATGGACAGGAAACTCTGTGGTGATGTGAGATCTGCCCTGGTGATGGACAAGAAACTCTGTGGTGATGTGGGATCTGTTCTAAGGATGGACAGGAAACTCTCTTGTGATGTGATATCTACCCTGGTGATGGACAGGAAACACTGTGGTGATGGGGGATCTGCCCTAGGGATGGACAGGAAACTCTCTGGTGATGTGAGATCTGCCCTGGTGATGGACAGGAAACTCTGTGATGATGTGGGATCTGTCCTGGTGATGGACAGGAAACTCTGTAGTGATGTGGAATATGCCCTGTTGCTGCACAGGAAACTCTGTGGTGATGTGGGATCTGTCCTAAGGATTGATAGGAAACTCTGTAGTGATGTGGGATCTGCCCTAGGGATGGACAGGAAACTCTGTGGTGATGTGGGATCTGTCCTAGGGATTGATAGCAATCTCTTGTGGTGATGTGGGATCTGTCCTAGGGATTGATAGTAAACTCTCTGGTGATGTGAGATCTGCCCTGGTGATGGACAGGAAACACTGTGATGATGTGGGATCTGTCCTGGTGATGGACAGGAAACTCTGTAGTGATGTGGAATATGCCCTGGTGCTGCACAGGAAACTCTGTGGTGATGTGGGATCTGTCCTAGGGATTGATAGGAAACTCTGTAGTGATGTGGGATCTGCCCTAGGGATGGACAGGAAACTCTGTGGTGATGTGGGATCTGTCCTAGGGATTGATAGCAAACTCTTGTGGTGATGTTTGATCTGTCCTAGGGATGGACAGAAAACTCTGTGGTGATGTGGGATCTGTCCTAGGGATTGATAGGAAACTCTGTAGTGATGTAGGATCTGCCCTAGGGATGGACAGAAAACTCTGTGGTGATGTGGGATCTGTTCTAAAGATGGACATAAAACTCTTGAAGTGATGTGAGATCTGCCCTGGTGATGGACAGGAAACTCTGTGGTGATGTGGGATCTGTTCTAAGGATGGACAGGAAACTCTCTTGTGATGTGAGATCTGCCCTGGTGATGGACAGGAAACTCTGTGGTGATGTGGGATCTGTTCTAAGGATGGACACGAAACTCTCTTGTGATGTGAGATCTACCCTGGTGATGGACAGGAAACTCTGTGGTGATGGGGGATCTGCCCTAGGCATGGACAGGAAACTCTCTGGTGATGTGAGATCTGCCCTGGTGATGGACAGGAAACTCCGTGATGATGTGGGATATGTCCTGGTGCTGCACAGGAAACTCTGTGGTGATGTGGGATCTGTCCTAGGGATTGATAGGAAACTCTGTAGTGATGTGGGATCTGCCCTAGGGATGGACAGGAAACTCTGTGGTGATGTGGGATCTGTCCTAGGGATTGATAGCAAACTCTTCTGGTGATGTTTGATCTGCCCTGGTGATGGACAGGAAACTCTGTGGTGATGTGGGATCTGTTCTAAGTATGGACAGGAAACTCTCTTGTGATGTGAGATCTGCCCTGGTGATGGACAGGAATGTCTGAGGTGATGTGGGATCTGTTCTAAGGATGGACAGGAAACTCTCTTGTGATGTGAGATCTACCCTGGTGATGGACAGGAAACTCTGTGGTGATGTGGGATCTGTTCTAAAGATGGACATAAAACTCTCTTGTGATGTGAGATCTGCCTGGTGATTGACAGGAAACTCTCTTGTGATGTGAGCTCTGCCCTGGTGATGGACAGGAAACTCTGTGGTGATGTGGGATATGTTCTAAGGATGGACAGGAAACTCTCTTGTGATGTGAGATCTGCCCTGGTGATGGACAGGAATCTCTGTGGTGATGTGGGATCTGTTCTAAGGATGGACAGGAAACTCTCTTGTGATGTGAGATCTGCCCTGGTGATGGACAGGAAACTCTCTTCGGATGTGCGATCTGCCCTGGTGATGGACAGGAAACACTGTGGTGATGTGTGATCTGTTCTAAGGATGGACAGGAATCTCTCTTGTGATGTGAGATCTGCCCTGGTAATGGACAGGAAACTCTGTGGTCATGTGAGATCTGCCCTGGTGATGGACAGGAAACTCTGTGGTGATGTGGGATCTGTTCTAAGGATGGACAGGAAACACTCTTGTGATGTGAGATCTGCCCTGGTGATGGACAGGAAACTCTGTGGTGATGTGAGATCTGCCTGGTGATGGACAAGAAACTCTGTGGTTATGTGCGATCTGTTCTAAGGATGGACAGGAAACTCTCTTGTGATGTGAGATCTGCCCTGGTGATGGACAGGAAACGCTGTGGTGATGTGGGATCTGTTCTAAGGATGGACAGGAAACTCTCTTGTGATGTGAGATCTGCCCTGGTGATGGACAGGAAACTCTGTGGTGATGGGGGATCTGCCCTAGGGATGGACAGGAAACGCTCTGGTGATGTGAGATCTGCCCTGGTGATGGACAGGAAACTCTGTGATGATGTGGGATCTGTCCTGGTGATGGACAGGAAACTCTGTAGTGATGTGGAATATGCCCTGGTGCTGCACAGGAAACTCTGTGGTGATGTGGGATCTGTCCTAGGGATTGATAGGAAACTCTGTAGTGATGTGGGATCTGCCCTAGGGATGGACAGGAAACTCTGTGGTGATGTGGGATCTGTGCTAGGGATTGATAGCAAACTCTTGTGGTGATGTTTGATCTGTCCTAGGGATGGACAGAAAACTCTGTGGTGATGTGGGATCTGTCCTAGGGATTGGTAGGAAACTCTGTAGTGATGTAGGATCTGCCCTAGGAATGGACAGGAAACTCTGTGGTGATGTGGGATCTGTTCTAAAGATGGACATAAAACTCTTGTAGTGATGTGAGATCTGCCCTGGTGATGGACAGGAAACTCTGTGGTGATGTGGGATCTGTTCTAAGGATGCAGAGGAAACTCTCTTGTGATGTGAGATCTGCCCTGGTGATGGACAGGAATGTCTGTGGTGATGTGGGATCTGTTCTAAGGATGGACAGGAAACTCTCTTGTGATGTGAGATCTACCCTGGTGATGGACAGGAAACTCTGTGGTGATGTGGGATCTGTTCTAAAGATGGACATAAAACTCTCTTGTGATGTGAGATCTGCCCTGGTGATGGACAGGAAACTCTCTTGTGATGTGAGATCTGCCCTGGTGATGGACCGGAAACTCTGTGGTGATGTGGGATCTGTTCTAAGGATGGACAGGAAACTCTCTTGTGATGTGAGATCTGCCCTGGTGATGGACAGGAAACTCTGTGGTGATGTGAGATCTGCCCTGGTGATGGATAAGAAACTCTGTGGTGATGTGGGATCTGTTCTAAGGATGGACAGGAAACACTGTGGAGATGTGGGATCTGCCCTAGGTATGGACAGGAATCTCTGTGGTGATGTGGGATCTGCCCTAGGGATGGATAGGAAACTCTGTGGTGATGTGGGATCTGTCCTAGGGATGGACAGGAATATCTGTGGTGATGTGTGATCTGTCCTATGGATGGACAGGAAACAGTATGGTGATGTGGGATCTGTCCTAGGGATGTACAGGAAACTCTGTGGTGATGTGGGATCTGTCCTAGGGATGGACAGGAAACACTCTGGTGATGTGGGATCTGCCCTGGTGATGAACAGGAAACACTGTTGTGCTGTGGGATCTGCCCTAGGGATGGACAGGAAACTCTGTGGTGATGTGGGATCTGTTCTAAGGATGGACAGGAAACTCTCTTGTGATGTGAGATCTGCCCTGGTGATGGACAGGAAACTCTCTTGTGATGTGAGATCTGCCCTGGTGATGGACAGGAAACTCTGTGGTGATGTAAGATCTGCCCTGGTGATGGACAGGAAACTCTGTGGTGATGTGAGATCTGCCCTGGTGATGGACAAGAAACTCTGTGGTGATGTGGGATCTGTTCTAAGGATGGACAGGAAACTCTCTTGTGATGTGATATCTACCCTGGTGATGGACAGGAAACACTGTGGTGATGGGGGATCTGCCCTAGGGATGGACAGGAAACTCTCTGGTGATGTGAGATCTGCCCTGGTGATGGACAGGAAACTCTGTGATGATGTGGGATCTGTCCTGGTGATGGACAGGAAACTCTGTAGTGATGTGGAATATGCCCTGTTGCTGCACAGGAAACTCTGTGGTGATGTGGGATCTGTCCTAAGGATTGATAGGAAACTCTGTAGTGATGTGGGATCTGCCCTAGGGATGGACAGGAAACTCTGTGGTGATGTGGGATCTGTCCTAGGGATTGATAGCAATCTCTTGTGGTGATGTGGGATCTGTCCTAGGGATTGATAGTAAACTCTCTGGTGATGTGAGATCTGCCCTGGTGATGGACAGGAAACACTGTGATGATGTGGGATCTGTCCTGGTGATGGACAGGAAACTCTGTAGTGATGTGGAATATGCCCTGGTGCTGCACAGGAAACTCTGTGGTGATGTGGGATCTGTCCTAGGGATTGATAGGAAACTCTGTAGTGATGTGGGATCTGCCCTAGGGATGGACAGGAAACTCTGTGGTGATGTGGGATCTGTCCTAGGGATTGATAGCAAACTCTTGTGGTGATGTTTGATCTGTCCTAGGGATGGACAGAAAACTCTGTGGTGATGTGGGATCTGTCCTAGGGATTGATAGGAAACTCTGTAGTGATGTAGGATCTGCCCTAGGGATGGACAGAAAACTCTGTGGTGATGTGGGATCTGTTCTAAAGATGGACATAAAACTCTTGAAGTGATGTGAGATCTGCCCTGGTGATGGACAGGAAACTCTGTGGTGATGTGGGATCTGTTCTAAGGATGGACAGGAAACTCTCTTGTGATGTGAGATCTGCCCTGGTGATGGACAGGAAACTCTGTGGTGATGTGGGATCTGTTCTAAGGATGGACACGAAACTCTCTTGTGATGTGAGATCTACCCTGGTGATGGACAGGAAACTCTGTGGTGATGTGGGATCTGTTCTAAAGATGGACATAAAACTCTCTTGTGATGTGAGATCTGCCCTGGTGATTGACAGGAAACTCTCTTGTGATGTGAGCTCTGCCCTGGTGATGGACAGGAAACTCTGTGGTGATGTCGGATCTGTTCTAAGGATGGACAGGAAACTCTCTTGTGATGTGAGATCTGCCCTGGTGATGGACAGGAAACTCTGTGGTGATGTGGGATCTGTTCTAAGGATGGACAGGAAACACTGTGGTGATGTGGGATCTGTTTAAAGGATGGACAGGAAACTCTCTTGTGATGTGAGATCTGCCCTGGTGATGGACAGGAAACTCTGTGGTGATGTGGGATCTGTTCTAAGGATGGACAGGAAACTCTGTGGTGATGTGGGATCTGTTTAAAGGAAGGACAGGAAACTCTCTTGTGATGTGAGATCTGCCCTGGTGATGGACAGGAAACTCTGTGGTGATGTGGGATCTGTTCTAAGGATGGACATAAAACTCTCTTGTGATGTGAGATCTGCCCTGGTGATGGACAGGAAACTCTGTGGTGATGTGGGATCTGTTCTAAGGATGGACATAAAACTCTCTTGTGATGTGAGATCTGCCCAGGTGATGGACAGGAAACTCTGTGGTGATGTCGGATCTGTTCTAAGGATGGACAGGAAACTCTCTTGTGATGTGAGATCTGCCCTGGTGATGGACAGGAAACTCTGTGGTGATGTGGGATCTGTTTAAAGGATGGACAGGAAACTCTCTTGTGATGTGAGATCTGCCCTGGTGATGGACCGGAAACTCTGTGGTGATGTGGGATCTGTTCTAAGGATGGACAGGAAACTCTCTTGTGATGTGAGATCTGCCCTGGTGATGGACAGGAAACTCTCTTCTGATGTGAGATCTGCCCTGGTGATGGACAGGAAACTCTGTGGTGATGTGTGATCTGTTCTAAGGATGGACAGGAAACTCTCTTGTGATGTGAGATCTGCCCTGGTGATGGACAGGAATCTCTGTGGTGATGTGAGATCTGCCCTGGTGATGGACAGGAAACTCTGTGGTGATGTGGGATCTGTCCTAAGGATGGACAGGAAACTCTCTTGTGATGTGAGTTCTGCCCTGGTGATGGACAGGAAACTCTGTGGTGATGTGGGATCTGTTCTAAAGATGGACAGGAAACTCTCTTGTGATGTGAGATCTGCCCTGGTGATGGACAGGAAACTCTCTTCTGAAGTGAGATCTGCCCTGGTGATGGACAGGAAACTCTGTGGTGATGTGAGATCTGCCCTGGTGATTGACAGGAAACTCTCTTGTGATGTGAGCTCTGCCCTGGTGATGGACAGGAAACTCTGTGGTGATGGGGGATCTGCCCTAGGCATGGACAGGAAACTCTCTGGTGATGTGAGATCTGCCCTGGTGATGGACAGGAAACTCTGTGGTGATGTGGGATCTGTTCTAAAGATGGACATAAAACTCTTGTAGTGATGTGAGATCTGCCCTGGTGATGGACAGGAAACTCTGTGGTGATGTGGGATCTGCCCTAGGGATTGATAGGAAACTCTGTAGTGATGTGGGATCTGCCCTAGGGATGGACAGGAAACTCTGTGGTGATGTGGGATCTGTCCTAGGGATTGATAGCAAACTCTTCTGGTGATGTTTGATCTGCCCTGGTGATGGACAGGAAACTCTGTGGTGATGTGGGATCTGTTCTAAGGATGGACAGGAAACTCTCTTGTGATGTGAGATCTGCCCTGGTGATGGACAGGAATGTCTGAGGTGATGTGGGATCTGTTCTAAGGATGGACAGGAAACTCTCTTGTGATGTGAGATCTACCCTGGTGATGGACAGGAAACTCTGTGGTGATGTGAGATCTGTTCTAAAGATGGACATAAAACTCTCTTGTGATGTGAGATCTGCCCTGGTGATTGACAGGAAACTCTCTTGTGATGTGAGCTCTGCCCTGGTGATGGACAGGAAACTCTGTGGTGATGTGGGATCTGTTCTAAGGATGGACAGGAAACTCTTTTGTGATGTGAGATCTGCCCTGGTGATGGACAGGAAACTCTCTTCGGATGTGCGATCTGCCCTGGTGATGGACAGGAAACTCTGTGGTGATGTGTGATCTGTTCTAAGGATGGACAGGAAACTCTCTTGTGATGTGAGATCTGCCCTGGTGATGGACAGGAAACTCTGTGGTGATGTGGGATCTGTTCTAAAGATGGACGTAAAACTCTCTTGTGATGTGAGATCTGTCCTGGTGATGGACAGGAAACTCTCTTCTGAAGTGAGATCTGCCCTGGTGATGGACAGGAAACTCTGTGGTGATGTGGGATCTGTTCTAAAGATGGACGTAAAACTCTCTTGTGATGTCAGATCTGTCCTGGTGATGGACAGGAAACTCTCTTCTGAAGTGAGATCTGCCCTGGTGATGGACAGGAAACTCTGTGGTGATGTGGGATCTGTTCTAAAGATGGACGTAAAACTCTCTTGTGATGTGAGATCTGTCCTGGTGATGGACAGGAAACTCTCTTCTGAAGTGAGATATGCCCTGGTGATGGACAGGAAACTCTGTGGTGATGTGGGATCTGTTCTAAGGATGGACAGGAAACACTCTTGTGATGTGAGATCTGCCCTGGTGATGGACAGGAAACTCTGTGGTGATGTGGGATCTGTTTAAAGGATGGACAGGAAACTCGCTTGTGATGTGAGATCTGCCCTGGTGATGGACAGGAAACTCTGTGGTGATGTGAGATCTGTTCTAAGGATGGACAGGAAACTCTCTTGTGATGTGGGATCTGCCCTGGTGATGGACAGGAAACGCTGTGGTGATGTGGGATCTGTTCTAAGGATGGACAGGAAACTCTCTTGTGATGTGAGATCTGCCCTGGTGATGGACAGGAAACTCTGTGGTGATGGGGGATTTTCCCTAGGGATGGACAGGAAACTCTCTGGTGATGTGAGATCTGCCCTGGTGATGGACAGGAAACTCTGTGATGATGTGGGATCTGTCCTGGTGATGGACAGGAAACTCTGTAGTGATGTGGGATATGCCCTGGTGCTGCACAGGAAACTCTGTGGTGATGTGGAATCTGTCCTAGGGATTGATAGGAAACTCTGTAGTGACGTGGGATCTGCCCTAGTGATGGACAGGAAACTCTGTGGTGATGTGGGATCTGTCCTAGGGATTGATAGCAAACTCTTGTGGTGATGTTTGATCTGTCATAGGGATGGACAGAAAACACTCTGGTGATGTGGGATCTGCCCTGGTGATGAAAAGGAAACAACGTTGTGATGTGGGATCTGCACTAGGGATGAACAGGAAAAACTGTTCTGATGTGGGATCTGTTCTAGGGATTGTCAGGAAACTCTCTGGTGATGTGAGATCTGCCCTGGTGATGGACAGGAATGTCTGTGGTGATGTGGGATCTGTTTAAAGGATGGACAGGAAACTCGCTTGTGATGTGAGATCTGCCCTGGTGATGGACAGGAAACTCTGTGGTGATGTGAGATCTGTTCTAAGGATGGACAGGAAACTCTCTTGTGATGTGAGATCTGCCCTGGTGATGGACAGGAAACTCTCTTGTGATGTGAGATCTGCCCTGGTGATGGACAGGAAACTCTGTGGTGATGTGGGATCTGCCCTGGTGATGGACAGGAAACTCTGTGGTTATGTGGGATCTGTTCTAAGGATGGACAGGAAACTCTCTTGTGATGTGAGATCTGCCCTAGGGATGGACAGGAAACTCTCTGGTGATGTGAGATCTGCCCTGGTGATGGACAGGAAACTCCGTGATGATGTGGGATATGTCCTGGTGATGGACAGGAAACTCTGTAGTGATGTGGGATATGCCCTGGTGCTGCACAGGAAACTCTGTGGTGATGTGGGATCTGCCCTAGGGATTGATAGCAAACTCTTCTGGTGATGTTTGATCTGCCCTGGTGATGGACAGGAAACTCTGTGGTGATGTGGGATCTGTTCTAAGTATGGACAGGAAACTCTCTTGTGATGTGAGATCTGCCCTGGTGATGGACAGGAATGTCTGAGGTGATGTGGGATCTCTCTTGTGATGTGAGTTCTGCCCTGGTGATGGACAGGAAACTCTGTGGTGATGGGGGATCTGCCCTAGGGATGGACAGGAAACTCTCTGGTGATGTGAGATCTGCCCTGGTGATGGACAGGAAACTCTGTGATGATGTGGGATCTGTCCTGGTGATGGACAGGAAACTCTGTAGTGATGTGGAATATGCCCTGGTGCTGCACAGGAAACTCTGTGGTGATGTGGGATCTGTCCTAGGGATTGATAGGAAACTCTGTAGTGATGTGGGATCTGCCCTAGGGATGGACAGGAAACTCTGTGGTGATGTGGGATCTGTGCTAGGGATTGATAGCAAACTCTTGTGGTGATGTTTGATCTGTCCTAGGGATGGACAGAAAACTCTGTGGTGATGTGGGATCTGTCCTAGGGATTGGTAGGAAACTCTGTAGTGATGTAGGATCTGCCCTAGGAATGGACAGGAAACTCTGTGGTGATGTGGGATCTGTTCTAAGGATGCAGAGGAAACTCTCTTGTGATGTGAGATCTGCCCTGGTGATGGACAGGAATGTCTGTGGTGATGTGGGATCTGTTATGGACAGGAAACTCTCTTGTGATGTGAGATCTACCCTGGTGATGGACAGGAAACTCTGTGGTGATGTGGGATCTGTTCTAAAGATGGACATAAAACTCTCTTGTGATGTGAGATCTGCCTGGTGATTGACAGGAAACTCTCTTGTGATGTGAGCTCTGCCCTGGTGATGGACAGGAAACTCTGTGGTGATGTGGGATATGTTCTAAGGATGAACAGGAAACTCTCTTGTGATGTGAGATCTGCCCTGGTGATGGACAGGAATCTCTGTGGTGATGTGGGATCTGTTCTAAAGATGGACATAAAACTCTCTTGTGATGTGAGATCTGCCCTGGTGATTGACAGGAAACTCTCTTGTGATGTGAGATCTGCCCTGGTGATGGACAGGAAACTCTGTGGTGATGGGGGATCTGCCCTAGGCATGGACAGGAAACTCTCTGGTGATGTGAGATCTGCCCTGGTGATGGACAGGAAACTCTGTGGTGATGTGGGATCTGTTCTAAAGATGGACATAAAACTCTTGTAGTGATGTGAGATCTGCCCTGGTGATGGACAGGAAACTCTGTGGTGATGTGGGATCTGCCCTAGGGATTGATAGGAAACTCTGTAGTGATGTGGGATCTGCCCTAGGGATGGACAGGAAACTCTGTGGTGATGTGGGATCTGTCCTAGGGATTGATAGCAAACTCTTCTGGTGATGTTTGATCTGCCCTGGTGATGGACAGGAAACTCTGTGGTGATGTGGGATCTGTTCTAAGGATGGACAGGAAACTCTCTTGTGATGTGAGATCTGCCCTGGTGATGGACAGGAATGTCTGAGGTGATGTGGGATCTGTTCTAAGGATGGACAGGAAACTCTCTTGTGATGTGAGATCTACCCTGGTGATGGACAGGAAACTCTGTGGTGATGTGAGATCTGTTCTAAAGATGGACATAAAACTCTCTTGTGATGTGAGATCTGCCCTGGTGATTGACAGGAAACTCTCTTGTGATGTGAGCTCTGCCCTGGTGATGGACAGGAAACTCTGTGGTGATGTGGGATCTGTTCTAAGGATGGACAGGAAACTAAGGATGGACAGGAAACTCTCTTGTGATGTGAGATCTACCCTGGTGATGGACAGGAAACTCTGTGGTGATGTGGGATCTGTTCTAAAGATGGACATAAAACTCTCTTGTGATGTGAGATCTGCCCTGGTGATGGACAAGAAACTCTGTGGTGATGTGGGATCTGTTCTAAGGATGGACAGGAAACACTGTGGAGATGTGGGATCTGCCCTAGGTATGGACAGGAATCTCTGTGGTGATGTGGGATCTGCCCTAGGGATGGATAGGAAACTCTGTGGTGATGTGGGATCTGTCCTAGGGATGGACAGGAATATCTGTGGTGATGTGTGATCTGTCGTATTGATGGACAGGAAACAGTATGGTGATGTGGGATCTGTCCTAGGGATGTACAGGAAACTCTGTGGTGATGTGGGATCTGTCCTAGGGATGGACAGGAAACACTCTGGTGATGTGGGATCTGCCCTGGTGATGAACAGGAAACACTGTTGTGCTGTGGGATCTGCCCTAGGGATGGACAGGAAACTCTGTGGTGATGTGGGATCTGTTCTAAGGATGGACAGGAAACTCTCTTGTGATGTGAGATCTGCCCTGGTGATGGACAGGAAACTCTCTTGTGATGTGAGATCTGCCCTGGTGATGGACAGGAAACTCTGTGGTGATGTGAGATCTGCCCTGGTGATGGACAGGAAACTCTGTGGTGATGTGAGATCTGCCCTGGTGATGGACAAGAAACTCTGTGGTGATGTGGGATCAGTTCTAAGGATGGACAGGAAACTCTCTTGTGATGTGATATCTACCCTGGTGATGGACAGGAAACACTGTGGTGATGGGGGATCTGCCCTAGGGATGGACAGGAAACTCTCTGGTGATGTGAGATCTGCCCTGGTGATGGACAGGAAACTCTGTGATGATGTGGGATCTGTCCTGGTGATGGACAGGAAACTCTGTAGTGATGTGGAATATGCCCTGTTGCTGCACAGGAAACTCTGTGGTGATGTGGGATCTGTCCTAAGGATTGATAGGAAACTCTGTAGTGATGTGGGATCTGCCCTAGGGATGGACAGGAAACTCTGTGGTGATGTGGGATCTGTCCTAGGGATTGATAGCAATCTCTTGTGGTGATGTGGGATCTGTCCTAGGGATTGATAGTAAACTCTCTGGTGATGTGAGATCTGCCCTGGTGATGGACAGGAAACTCTGTGATGATGTGGGATCTGTCCTGGTGATGGACAGGAAACTCTGTAGTGATGTGGAATATGCCCTGGTGCTGCACAGGAAACTCTGTGGTGATGTGGGATCTGTCCTAGGGATTGATAGGAAACTCTGTAGTGATGTGGGATCTGCCCTAGGGATGGACAGGAAACTCTGTGGTGATGTGGGATCTGTCCTAGGGATTGATAGCAAACTCTTGTGGTGATGTTTGATCTGTCCTAGGGATGGACAGAAAACTCTGTGGTGATGTGGGATCTGTCCTAGGGATTGATAGGAAACTCTGTAGTGATGTAGGATCTGCCCTATGGATGGACAGAAAACTCTGTGGTGATGTGGGATCTGTTCTAAAGATGGACATAAAACTCTTGAAGTGATGTGAGATCTGCCCTGGTGATGGACAGGAAACTCTGTGGTGATGTGGGATCTGTTCTAAGGATGGACAGGAAACTCTCTTGTGATGTGAGATCTGCCCTGGTGATGGACAGGAAACTCTGTGGTGATGTGGGATCTGTTCTAAGGATGGACAGGAAACTCTCTTGTGATGTGAGATCTACCCTGGTGATGGACAGGAAACTCTGTGGTGATGTGGGATCTGTTCTAAAGATGGACATAAAACTCTCTTGTGATGTGAGATCTGCCCTGGTGATTGACAGGAAACTCTCTTGTGATGTGAGCTCTGCCCTGGTGATGGACAGGAAACTCTGTGGTGATGTCGGATCTGTTCTAAGGATGGACAGGAAACTCTCTTGTGATGTGAGATCTGCCCTGGTGATGGACAGGAAACTCTGTGGTGATGTGGGATCTGTTCTAAGGATGGACAGGAAACACTGTGGTGATGTGGGATCTGTTTAAAGGATGGACAGGAAACTCTCTTGTGATGTGAGATCTGCCCTGGTGATGGACAGGAAACTCTGTGGTGATGTGGGATCTGTTCTAAGGATGGACAGGAAACTCTGTGGTGATGTGGGATCTGTTTAAAGGAAGGACAGGAAACTCTCTTGTGATGTGAGATCTGCCCTGGTGATGGACAGGAAACTCTGTGGTGATGTGGGATCTGTTCTAAGGATGGACATAAAACTCTCTTGTGATGTGAGATCTGCCCTGGTGATGGACAGGAAACTCTGTGGTGATGTGGGATCTGTTCTAAGGATGGACATAAAACTCTCTTGTGATGTGAGATCTGCCCAGGTGATGGACAGGAAACTCTGTGGTGATGTCGGATCTGTTCTAAGGATGGACAGGAAACTCTCTTGTGATGTGAGATCTGCCCTGGTGATGGACAGGAAACTCTGTGGTGATGTGGGATCTGTTTAAAGGATGGACAGGAAACTCTCTTGTGATGTGAGATCTGCCCTGGTGATGGACCGGAAACTCTGTGGTGATGTGGGATCTGTTCTAAGGATGGACAGGAAACTCTCTTGTGATGTGAGATCTGCCCTGGTGATGGACAGGAAACTCTCTTCTGATGTGAGATCTGCCCTGGTGATGGACAGGAAACTCTGTGGTGATGTGTGATCTGTTCTAAGGATGGACAGGAAACTCTCTTGTGATGTGAGATCTGCCCTGGTGATGGACAGGAATCTCTGTGGTGATGTGAGATCTGCCCTGGTGATGGACAGGAAACTCTGTGGTGATGTGGGATCTGTTCTAAGGATGGACAGGAAACTCTCTTGTGATGTGAGTTCTGCCCTGGTGATGGACAGGAAACTCTGTGGTGATGTGGGATCTGTTCTAAAGATGGACAGGAAACTCTCTTGTGATGTGAGATCTGCCCTGGTGATGGACAGGAAACTCTCTTCTGAAGTGAGATCTGCCCTGGTGATGGACAGGAAACTCTGTGGTGATGTGAGATCTGCCCTGGTGATGGACAGGAAACTCTGTGGTGATGTGGGATCTGTTCTAAGGATGGACAGGAAACTCTCTTGTGATGTGAGATCTGCCCTGGTGATGGACAGGAAACTCTGTGGTGATGTGGGATCTGTTCTAAGGATGGACAGGAAACTCTCTTGTGATGTGAGATCTGCCCTGGTGATGGACAGGAAACTCTGTGGTGATGGGGGATCTGCCCTAGGGATGGACAGGAAACTCTCTGGTGATGTGAGATCTGCCCTGGTGATGGACAGGAAACTCTGTGATGATGTGGGATCTGTCCTGGTGATGGACAGGAAACTCTGTGGTGATGGGGGATCTGCCCTAGGGATGGACAGGAAACTCTCTGGTGATGTGAGATCTGCCCTGGTGCTGCACAGGAAACTCTGTGGTGATGTGGGATCTGTCCTAGGGATTGATAGGAAACTCTGTAGTGATGTGGGATCTGCCCAAGGGATGGACAGGAAACTCTGTGGTGATGTGGGATCTGTCCTAGGGATTGATAGCAAACTCTTGTGGTGATGTTTGATCTGTCCTAGGGATGGACAGAAAACACTCTGGTGATGTGGGATCTGCCCTTGTGATGAAAAGGAATCAACGTTGTGATGTGAGATCTGCCCTGATGATGGACAGGAAGCTCTGTGGTGATGTGGGATCTGCCCTAGGGATTGACAGGAAACTCTGTGGTGATGTGGGATCTGCCCTAGGGATGGACAGGAAACTCTATGGTGATGTGGGATCTGCCCTAGGGATGGACAGGATCTCTGTGGTGATGGGGTATCTGTCCTGGTGATGGACAGGAAACTCTGTGGTGATGTGGGATCTGTCCTAGGGATGGACAGGAAACACTCTGGTGATGTGGGATCTGCCCTGGTGATGAACAGGAAACACTGTTGTGCTGTGGGATCTGCCCTAGGGATGGACAGGAAACTCTGTGGTGATGTGGGATCTGTTCTAAGGATGGACAGGAAACACTCTTGTGATGTGAGATCTGCCCTGGTGATGGACAGGAAACTCTGTGGTGATGTGGGATCTGTCCTAGGGATTGATAGGAAACTCTGTAGTGATGTGGGATCTGCCCAAGGGATGGACAGGAAACTCTGTGGTGATGTGGGATCTGTCCTAGGGATTGATAGCAAACTCTTGTGGTGATGTTTGATCTGTCCTAGGGATGGACAGAAAACACTCTGGTGATGTGGGATCTGCCCTTGTGATGAAAAGGAATCAACGTTGTGATGTGAGATCTGCCCTGATGATGGACAGGAAGCTCTGTGGTGATGTGGGATCTGCCCTAGGGATTGACAGGAAACTCTGTGGTGATGTGGGATCTGCCCTAGGGATGGACAGGAAACTCTGTGGTGATGTGGGATCTGCCCTAGGGATGGACAGGATCTCTGTGGTGATGGGGTATCTGTCCTGGTGATGGACAGGAAACTCTGTGGTGATGTGGGATCTGTCCTAGGGATGGACAGGAAACACTCTGGTGATGTGGGATCTGCCCTGGTGATGAACAGGAAACACTGTTGTGCTGTGGGATCTGCCCTAGGGATGGACAGGAAACTCTGTGGTGATGTGGGATCTGTTCTAAGGATGGACAGGAAACACTCTTGTGATGTGAGATCTGCCCTGGTGATGGACAGGAAACTCTGTGGTGATGTGGGATCTGTTCTAAGGATGGACAGGAAACTCTCTTGTGATGTGAGATCTGCCCTGGTGATGGACAGGAAACTCTCTTCTGATGTGAGATCTGCCCTGGTGATGGACAGGAAACTCTGTGGTGATGTGTGATCTGTTCTAAGGATGGACAGGAAACTCTCTTGTGATGTGAGATCTGCCCTGGTGATGGACAGGAATCTCTGTGGTGATGTGAGATCTGCCCTGGTGATGGACAGGAAACTCTGTGGTGATGTGGGATCTGTTCTAAGGATGGACAGGAAACTCTCTTGTGATGTGAGTTCTGCCCTGGTGATGGACAGGAAACTCTGTGGTGATGTGGGATCTGTTCTAAAGATGGACAGGAAACTCTCTTGTGATGTGAGATCTGCCCTGGTGATGGACAGGAAACTCTCTTCTGAAGTGAGATCTGCCCTGGTGATGGACAGGAAACTCTGTGGTGATGTGGGATCTGTTCTAAGGATGGACAGGAAACACTCTTGTGATGTGAGATCTGCCCTGGTGATGGACAGGAAACTCTGTGGTGATGTGGGATCTGTTTAAAGTATGGACAGGAAACTCGCTTGTGATGTGCGATCTGCCCTGGTGATGGACAGGAAACTCTGTGGTGATGTGAGATCTGCCCTGGTGATGGACAGGAAACTCTGTGGTGATGTGGGATCTGTTCTAAGGATGGACAGGAAACTCTCTTGTGATGTGAGATCTGCCCTGGTGATGGACAGGAAACTCTGTGGTGATGTGGGATCTGTTCTAAGGATGGACAGGAAACTCTCTTGTGATGTGAGATCTGCCCTGGTGATGGACAGGAAACTCTGTGGTGATGTGGGATCTGTTCTAAGGATGGACAGGAAACTCTCTTGTGATGTGAGATCTGCCCTGGTGATGGACAGGAATCTCTGTGGTGATGGGGGATCTGCCCTAGGGATGGACAGGAAACTCTCTGGTGATGTGAGATCTGCCCTGGTGATGGACAGGAAACTCTGTGATGATGTGGGATCTGTCCTGGTGATGGACAGGAAACTCTGTGGTGATGGGGGATCTGCCCTAGGGATGGACAGGAAACTCTCTGGTGATGTGAGATCTGCCCTGGTGCTGCACAGGAAACTCTGTGGTGATGTGGGATCTGTCCTAGGGATTGATAGGAAACTCTGTAGTGATGTGGGATCTGCCCAAGGGATGGACAGGAAACTCTGTGGTGATGTGGGATCTGTCCTAGGGATTGATAGCAAACTCTTGTGGTGATGTTTGATCTGTCCTAGGGATGGACAGAAAACACTCTGGTGATGTGGGATCTGCCCTTGTGATGAAAAGGAATCAACGTTGTGATGTGAGATCTGCCCTGATGATGGACAGGAAGCTCTGTGGTGATGTGGGATCTGCCCTAGGGATTGACAGGAAACTCTGTGGTGATGTGGGATCTGCCCTAGGGATGGACAGGAAACTCTGTGGTGATGTGGGATCTGCCCTAGGGATGGACAGGATCTCTGTGGTGATGGGGTATCTGTCCTGGTGATGGACAGGAAACTCTGTGGTGATGTGGGATCTGTCCTAGGGATGGACAGGAAACACTCTGGTGATGTGGGATCTGCCCTGGTGATGAACAGGAAACACTGTTGTGCTGTGGGATCTGCCCTAGGGATGGACAGGAAACTCTGTGGTGATGTGGGATCTGTTCTAAGGATGGACAGGAAACACTCTTGTGATGTGAGATCTGCCCTGGTGATGGACAGGAAACTCTGTGGTGATGTGGGATCTGTCCTAGGGATTGATAGGAAACTCTGTAGTGATGTGGGATCTGCCCAAGGGATGGACAGGAAACTCTGTGGTGATGTGGGATCTGTCCTAGGGATTGATAGCAAACTCTTGTGGTGATGTTTGATCTGTCCTAGGGATGGACAGAAAACACTCTGGTGATGTGGGATCTGCCCTTGTGATGAAAAGGAATCAACGTTGTGATGTGAGATCTGCCCTGATGATGGACAGGAAGCTCTGTGGTGATGTGGGATCTGCCCTAGGGATTGACAGGAAACTCTGTGGTGATGTGGGATCTGCCCTAGGGATGGACAGGAAACTCTGTGGTGATGTGGGATCTGCCCTAGGGATGGACAGGATCTCTGTGGTGATGGGGTATCTGTCCTGGTGATGGACAGGAAACTCTGTGGTGATGTGGGATCTGTCCTAGGGATGGACAGGAAACACTCTGGTGATGTGGGATCTGCCCTGGTGATGAACAGGAAACACTGTTGTGCTGTGGGATCTGCCCTAGGGATGGACAGGAAACTCTGTGGTGATGTGGGATCTGTTCTAAGGATGGACAGGAAACACTCTTGTGATGTGAGATCTGCCCTGGTGATGGACAGGAAACTCTGTGGTGATGTGGGATCTGTTCTAAGGATGGACAGGAAACTCTCTTGTGATGTGAGATCTGCCCTGGTGATGGACAGGAAACTCTCTTCTGATGTGAGATCTGCCCTGGTGATGGACAGGAAACTCTGTGGTGATGTGTGATCTGTTCTAAGGATGGACAGGAAACTCTCTTGTGATGTGAGATCTGCCCTGGTGATGGACAGGAATCTCTGTGGTGATGTGAGATCTGCCCTGGTGATGGACAGGAAACTCTGTGGTGATGTGGGATCTGTTCTAAGGATGGACAGGAAACTCTCTTGTGATGTGAGTTCTGCCCTGGTGATGGACAGGAAACTCTGTGGTGATGTGGGATCTGTTCTAAAGATGGACAGGAAACTCTCTTGTGATGTGAGATCTGCCCTGGTGATGGACAGGAAACTCTCTTCTGAAGTGAGATCTGCCCTGGTGATGGACAGGAAACTCTGTGGTGATGTGGGATCTGTTCTAAGGATGGACAGGAAACACTCTTGTGATGTGAGATCTGCCCTGGTGATGGACAGGAAACTCTGTGGTGATGTGGGATCTGTTTAAAGTATGGACAGGAAACTCGCTTGTGATGTGCGATCTGCCCTGGTGATGGACAGGAAACTCTGTGGTGATGTGAGATCTGCCCTGGTGATGGACAGGAAACTCTGTGGTGATGTGGGATCTGTTCTAAGGATGGACAGGAAACTCTCTTGTGATGTGAGATCTGCCCTGGTGATGGACAGGAAACTCTGTGGTGATGTGGGATCTGTTCTAAGGATGGACAGGAAACTCTCTTGTGATGTGAGATCTGCCCTGGTGATGGACAGGAAACTCTGTGGTGATGTGGGATCTGTTCTAAGGATGGACAGGAAACTCTCTTGTGATGTGAGATCTGCCCTGGTGATGGACAGGAATCTCTGTGGTGATGGGGGATCTGCCCTAGGGATGGACAGGAAACTCTGTGATGATGTGGGATCTGTCCTGGTGATGGACAGGAAACTCTGTGGTGATGGGGGATCTGCCCTAGGGATGGACAGGAAACTCTCTGGTGATGTGAGATCTGCCCTGGTGCTGCACAGGAAACTCTGTGGTGATGTGGGATCTGTCCTAGGGATTGATAGGAAACTCTGTAGTGATGTGGGATCTGCCCAAGGGATGGACAGGAAACTCTGTGGTGATGTGGGATCTGTCCTAGGGATTGATAGCAATCTCTTGTGGTGATGTTTGATCTGTCCTAGGGATGGACAGAAAACACTCTGGTGATGTGGGATCTGCCCTTGTGATGAAAAGGAATCAACGTTGTGATGTGGGATCTGCCCTAGGGATGAACAGGAAACACTGTTCTGATGTGGGATCTGTTCTAGGGATTGTCAGGAAACTCTCTGGTGATGTGAGACCTGCCCTGGTGATGGACAGGAAGCTCTGTGGTGATGTGGGATCTGCCCTAGGGATTGACAGGAAACTCTGTGGTGATGTGGGATCTGCCCTAGGGATGGACAGGAAACTCTGTGGTGATGTGGGATCTGCCCTAGGGATGGACAGGATCTCTGTGGTGATGGGGTATCTGTCCTGGTGATGGACAGGAAACTCTGTGGTGATGTGGGATCTGTCCTAGGGATGGACAGGAAACACTCTGGTGATGTGGGATCTGCCCTGGTGATGAACAGGAAACACTGTTGTGCTGTGGGATCTGCCCTAGGGATGGACAGGAAACTCTGTGGTGATGTGGGATCTGTTCTAAGGATGGACAGGAAACTCTCTTGTGATGTGCGATCTGCCCTGGTGATGGACAGGAAACTCTCTGGTGATGTGAGATCTGCCCTGGTGATGGACAGGAAACTCTCTGGTGATGTGAGATCTGCCCTGGTGATGGACAGGAAACTCAGTGGTGATGTGGGATCTGTCCTAGGGATTGATAGGAAACTCTGTAGTGATGTGGGATCTGCCCTAGGGATGGACAGGAAACTCTGTGGTGATGTGGGATCTGTTCTAAAGATGGACATAAAACTCTTGTAGTGATGTTTGATCTGTCCTAGTGATGGACAGAAAACACTCTGGTGATGTGGGATCTGCCCTGGTGATGAAAAGGAAACACTGTTGTGATGTGGGATCTGCCCTAGGGATGGACAGGAAACACTGTTGTGATGTGGGATCTGTTCTAGGGATTGTCAGGAGACTCTCTGATGATGTGAGATTGGCCCTGGTGATGGACAGGAAGCTCTGTGGTGATGTGGGATCTGCCCTAGGGATTGACAGGAAACTCTGTGGTGATGTGGGATCTGTTCTAGGGATTGTCAGGAAACTCTCTGATGATGTGAGATCTGCCCTGGGGATGGACAGGAAACTCTGTGGTGATGTGGGACCTGTCCTAGTGATGGATAGGAAACTCTGTGGTGATGTGGGACGTGTCCTAGGGATGGACAGGAAACTCTGTGGTGATGTGGGATCTGCCTAAGGGATCGACAGTAAACTCTGTGGTGATGTCGGATCTGTCCTGGTGATGGACTGGAATCTCTGTGGTGTTGTGGGATCTGTCCTACGGATGTACAGGAAACTCTGTAGTGATGTGGGATCTGTCCTAGAGATGGACTGGAAACACTGTGGGGATGTGGGATCTGCCCTATGGATGCACAGGAAACTCTGAGGTGATGTTGGATCTGACCTAGGGATGGATAGGAAACTCTGCGGTGATGTAAGACTGCCCCTAGCGATGGACAGGAAACTCTGTGGTGATGTGGGATTTGTCCCTGGGATGGACAGGAATCTCTGTGGTGATGTGGGATCTGCCCTAGGGATGGACAGGAAACTCTGTGGTGTTGCGGGATCAGTCGTACGTATGGACAGGAATCTCTGTGGTGGTCTTCCGGTAAGATGGCAATTGCTTAGCTGCTCCTAACTTTTGTTCCGTTACTGTCGCTACCTTTGCACTAAATGTCTGCATTTTATAAAGCTTAGTTAGGAATTATTTCGGTATCTCTTACTTGCCTGTGAATATATCTAACTTACAATGTCTAGCAAGAGTTCTAAATCCGGGAGAAAAGAAACTATGACTTCGTCGGACGTGACGATGGAGGCGCTTAAAAATCTCTGAGACGAAATCTTAAAGGAAATTAAAACCGCTTTCAAACAGTTAGAAGAGAAACTGGATCGGATCAACGATAAAGTGGACAAACATGGTGAACACTTATCTCGCATCGATTCGACTTCTGAAGCTTTAGAAAGTCGGGTTCGATACTTGGAGACTCTCTGTTCCAGCTTAGAGGAAAAATCTAATAAACTTCTTTCTAAAATGGTGGATCTCGAAAATCACAGCAGACGCTGCAACATCAGAATTCTGGGATTACCAGAGGCAACTGAGAAGGGGTCAACCGTGAAGTTTTTCGCCGAGTTTCTCTGTGAGATATTCGGGAATGATCTGCTTCCAAACCCGCCCGAGCTTGAACGGGGACACAGAGTTAACGTCCCTCCTGGAATTCTGGGATCCCATCCACGACCAGTAGTCTTGTGTTTCCATCAATACCAGGTAAAACACAGTCTGATTGTGGAGGCACGTCGCAGAGGGTCTTTTTCTTTCCAGGATGCAACCATTCGCTTTGTGGAAGATTTTGCACCCCAGACCTTAAAGATGCGCGCTGAGTATAAAGGCGTAATGAAAGTGCTTTTTGATCGTGGTTTCAAACCTTCCTTTCGTAATCTTGCTGACCTTAGAATCAAGTTTAATACCGGGGAATTCAAGTGGTTCAAATCAGCGAGGGAAGCTGAAGCGTTTGTGGCAAGTCTTCCGGCTATCCAGTCATCTTCGGAATCTGATCGGGCCTCCTAAAATGGTGGATAAGTACTCCTCGTAGTAAAATTACTTTCTCTGGACTCGGAATTCACTTGAATCACTCAGACATTATTCACTGAAACTCTAAAGGCTGTTGACAATCTCTCCCGGGATTTGGTGTGTGTGTAATCTATTTTTACCTCTGTATAACTTTACCTACAGAGTTCTACAACTAATTCTAACTTGTTTTGGAGGTTTGAAGTCTTTAGTGAAGGCCTCCCTGTTTGTTGGTTCACAGTTCAACTGCTGATTTATTTTTCCTCTGTTTTAAATATTTATTTATTTTATCTCTTTCTTTTCTTCACCCCCTTTTTTTTCCATTCTCTGATTTTTTTTCTCCCTTCTCGGTAAACGGTTGATAAATACTCGTCTTGAATTTATAATTTTCCCCTTCCTCTTTTTTCTTTTTCCTTCTTACTTTTTTTTTCCCCTTCTCTTACTTTATTCTTCTATAATATTTTGCGGGTAGGTTAGTTTTGGTTTTCTTCCGATTTTCTCTGTATTAAGTTGTATATTTCGGCAAAAGGTGTTCTAATCTGTAGTTATGTTTTCTAGTGCATAAACTAGTTACTGTTTGTTATAGCATTTATACGGAACTGCTGTCAATGACACAGATCTGGAAGTTGTATTTGGGTTAATTTTTTTGGTAGAGCTAGCTACTTGTTTTGGTAGCCGTCTAGTTCTGGGTTGTGTGGGTGGGGTGGGTTTTCCAGTTCCAACATTTCTTTATTGTTTAGGACATGTTTATATTTTGACCTTACGAATCTATGTTTACATCTCTGCTCCCAGACTGCTATTGTACCACTTGATTTTTTATATGCCTGCTGCCTTTTATGTATTAGTAATTGATAATGGCTAGTGCACTTAAATTTGTGAGCTGGAATGTAAAGGGACTGAACCACCCTGTTAAAAGGAGGAAGGTATTTTCACATATTAAACAACTCAAAGCTGACGTTGCTTTCCTCCAAGAAACTCATATTCGTTGTTTTGATAACTCCCGGCTTCTGTCCAGGTGGGCGGGTCAGCACTTTCATTCATCCTTTGCCGCTAAAGCTAGGGGAGTCTCCATTCTTATTAACTCAAATATTCCTTTTGAACTCCATAATAAAATATCGGACACAAATGGCTGTTTTATTATTGTTTCTGGTAAACTATATAACACTAAAGTTGCACTAGCAAACCTGTATGCCCCCAACTTTGATGATGTTAACTTCTTTGAACGGTTTTTTTCCTCACTACCAGACCTAAACTCATACTCTCTTATATTGGGTGGTGACTTTAACTGTTGGTTGGATCCTAAACTGGACCGATCGTCCTCTGTTACCAGATCACCTACCAAATCTGCCTTAGCTATTCAGTCGTTTCTCTCTAATTTTGGTATCTCTGATATATGGCGTTTCCTCCATCCTACGGAGAGAGATTATTGCTTCTTCTCACATGTTCACCATACCTTCACTAGAATTGACTATTTCCTACTCGATAACCAACTTATCCCATTTGACCACACTTGTGACTATCAGAGTATACTGATTTCTGACCATGCCCCAATTACCCTCTCTCTGAACTTTCCTGGTCTCCCTCAGAGGAACAAACACTGGCGGTTCGATTCAACTTTATTATCGGATGATGATTTCGTAAAATTTATTAAAGACCAGATAACCTTCTATTTTAACACTAATACATCACCTGAAGTGCCATCCCAGACTGTCTGGGATGCCATGAAAGCATATTTGAGGGGTCAAATAATCTCTTACACAGCAAATCTCAATAGAAGATCCCGTGCAGATCGAGCAGACCTCATTAACCAGATCAAAGATGTGGATCAATTATATGCCCAAACTAAGAACCCTGAATTATACAAGAAGTGCGTTGAACTCCAAACTAAATTTAATCTTCTGTCCACTCAACCTGTTGAACGCCAACTTCTCGAAAGCAAGAGCCGCTTTTACATTCATGGGGATAAGTCTGGTAAATTCCTAGCCAATCAGCTGAGGCGTTCTAAAGCCAAACAACATATTACAAAGATCCGGAAGGAGAACGGAGACTTTACATTGGATCATTTAGAAATTAATGACGCATTTAAAAATTTTTATTCTCGGCTTTATTCCTCTGAATCCCTGAATGACAATATCTCTGTGGATCAATTTTTACAGAATCTGAATATCCCCTCACTTTCATCTGATTTCAAAGCCAAACTTAATGCGCCTATATCACTAGAAGAAATATCTTCTGCAATCTCTGCACTGTCCTCAGGGAAATCTCCTGGACCTGATGGGTTCCCTGTGGAATTTTATAAATCATTCTCCTCACTTCTTTCTCCTCAGTTACTTTCAGCATTAACTGACTCGTTTAACTACGGCAAATTGCCACCCTCTTTCAATGAGGCATCTGTTATTCTTCTTTTAAAAAAGGGCAAAGACCCAACAGAGTGTTCCTCGTACAGGCCGATCTCTCTGCTCAATGTTGATGTAAAGATCTTAGCTAAAGTGTTGGCTCATAGATTAGAAACCGTTATTCCCTCCATTATCTCTGATGACCAAACAGGCTTTATTAAAAACCGTCTCCCTTTTTTTAACATTCGGCGTCTATTTAATATTTTATACTCAGTTCCAACTGGGACTCCTGAATGTGTTATCTCCCTTGATGCGGAGAAAGCATTTGATCGTATAGAGTGGAACTACCTTTTTGCAGTCTTAGAAAAATTTGACCTCGGCCAAAGTTTCATCTCTTGGATCCAATTGCTGTACCTGTGTCCTACTGCTTCTGTTCTAACTAACTTTCAGAAATCCCAAGTATTCAATCTCAAACGTGGCACCCGTCAGGGATGCCCCTTAAGTCCCTTTCTCTTTGATTTGGCTATAGAACCTCTGGCGATAGCATTTCGAAAATGTCCTGAACTGACCGGGGTTTGGAGAGGGGGTGTTGAGCATAAAGTCTCTCTCTATGCTGATGACTTACTACTCTTTCTCTCATATCCGTCTACATCCTTACCTCTAATGTTTTCACTTCTTGACCAGTTTAGCCAGATCTCTGGCTATAAACTCAACTTACATAAGAGTGAACTTTTCCCAATTAATAAAGAAGCACAAGAACTAATATTTTGTGATCTCCCTTTTAAAGTAGTCCATAATCAATTTACTTATCTTGGAATTACAGTCACAAGGAAGTTTAAAGATCTCTTTCGTGAAAACTTTGTCAATCTTTCATATGCTACAAAACAGAATCTGGTACAATGGTCACCTCTATCTATGTCCTTGGTAGGTCGTATCAATGTTGTCAAAATGTATGTTCTCCCCAAATTTTTATACTTATTTCAATCTATCCCAATTTTTATTCCTAAATCCTTTTTTGATTCCTTAGACTCTATTATTTTGTCATATCTGTGGCAGAATAAGCGCTCTAGAATTAATAAAATCCACCTCTAAAAATCTAAAAAAGAGGGTGGCATGGCTTTACCTAACTTTCGCTTATATTACTGGGCAGCTAATATACGTCGTGCTGCCTTCTGGTCTTTCTTCCATGGTCAACCTGAGTGCCCTAACTGGGTGGCAATGGAGTTGAGCTCCACTAAAGAATTATATATATCTGCACTTCTTGGCTCTGCACTCCCTAGCAGTCTGCCCAGATCAATAGCTAATCCTCTGGTTAGACACACTTTGCATATATGGGCTCAGTTCAGGAAATGCTATGGTTTCCAAGGGTTTTCCATTTCTAGCCCTGTCGCACACAATCACCTTTTTTTACCTACCATGTTCGATTCAGCACTCCATGTTTGGTACAGGAAGGGCATTAGACATTTTGAAGATCTCTTCATTGATAACTGCTTTGCTTCTTTTCAACAGCTCTCTGTTAAGTTCAACCTGCCTAATGCTCACTTTTTCAGATATCTTCAAATCCGACACTTCACTGCTCCTTTAATTCCTAACTTTCCTGAAATGCCTGTGAAAAATGCTATGGACCTATTTCTCTCCATTAATCCACTAGGTAAAGGTTTAATTTCAATTATCCAAGATAAACTAGCAGCCTTACGACGGGCCCCTGTGGATAAAATTAAAATGGCCTGGGAGCAGGATTTAAATATCACCTTATCCGAGGAGAGCTGGGACTCAGTTCTCAAGTCGGTTAACTCAACCTCTCTTTGTGCTCGCCATTGTCTCTTACAGTTTAAGATTGTTCATAGAGCCCATATGTCTAAATCTAATCTATCTCAATTCTACCCTGGCATTAGTCCGCTCTGTGATAAATGCAAGAGGGGCGTGGCCTCTCTCATCCATATGTACTGGCTCTGTCCTAGCTTGGAGAAATTCTGGAAAGATGTCTTCACTACACTATCGGGTATTCTGAATCAGCACCTAGAACCTAACCCCTTAATTGCTCTGTTCAGTTTTTGGGGCGAGACAGATTTATGTCTGGGTCCGACCAAATGCCGAATACTATCCTTTGCCTCTCTCCTGGCGAGACGCTTGATCCTCCTTAGATGGAGAGATGTTGCCCCGCCCACTCATGCGCAATGGCTTAACAACATTATGGCCTGCTTGGACCTCGAAAAAATTCATTATTCAGTTCTCAATTCGGATTTAAAGTTCCATAAGGTCTGGGGACCTTTTATCGAGTACTTTCATAACCTTCCTCTTGACTAGGGTTTTTTTTCTTTGCGGTCCCTTGCTTTCAGCTCCCTTTTTTTTTCTGGTAGTAGGCATTATTATCCTCTGTTGCTAAGTGTATTCACAGTCTGGGAGTTTGACTGTCCGGACTTATACTCTCTATATTGTGTGGTGGTTGGTCTGGAATTGTTGTTTTTTTTTCTTGTGTTGTGGGGTTTGGGGAGGACACTAAGCTCACTTGTCTTTAATTTAGGTGCTTTTTTGTTAAATTCTCTTCCTTTGTAGCATATTGTTATTGTATGCTTAACCTTGCTCTGTATTAATGTTCCTCACTGGGATTTGGGGTTTTTAATTTTGTAAAATGTTTTGAAAAACTAATAAAAAAATTTTTTTTAAAAAAAGGAATCTCTGTGGTGTTGTGGGATCAGTCGTAGGTATGGACAGGAAACACTCTGGTGATGTGGGATCTGTCCTAGGGATGGATAGCAAACTCTTGTGGTGATGTTTGATCTGTCCTAGGGATGGACAGGAAACACTCTGGTGATGTGGGATCTGTCCTGGTGATGGACTGGAAACTCTGTGGTGATGTGGGATCTGCCCTAGGGATGGACAGGAAACTCTGTGGTGATGTCGGATCTGTCCTGGTGATGGACTGGAAACTCTGTGGTGATGTCGGATCTGTCCTATGGATGTACAGGAAACTCTGTAGTGATGTGGGATCTGTCCTAGAGATGGACAGGAAACTCTGTGGTGTTGTGGGATCTGTCGTAGGGATGGACAGGAAACACTGTGGTGATGTGGGATCTGCCTTAGGGATGCACAGGAAACTCTGAGGTGATGTGGGATCTGACCTAGTGCCATTCATCAGCCCACTTACTCAGCTGATCGTAATGCCTCAGTAATTTTTGATAACTTTGGTCATTGCCCACAACACTACCAACTTTAGTGTCATCTGCAAATGTACTAACCATGCCTTGTACATCCTTATCCAAAATGTTGACATAAACTATGGTCCCGATGCAGGTTGAAAGAGTAGGCAGCTTAAATGGTTTGGCATGGATTAGATGGGCCAAAGGGCCTGTTTCTGTGACTCTAACTGTCAAATAACAATGGATTCAGTACTGAACCCTGAAGTATAGCACTTTCAGTCGAAGAATCAGCACCCACTATCACTATCTTCTTTCTACAATCAAGTGTAAATCAGTATTTAATGTTTGATTCAGAGTCAGTGGGCTTTGTTTTGTATGGCTCCCTGACTAAGAAATAGTTACAAATGGTTCCCATCAGGCTGGGCAGCTGTGAAGAAACAATGGAAGAGGAGGTGTGGCTTACCATGCCAGAGATAGACACATTGAGAAAGCCAAGCAATTATAAATTTCCATGGTTTTACACCACACTAGATGTGATTTCTAAATGTAAGTAATTCCAATAATGTGCCGAACCAGTGGAAAAGACTAACATTTGAGGTACCCCCTTCAGTTTAGAGGTTGGAAATGGAAAGGGAGACAGGTAAAGTGGCTGTCATTTTGAGGAGAATATCATTAATGACAGATCTGAAATTGGGTGGGTGGGGGGGCGGGGGTGTGAAATACTTGAGGAAGTACAGATGAAACAGAACTCTTAACATCGGACCACACACTGTGGAGACTAGGGTCTGTTTCCCTGCGGTTCAGCTTTACATTTCCATGTTCTTAACAACATCGCCTGATGTGAAAGGCATGAAGCAGAACAGTAATCAGTTCAGTGGAGATCGGATGGAGGGGAGAGAACAAGAGCCAAAAATGTGAGTGTGGAGGGACGTCCTGAGTTTGGAATGGGCAAGAAGAAACAAGGGGAACAAACAATAACAGAGCAAGTTTTGAACCAGAGCAAAGGTAGCCTTCAAAAAGGTTAACCCTGTGAGAAGGGGGTGGCAGGTTTAACGAAAGGTCCCATCTCAAGCTTAGCAACAACAAAGTGGCAAAGTGGCACAGCGTGGCAGTGAACTTGGTTCAATCCTGACTTCAGGGACTGTCTGTGTAGAGTCTCCCTGTGGCCAGCTGGGTTGACCCTGTCAACTCCTTTCCCCTAGAAGAGATGTGTTAACTGGTTCAAGACTAATATCAATCAAATCTAGGAATCTGGGGACCAGGTTCCACTTCAACACTCAAAGGCTAGTGATGTGAGCATGTGGCAACAGACATCTGTGGATGTTGGGCAGTTCTGGGGTAGTGAGCCTGGGATTGAAGGTCCATGTCAGCAAGAGGCACAAGGTTGCACAAGGGGCAGTGAGTTGGCAAGCCCAGAGTTCAGGGTCATTGGCTCAACTGAGGAGGGCAATTCCAAAGATCAAACCTTGAAGGTCGATCGGAAATCCGGAAGTCGAAGCCTGGATTCTGGAGGCTGGAGGCCTGAGGGCCAAATGACCTGTCCTGGAATTGGAGGACTGTACATGCATGTGGGAAGGAAGGTGGGAGGAAGGAAAGGGGAAGGAAAGGTCTTGGCCCGAAATGTTGACTGCTCGTTTCCATGGATGCTGCCCAACCTGCTGAGTTCCTCCAGCGTGTTGTACGTGCGGGTTTGTTTTGTTGTTTGTTGTTCTGCCGAGTACTAGGGCATGCTATGTTGGCACCAGAATGTGTTGTAACTCTTGCAGGCTGTCCTCAGCCTGTCCTTAAATGCAAATGACATATTTCACTGCATGCTTCCGTGTACATGTGAAAATGAAGCCTGAATCCAACTCTGCTTATTTCCTCTTATGTCCTAGAGACATGCAGGTGGATTAATCTGTAGTGTAAATTGCTCCGAGTGTAAATAGGTGGAAGGAGAATCAATTATGGGAGGAAGTGTCAGGAGGGTGTAGAATTACAGACATACAAGAAAGAATAGAATGTGGAAAAAAATGTGGGAGAAGGAGGCTGAGAGTTGGCATCAACTCAAAAGGTCTGAAGCATTCACAGGAGAACTAAGAAATACAATACAGTAGAATCAATAGGCACACATATAAAAGACAAACTGTACAAATACAAAAAATCAATAAATAAATACATTGTGGTGGCTCACCAATGCGGCAAGCGAACCGGCTCCAGCAGTCACGGGTGAGTCCGCAGCCAGCGGCAACCGAGAGGGCTCTGAGTTCGGGACAGATCTCGGCCTGGAAGCAAAAAGCAGGGGATGCTGGGAGTGGGACTTACGTGCGCGCAGATTAAAACAGAAAACGGTTCAACCAGACCCTGCTTGACTCAGTGTGTTGCTTTCACTCGTTGCGTATCAGCGCGACCACGACATAAATAATACTGAGAACATGAGTTGCAGAGTCCTTGAAAAGGAGTCTACAGTTTGTCGAATCAGTTCGGAGTTGATGAGACATTATCTGTGCTGGTTCAGAAGCTTGATGGTTGAGGGGTTGGAACTTTTCCAGGACTTGGTGTTGTGGAACCCAGGTCTCCTGTACCTTTCTCAATGGCAGCAGTGAGAAGGGAGCATGGCCTGCATAATAGGGATCCTTGACGATGGATTTTTTTTAAAAAATAGCTTGGTTTTGCTTTGTAAGTGGTGATAACATTCAAGCTCTCTCACAGTTGTCAAGCTTCATTGTGATTCCAGGTTGGTCCAGAATTGCTACTTTGCTTTTCAGAGATGGCTTTCTAGAGGTCATGCCTGAATTTCTTATACTTTCCTGGATCTCCAGATCTGAATGACACTGACCCGGCCCCAAGCAGGTTGTGGATCTCTTTGCTCATCAGGGACTTCTCAACTCTGAATGATTTTGTGGGGACACACCCATTTATGAGTGTCTTTATAAAGTCTGTGACAACCGTGGCATATTCATTCAGATCCCCGATGCGTCCTTAAATATGGCCCAGTCCATCGACTTGAAGCAATCCTATAGCCACACCTCTGCCTCTTGTGACCATCTCTTTGTTGTCCTTACCTCTGGTGCCTTGCTCTACGTCTCTCTGTATGCAGGGAGGAGGAGGAAACCAGATGATTCGATCCAGCAGTTGGAGCTAAGGGTGGACATGCAGGGAAGAGAAGTCTGCAGTCCTTCCATCTCCAGAGGTTTAAGAAGACACTCTATAGCACAGAAATGGAGCTGTGGATAAATAATGTCAAGTGCAATTGGCTTCACTGTTGTTTTAATGGTGATTTATGGAATGTGACAGAGAGAATGCACGATATCTTATTTTTAATTACTCCTGAGTTCCAGTGAAATAGATAAACTATTGAAACATGTAACCAGGCAAGCTTGCAGATAACACAAAATTAGGTGTTGTTGCTAGTGCAGGATTTATACTATGAGAGTGTAATAGAACAGAGGGAGTCAAGAGTATAAATGATCAATTCATTGAAAGCAGAGTCACTGGCAGACAGAGTGTGGGATTCATCAATCAGGCCATCGAGTACTGGAGCTGAGATTTTATGTTGCAGTTGGATGTCATTGATGAGGCAACACTTGGAACTGTGTACAGTTGTGGTCACCCTATTATAGAAAAGTCATGGTTAAATTGGTAAAATATCAGTGTAACACACTGTAAGATTTCACTGCTAAGGCTAATGTAATGGCTTCTATGTAATGTTTCACTGCTAATGTAATGGTTTCTCTGTAGCAGCAATGTTTGGGTTATGACTAAAGAATGTATGTTATCCAATGGGAGAAACGTTGCTCTTTCTTGTGAGTCTGGAAGGGAGATTTGCATGGTCTTATGTCGGGGAGTGATGGAGAGTGATGGAAGACCATCGGATGGAGTGGACTGAGGAGTGAGGGTCCGAGGGCTGGCTACGCTTTGAGGTCGACTGGAACAAATGAACGAACAGGGAGCTCCAATGATGTGCAATAGACTTTTTCCTTAAAATGGGCCCTTTTACTTTTTATTTTCTTTACCAACCCTCTATCCAGATTAAGATTTATAAAGTTCAATCAATTAATTCCATATGGTGTACTGTCTGATATTTTGCAGTGCAGATTTGTAACTGGACAACACACAGATGAGATTTCTCAGTTTGGCAGGGCCAGAAGTTGTTTTCCCCTAGACAAACACATGCTGGCCGAGCCTGAGGGTTACACAAGCACGTTGCAGGACTAGAGAGCCTGAATGATAGGGCCTGCTCAAGCCAGGCCTTCATTCCTTAGAATGCAGGAGAATGAGGGGCAACCTTATCGAAGTGTTTAAAATTATGAGAGACATAAATAAGGTACGGTATATGGTAATGGTCTGTATATCCCTACAGAGAAATACAGATTGGTTAGGAAAGGGAGCAAGGGTCTGCAGACGGAGTGCAATTCTTTGGAGTGAGAAACAAAAGATAAGATTATTATCTGAATGGTAAAGGAGCGCAGAAGGCTGTTGTGCAGAGGAATGTGGATGTCACTGTGCGGGAATCAGAAGAAGATAGTTTATAGGGCAATAGGTTATCAAGAAGGCAAATGAAAAGTTGGCCATCTTTACTAGAAGGATACAATTTAAGAACAGGGCAGTTATGCTGCAACTGTACAGTGTATGGATCAGGCAGCACCTGGAGAATTCAACTCAGTTCTAGCTTTGGAGACAGTGCAGAGGAGGTTCACCAGTTTGATTCCGGAAACTGAGCCTATGAGGAGAGATAATGTCACTTGACACATACTCGCTGGAATTTAGAAGCATTAGATCAAAGATTATAAAAAACATACCTTAAGACCATAATATATAGGAAAAGAATTAGGCCATTTGGCCCATTAAGTCTGCTCCGCCATTTCATCGTAGCTCATCCAATTTACCTCTCAGCCCCAATCTCCTACCTTCTCCCCGTATCCCTTCATGCTCTGACCAGTCAAGAATATATCAAGCTATGTCTTAAATATACATGAAGACTTGCCCTCTACAGCTGCCTGTGGCAAAGAATCCCATAGATTCACCACTCTCTAAAATTCCTCCTTATCTTTATTTAAAATGACATCCCTCTAGGGCTGTGTTCTCTGGTCTTAGACTCTCCCACCACAGGAAACATCCTCTCTGCATCCACTCCTTTCACCATTCAATAGATTTTAATTAGGTCACCCCTCATTCTTTTGAATTCTAGCAAACACAGGCCTAGAGCCAACAAACATTCTACATATGACAAGCCATTCAATCCTGGAATCATTTTCATGAACCTCCTTTGAACCCTCTCCAGTTTCAGCACATTCTTTCTAAGATAAGGGACTCAAAACTCCTAAGTGAGGCCTCACCAGTGCTTTATAAAGTCTCAACATTACATCCTTGTTTTTATATTCCAGACCTCTTGAGATGAATGCTAACATGGCACTTGCCTTCCTCACCACAGACTCAACCACAAATTAACCTTTATGGAAACCTCCACCAGGATACCCAAGTCCCTTTGCAGTTCAATTTTTTTATAATCTACCCTTTCATTTCTTCCACCAAAGTGCATGACCTTACACTTCTTGGCACTGTATTCCATCTGTCACTTCTTTGACCATTCTCCTAATCTGTCTAAGTCCTTCTGTAGCTTCTCTACTGCCTCAAAGCTACCTGCCCTTCCACCTATCTTCATATTGTCTGCAAACTGCAACAAAGCCATCTGTTCCATCATCCAAATTATTGACATATTATGTAAAAATATTCGGTCCCAACACAGACCCCTGTGGAAAACCACAGGTCACAGGCAGCCAACCAGAAAAGGCTCCCTTTATTCCCACTCTTTGCCTCCTGCCAATTAGCCACTGCTTTTCTCATGCTAAAATCTTTCCTGTAAACCATGGGCTCGTAGCTCACTAAGCACCTTGTCACGTGTGGCACCTTGTCAAAGTCCTTGTGAAAATCTAAATACACAACATCAATAGATTCTCCTTTGTCTATCATGCTTGTTGTTTCTTCAAAGAATTCCAACAGATTCATCAGGCAAGATTCCCTTGAGGAAACCATGCTGACCCTATTTTATCATGTGCCTCCAAGTACCCTGAGACCTCATCCCTAATAGTCGACTCTCAACATCTTCCCAGCCACTGAGATCAGACTAACTGACCTATAGATTCCTTTCTTCTGCCTCTTTCCCTTCTTGAAGAGGGGAGTGACATTTGCCATTTTCCAGATTTCTATTGCAGAATCTAGTGATTCTTGAAAGATTGTTACTAATATCTCCACAACGTCTTCAGCCACCTCTTTCAGAACCCTGGGGTGTACACCATCTTGTCCAGGTGACTTATCTCCCTTCAGAATTTTCAGTTTTACAAGAACCTTCTCTCCAGAAATGGTAACTTCATACACTTTATGACATGACACCTGGGACTTCCGCCATACTGCTGGTGTCTTCCACAGTGAAGAATGATGCAAAATGGTTATTCAGTTTGTCTGCCATTTTCTTGTACCCCATTACTACCTCTCCAGCATTGTTTTCCAGCCGTCCAACATCCACTCTCATCTCTCTGTTACATTTTATGTATCTGAAGAAACTTTTGACATGATCTTTAATATTATTAGCTAGATTACTTTCATATTCCATCTTCACATTCTTAAAGACTTCTTTAGTTGACTTTTTTGGTTTTTAAAAGCTTCCCAATCTTCTAGCTTCTATTATATGCCCTCTCCTTGGCTTTTATGTTGACTTTGACTTCTCTCATTAACCATGGTTGTGTCATCTTTCCTTTAGAATACTTCTTCCTCTTTGGGATGTATATATCCCATGCCTTCCAAATTGCTTCCAGCAGTTCCAGCCATTGTTGCTCTGCCATCATCTCTTCCAGTGTTCTTTTCCAATCAATTCTGGCCAGCTCCTCTCTCATGCCTCTGATAATTCCCTGTAATATTGATACATCTGAATTTAGCTTGTCCTCCTCCAGTTTCGGGGTGAATTTGATCATATTATGATCACTTTCCCCTAGGGGTTCTTTCATTTTAAGCTCTCTAATCAGTTCTGATTCATTGTACAACACCCAGTCCAGAATAGCTGATCCTCTAGTGGGTTGAATCGTGAGCTGCGCTAAAAAGCCATCTTGTATACCATACTAGAATTTTCCCATCAACCTGATTTTCCCAATCTACCTGCATATTGAAATCCCCCATGACTTCATAATTACAGTATACAATTATGAGGCATCAAGAAGATAGAGACAGTAAAGTTCATTCCACTGGTAAGTGAGACTAGAACTAGGGGAGATAGCCTCAATTTTCCAGGAAGTAGATTTAGGATGGAGAGAGGAATGAACTGCTTTTCCCAGAGTATTAAATCTGTAGAATTCTCTGCCAAGGAATCAGCAGAACCCATGTCATAAAATATACTTAAAGCACAGTTAAATAGAGTTTTGTATAGTAAGTGGAACTAGGAGTTAACGGGAGGTGGAGCTGAGTCCATGGCCAGATGGGTTATGACAGAGCAGACTCGATGGCCCAGACTCCTGCTCCTATTATTTGTTTTTTACAACAAAGAAACCTGCAAAAATAATTAACAGGCAGGGAGATAGTCACCCCTAGGAGTCAGCAGACAGGTAGTTGGGTGACTGTCAGGAGAGGGAAGGGGAATAGACAGGAAGAGCAGAGCACCCCTGTGGCCGTTCCCATCAATAATAAATATACCGTTTTGGATACTGTTGGTGGGGATGACCTACCAGGGACAAGTTGCAGTGGTTGCGTCTCTGGCACCGAGACTGGACCCTCAGCTCAGAAGGGAAGGAGGGAAAAGAGGAGAGCAGTAGTGATAGGGGATTCAATAGTTAGGGGGACAGATAGGAGGTTCTGTGAAAGAGATCGAGAATCCCGGATGGTCTGTTGCCTCCCTGGTGCCAGGGTCCGTGATATCTCAGATCGAGTTCTCAGTATTCTCAAGAGGGAGGGTGAGCAGCCGGATGTCATGGTCCATGTAGGGACCAATGACATGGGTAGGAAGAGTGAGGAGGTCCTGAAAGGTGAGTTTAGGGAGCTAGGTACCCAGTTAAAGGACAGGACCTCCAGGATAGCAATCTCAGGATTGATACCAGTGCCACGTGCAGGTGGGTTTAGAAATAGTAAGATAGTGCAGATCAACACGTGACTGAAGATATGGATGCAGGAGTGATGGGCTTCAGATTTATAGATAATTGGGCAGTTTTCCAGGGAAGGTGGGACCTGTTCTGGCAGGACGGTTTACATCTGAACTGCAGGGGGACAAATATTCTTGCAGGTAGGTTTGCTCGAGAGGCTCCAGTGGATTTAAACTAGATACGAGGGGGGAGGGGAACCAGAGTGTAGGAACAGATGTATGGGAGAAGGAAGAAAAAGAAGACAGTAAAGATCTTTGTACTGTTCGAGATAAACAGGGAGGAAGAGGTGGAGAATTTCTTGAATGCATTTATTTTAATGCTAGGAGCATTGTAAGAAAGTTGGATGAGCTTACAGCATGGATTGGTACCTGGAAATATGATGTTGTAGCTATTAGTGAAACATGGTTGCAGGAGGGGTGTGATTGGTAACTAAATATTCCTGGGTTTCGTTGCTTCAGGTGTGATAGAATTGGAGGGACAAGAGGGGGAGGTGTTGCATTGCTTGTCAGAGAAAATGTTACAGCGGTGCTCTGGCAGAATAGATTAGAGGGCTCATCTAGGGAGACTATTTGGGTGGAATTGAGGAATAGGAAGGGTGTAGTAACACTTATGGGGTGTATTATAGACCACCTAATGGGTAACGAGAATTGGAGGAGCAAATTTGTAAGGAGATAGCAGATATTTGTAGTAAGCACAGGGTTGTGATTGTGGGAGATTTTAATTTTCCACACATAGGCTGGGAAGCCCATACTGTAAAAGGGATGGATGGTTTGGAGTTTGTAAAATATGTGCAGGATAGATTTTTGCAGCAATACATAGAGGTACTAACTAGAGAAGGGGCAGTGTTGGATCTTCTGTTAGGGAATGAAATAGGTCAGGTGACAGAGGTATGTGTTGGGGAGCACTTCGGGTCCAGTGATCACAATGCCATTAGTTTCAATATAATTATGGAGAAGGATAGGACTGGACACAGGGTTGAGATTTTTGATTGGAGAAAGGCTAACTTTGAAGAGATGCGAAAGGGTTTAGAAGGTGTGGATTGGGACAATTTGTTTTATGGGAAGAATGTAATAGAGAAATGGCAGTCATTTAAAGGTGAAAGCTTGAGGGTACAGAATCTTTATGTTCCTGTTAGGTTGAAAGGAAAGGCTAAAAGTTTGAGAGAGCCATGGTTTTCAAGGGATATTGGAAATTTGGCTATGAAAAAGAGAGATATCTACAATAAATATAGGCAGCATGGAGTAAATGAGGTGCTCGAGGAATATAAAGAATGAAAGAAGCATCTTAAGAAAGATATTAGAAAAGCTAAAAGAAGATACAAGGTTATTTTGGCAAGAAAGGTGAAAATAAATCCAAAGGGTTTCTACAGTTATATTAATAGCAAAAGGATAGTGAGGGATAACATTGGTCCCTTAGAGAATCAGAGTGGACAGCTATGTGTGGAGCCGAAAGAGATGGGGGAGATTTTGAACGTTTCTTTTCTTCGGTATTCACTAAGGAGAAGGATATTGAATTGTGTGAGGTAAGGGAAACAAGTAGGGAAGTTATGGAAACTATGATGATTAAAGAGGAGGAAGTACTGTGTTACACCGGGGGGGGGGGGGGTGACGGAGGAGAACCCAAATGCAGGACACTGGCACGTCGACTCAGTTGGGGAGGCTGGCGTAGACCTGAATGTAGAGCAGGAAACCAGAGGGATCTTGACAAAGAGACGGGATTCACAGAGACTCTCCAGAAACTAGAGTGGAACTTAGAACTACCGGTTCTAATCGGAACAAGAAACAAAGTATCACATGAGAATCAACCAACCAACTGGCAACCTGTGATAGAGTCGCCATCGTATTTATTTCCCAGTCTCCAATGAAGGCCAGATGTACAGTAATTGGGTAATTAGCAGCAATTGACTGAAATTGGGGCATGATCAGGGAGAAAGAAGTGTTAAAGGGAATGGCCAACCGGAATTATGACATACTGGTGCTTTTAAGGAATATAAAAATGGATAAATTTCTGATTCCTGACAGGATATTCCCTAGGACCTTGAAGGAAGTTGGTGTAGAAATAGCAGGGGTTCTGACAGAAATATTTCAAATGTCATTAGAAACGAGGATGGTGCCAGAGGATTGGCATATTGTTCATGTGGTTCCATTGTTTAAAAAGGATTCTAAGAGTAAACCTAGCAATTATAGGCCTATCAGTTTGACGTCAGTGGTGGGTAAATTATTGGAAAAGTATTCTTAGAGATGGTATATATAATTATCTGGATAGACAGGGTCTGATTAGGAACAGTCAACATGGATTTGCGTGTGGAAGGTCATATTTGACAAATCTTATTGAATTTTTTGAAGAGGTTATGAGGAAAGTTGATGAGGGTAAAGCAGTGGATGTTGTCTATATGGACTTCAGTAAGGCCTTTGACAAGGTTCCGCACGGAAGGTTAGTTAGGAAGGTTCAATCATTAGGTATTAATACTGAAGTAGTAAAATGGATTCAACAGTGGCTGGATGGGGGATGCCAGACAGTAGTGGTGGATAACTGTTTGTCAGGTTGGAGGCCGATGATTAGCGGTGTGCCTCAGGGATCTGTACTGGGTCCAATGTTGTTTGTCATATACGTTAATGATCTGGATGATGGGTTGTTAATTTGGATTAGTAAGTATGCAGATGATACTAAGGTAGGTGGTGTTGTGGATAATGAAGTAGGTTTTCAAAGTTTGCAGAGAGATTTAGGCCAGTTAGAAGAGTGGGCCGAACAATGGCAGATGGAGTTTAATGCTGTTAAGTGTGAGGTGCTACATTTTGGTAGGAATAATCCAAATAGGACATACATGGTAAATGGTAGGGCATTGAAGAATGCAGTAGAACAGAGTGATCTAGGAATAATGGTGCATAGTTCCCTGAAGGTGGAATCTCATGTGGATAGGGTGGTGAAGAAAGCTTTTGGTATGCTGGCCTTTATAAATCAGAGCATTGAGTATAGGAGTTGGGATGTAATGTTAAAATTGTACAAGGCATTGGTAAGGCCGAATTTGGAGTATTGTGTACAGTTCTGGTCACTGATTTATAGGAAAGATGTCAACAAAATAGAGAGAGTACAGAGAAGATTTACTAGAATGTTACCTGGGTTTCAGCACCTAAGTTACAGGGAAAGGTTGAACAAGTTAAGTTTTTATTCTTTGGAGCGTAGAAGGTTGAGGGGGGACAGATAGAGATATTTTAAATTATGAGGCGGATAGATAGAGTTGATGTGGATAGGCTTTTTCCATTGAGAGTAGGGGAGATTCAAACAAGAGGACATGAGTTGAGAGTTAGGGAGCAAAAGTTTAAGGGTAACATGAGGGGGAATTTCTTTACTCAGAGAGTGGTAACTGTGTGGAATGAGCTTCCACTAGAAGTGGTAGAGGCAGGTTCGATATTGTCATTTAAAGCAAAATTGGATAGGTATATGGACAGGAAAGGAATGGAGGGTTATGGGCTGAGTGTGGGTCAGTGGGACTAGGTGAGAGCAAGCGTTCGGCACGGACTAGAACAGCCGAGATGGCCTGTTTCCGTGCTGTAATTGTTATACGGTTATATGGTTATAAATACTATGAGAGTATCGCGTTACGTTGGCTGCCAGCGCGTGGCCCTAAGATGCTTCATGCATCAATACAGCACAGGAAACCTAAAATAAACACCGTAGATCCAGCAAGTTCTCCATTTTGAATAATGTTTCCTTTCTCATGGGAATTGTAGTACACAGCGCACAAAAAAATTGCCCAGATCAATCTCTAGGCAATTATGTCTTAATCCAGTTACAATCTGTATTAAAAGAAACATATATGAAGGCAGGCATTTTAGAAACATAGAACATTGAAACATACAAAACCTACAGCACAGTACAGGCCCTTTGGCCCACAAACCTGTGCCAAACATGTACTTACTTTAGAAATTACCTAGGGTTATTCATAGCTCTATATTTTTCTAAGCTTCATGTACCTATCCAAGAGTCTCTTAAAAGACCCTATTGTATCTGCCTCCACCACCATCACCGTAAGCCCATTCCACACACTCACACTCTCTGTGTAAAAAACTTACCCGACATCTCCTCTGTACCTACTTCCAAGTACCTTAAAACTGTGCCCTCTCATGTTAGCCATTTCAACCCTGGGAAAAAGCCTCTGACTATCCACACGATCAATGCCTCTCATCATCTTATACACCTCTATAAGGTCACCTCATCCTACATTGCTCCAAGAAGAAAAGGCCAAGTTCACTCAACCTATTCTAATATGGCATTCTCCCCAATCCAGGCAACATCCTTGTAAATCTCCTCTGCACCCTTTCTATGGTTTCCACATCCTTCCTGTAGTGAGGTGACCAGAACTGAGCACAGTACTCCAAGTGGGGTCTGACCAGGGTCCTATATAACTGCAACATTACCTCTCGGCTCCTAAGTTCAATTCCATGATTGATGAAGGCCAATGCACTGTAAGCCATCTTAACCACAGAGTCAACCTGCGTAGCAGCCTTGGGTTTAGGCTTAGGCTTAGGCTTAGGCCTAAGATCTTAGGCCCCAAGATCCCTCTGATCCTCCACACAGCCAAGAGTCTTACCATTAATACTACAGTATATTCTGCCATCATATTTGACCACCAAAATGAACCACCTCTCACGTATCTGGGTTGAACTCCATCTGCCACTTCTCAGCCCAGTTTTGCATCCTATCGATGTCCCACTGTAATGTCTGACAGCCCCCAACCTTTGCATCATCAGCAAATTTACTAACCCCTCCCTCCACTTCCTCATCCAGGTCATTTATAAAAATCACAAAGAGAAGGGGTCCCAGAACAGATCCCTGAGGCAAACCACTGGTGACCGACCTCCATTTTCAGATTTGGTAATATGGCCTGCTGTTTTCCTGCCAACAGATGCACATAGAAATCACTTACATCATTACAGAATTAACACTATTAATATTTTATATTGCCATGTAGGGTTTGTGGCCTGCATGTTTGTGATTTAGTACTTCAACAGCAGAGAGAGGACAGAGGCAGAGATTGGAGGTTTGGCAACTGAATATGAAGCAGTTGATTTTCCTGTCAAGTTGTATTTCTCCACTACAAACTACAGTGGTAACTAAGCAGCGTGATTAGTGCTTTTGCCAACACAATTGTTTCAACTTGCAAGATTGCCTGTTAGTTTTAATTGCCTAATAATCTCTTGAATTTTGCCTCAAGGGGAAGATTTCAGTCATAGAATAGAAGAGGTTTCTTGTGGGTGATGGGTCAATGAACCCACCAATACTACCTCACAATTTTTGTTTATACTGCTTAACTTTTTATATACTGTATATTTTATGCATTATACAGGACCGTTGCTGCAAAACAACAAATTTCAACACATCCTGATGAGGATTCAGATTTACTTTGTAATGTAGATGGAGGGGAAAGGAGAGTCAAAAATGGTTGGACTGATGGGAACATCCCTTTCATCCAAGTTTGAAATTGCACTGTAAGAGTGATGACTTGGATCCTGTAACTTGAGCTCTCATGGAACTGTGTGTTGTATCTTTTTTGCATGTCTTCAATACACTTATCTTTCTTTGACATCACTTTAAAGTAGTTTCAGATCACTTTGGCTATTGTACTGACAGATGCCCACGTTTGTTGAAAGTCAGTGTTGCCCAGATGAGCTACAAAAGCTTCTCAGAGCTTTACACCATTGAAACAGGCACTTTGACCCTTCATGTCAATGCCAATTTTTTTTGCCCATCTACACTAATCTTAATTGCCAAATAACCATATAACAATTACAGCACGGAAACAGGCCATCTCGGCCCTTCTAGTCCGTGCCAAACGCTTACTCTCACCTAATCCCGCTGACCCGCACTATATAACCATATAACAATTACAGCACGGGAACAGGCCATCTCCGCCCTTCTAGTCCAATAAGATCTATATCCTTCTATTCCTTACCTATTCAAGTGCCTATCTAAACTTCTCTTGAAAGTAGTGAGTTTATCTGACTCCATCACTTCCTCAGGTAGCACACTCTAGATATCAGTCACTCTCTGCTTAAAGAAGAAATTGCCCCTAAAATCTATTAAAACTCCTTAAGCTTATGCCCTCTTGTTTTTGATACCTCTACAATAAATACAATAAAGATTCTATTTACCTGATGGATGCCTTACATGTTGAGACTCTGTGACCTGAGCTCACAAAAATCCAACTTTACACAAATTCATCTATACATTTTTAAAGCATTTTTCTAGCTAGCAATTATGATTCACAGTATTATTAATAACTGGATACAGTCTCTATTCCATTTGTTTAATTATGGGTAGTATTAGAACCATAGAACACTACAGCACAGAAACAGGCCTTTTGGCCCTTCTTGGCTGTGCCGAACCATTTTTCTGCCTAGTCCCGCTGACCTGCACCTGGACCATATCCTTCCATACCCTTCTCATCCATATACCTGTTCAAGTTTTTCTTAAATGTCAAAAGTGAGCCCACATTCACCACTTCTCTGACAGCTTATTCCACACTCACACCACTCTCTGCGTGAAGAAGCCCCCCCCCCCCAATGTTCCCTTTAAACTTTTCCCCCTTCACCCTTAACCCATGGCCTCTGGTTTTTTTCTCCCCTAGCCTCAGTGGAAAAAGCCTGCTTGCATTCACTCTATCTATACCCATCATAATTTTATACACTTCTATCAAATCACCCCTCATTCTCCTACGCTCCAGGGAATAAAGTCCGAACCTATTCAATCTTTCTCTGTAACTCAGTTTCTCAAGTCCCGGCAACATCTCTGCATTTCCCGGCAAATACTTCTCTGCACTCTTTCAACCTTATTAATATCCTTCCTGTAATTAGGTGACCAAAACTGCACACAAGTATTATGGTATTATCCATTGAAATAAAAATAGCAAGTGAACATGTAGCCACGATATGGGTAGCTTTAGAAAACAGACATTTTTGACTTGTGGAAAACTTGGCTAACAGACAGTTCACAGCAACAGGATCCAGGCACTGTCTATACCTCTATCATGTTCACCCCTCCCCCACCCCGGACTCCTTCAGTTCGAGGAAAGAAAGCCCGATCTATCCAATCTTTCTGTAATACTAAAGTTTCCAGGAACATCTTGGTGGTAGGTATATTGAATGAGCTTACTGGGGTATGTGGTAGAGGTGGGTACAGTTAGTATTTATGGCACACTTGGACAGGTACATAAAGGTTTTGAGGAATAGGAGAATAGCTCATGGATAATTTAGAAGGCAGGAATAAGTTGGGCTGAAAGATCTGTATCAGTGCTTAATGATTCATGAACTACAGTTTATTGTGTGATCAGCCACACAAGCAGTTCCTGAGTGACCATCTTTGCCATGGTCTTCTGGTACATTGGTTGAAAAAATGTGTCATCTATACCACTTCTTCATTGCCATCTTATCATATAGACTAGACTGCTAGCTTTGATGTGAAAAGTTCTGCAGAGACTTTCAGTCTTTTCTCACTTGGGAGATGAGTATTGGTAAAGCACAGTCCAACAGAATTCAAAACTTCCATTTTAATTTACTTCTTGAGTTGCAAGTTGATAGTTCCTTGAAAGTGGCAATACAAGTAGTGTTGATAAGTGTGATAAAGTTGACATATGTCATTCTTGTCTTTATTAGTTGGGGCATTGAATATAAAAGTTAGCAAGTCATTTTACAGCTGTATAACAGTAGACCATATTTAGAGTACTGCATGCAGTTCTGGTTGCTGCATTACAAAAAGAATGTGGAGGTTCTGAAAGGGGTGAGGGAGAGTCCACAGAAAGTTTTCTGGATTATAGAATGTTACCAATAAGAAGTTGGATAAACTTGGATTGCTTTATCTGAAGTGTCGTAGGCACATGAACAGGCAAAAAATGTAGGGATATGAACCATGTGCAGACAGTTTGGATTAACTTAAATTGACTTTGTAACCTGTTCCTGTGTTGTATTATGCTTCTCTTAATTTCATACATTTCAATCAGGTCTCCCCCAGCCATGCTGATTCCTAGCATGAATCTAGAAAACAGAAGCAAATTCGGAGAGAAGATTCAAACACAGGATGAGTAAAGTCTGTTACAAGAATATTCAAGACCACAGAGCCAAAGCATCATTCTGTGTCAAATATAATATTTTTCATTTTCTGACATGTACACGACAGTAACAATAGATGTAAAAATCAGAGACACGGTGACTGACTTTACAACATTTCTTTTCCTATAGAGTGGTGTACGATGCAATGTCATCCAGCCCTAGAAACAGACATGTCAGGAGCCGGCATACCATGCATCCTGCATCCAGTGTTGCAGGCACCCCTCCACCATCCTGTGAAAGGGCTCTGTGAATTTCAACACTCATGCTGAGTCACTGCAGAGTCAGCTCAGAATTTCTCATCATTCTCAAAATTGCCACTACTGAAATCTAACATTTACAGTGAATTTACCTCAGCCAAAATCATTTCAACCCTTAAGCATCTGCATCCCTTTCAAATCTACAGTATGTCAAATTTGCTACCTACAACATCGTAAATGCTCCATCTGCCCTTATTCAGGACTGTTGAGAATGTGAAATTCCTCAGCAGAAAATGGAATTGGGACTGCAGATCAATCTGAGAAAAACTGAATAAATAACAAATTGATAGGGTAAGATGAAGTAGTTGAGGAGACTGCACCTGGAGCATTAACAAAAGACCTTGGGTAGAATACCAACACGCACAACATGCTGGAGGAACTCAGCAGGTCGGGCAGCATCCGTGGAAATGAACAGTCAATGTTTTGGGCCGAGACATTTTGTCAGGACTGAAGGGTAGGGGGCAGGGGCCCTATAAAGAAGGTGCGGGGGAGGGTGGGAAGGAAAAGGCTGGTAGGTGCCAGGTGAAAAACCAATTGGAGGGAAGATCAAGGGGTGGGGGAGGGGAAGCAGGGAGGGGATAGGCAGGAAAGGTGAAGAAGGAATGTAAGGGGAAAGCACTATGTGTAGTAGAAGGCGGTTCCAGATCGGGACCATTATTACTGCTGCTGGGTCCTACCGCTCATCTTATTCCTCTACTACCCCCTATCCTCCCTGTGACTCCCAACCTTCCCTCTACCCCTCATCCCCCTCCATTCCTCTGATCCCTCATCCTCCTCCAACCCCCTCTCCCTCCTGAGACCTCTCACTCTTTACCCTCCTCTGACCTCCTCCTCTTACCCAACCCTTGCCAAGTCTTCACCATCCCCTCTGACCTTCCCCTCTCTGAGGCAGAACGTTCTGTGCTCAGCAAGGGCCTCACTTTTGTCCCCCTCCGTCCACACCACAGTGAGTTCCGTGCCCGGCATGATGCTGAACTCATTCAGTTAGTCCTGATGAAGGGTCTTGGCCCGAAACGTTGACAGTGCTTCTCCCAATAGATGCTGCCTGGCCTGTTGCGTTCCACCAGCATTTTGTGTGTGTTGCTTGAATTTCCAGCATCTGCAGATTTCCTCGTGTACGATGAACTCTTCTTCAGTCGCCGATGTGTCCGAGCCTACTACTTTAACAAGGATTCCCCTCCCTCTATTGATGACCCGTTCTCCTGTCTTCAACCCTCCTCTTCCTCCTGGACACCTGCACCGGGCCTTCAACCTGCACTCGATCTTTCCATCTCCAACTGTCACTGAGACATCAACCGTCTCAACTTCACCACTCCTCTCTCCTGTTCCAACCTCACTCCCTCCGAACGCACTGCCCTCCACTCTCTCCGCACTAATCCTAACCTCACCATCAAATCCGCAGACAAAGGTGGTGCCGTAGTAGTCTGGTGGATGGACCTCTACTTCACTGAGGTCAAACGGCAGCTCTCTGACACCTCCTCTTATTTACCCCTGGAACAGGACCTAACCAAAAAACATCAAACCATTGTCTCCGTACCATCACTGCCCTTTTCAACTCCGGAGACCTTCCATCCTCAGCCAAAAAACTCATAATTCCCACACCCCGCACTGCTCGGTTTTACCACCTTCCCAAGATCTACAAGCCTGACTATCCCGGTAGACCCATAGCTTTGGCCTGCTCCTGCCCTACCGAACTTGTATCTGCCTACCTGGACTCCATTTTGTTACCCATAGTTCAGTCCCTCCCCACCTACATCCGGGATACATCCCATGCCCTCCACCTCTTCAATAACTTCCAGCTCCCAGGTCCCGACCACTTCATTTTCACAGAGCAAACACGAGGAAATCTGCAGATGCTGGAAATTCAAACAACACACACAAAATGCTGGTGGAACACAGCAGGCCAGGCAGCATCTATAGGAAGAAGCACTGTCGACATTTCGGGCCGAGACCCTTCGTGTTCCACCAGCATTTTGTGTGTGTTACTTCATTTTCACTATGGATGTCCAATCCTTATAAACTTCCATTCCCAATCAAGAAGGCCTCAAAGCCCTCCGCTACTTTCTGAACAATAGACCTCACCAGTTCCCCAACACCACCACACTCCTCCAGTTGATGGAACTGGTACTCACACTTAATAACTTCTCTTTTGACTCATCCCACTTTCTTCAGACCAAGGGTGTAGATATGGGCACTCGCATGGGCCCCAGCTATGCCTGCCTCTTCGTGGGTTATGTGGAACAGTCTATGCTCCAAATCTATACTGGTACTGCTCCCCAACTTTTCCTTCGATACATTGACGACTACACTGGTGCTGCTTCCTGCACCCATGCTGAGCTCGTCAATTTCATCGACTTTGCCTCTAACTTTCACCCAGCCCTCAAATTCACTTGGTCCATCTTGGACACTTCTCTCCCCTTTCTCGATCTCTCAGTCTCCATCTCTGGAGACAGACTGTTCACTGACATCTTCTATGAACCCACTGACTCTCATAACTATCTCGACTATACCTCTTCCCACCCTGCCACATGCAAAAATGCTATTCCCTATTCCCAGTTCCTCTGTCTCCATCGCATTTGCTCCCAGGATGAGACTTTCTGTTCCAGGACATCTCAAATGTCCTCTTTAAGGATCGTGGTTTCCCTTCTGCCGTTATCAATGATGCCCTCACCCGCATCTCCTCCATTTCTCGCACTTCGGTCCTCACCCCATCCTCTCATCACAACAGGGACCGAGTTCCCCACCAGCTACCACACACCTACCACCCCACCAGCCTCCGTATCCAGCATATTATCCTCCACAACTTCCGTCACCTTCAACAGGACCCCACCACTGAGCACATCTTTCCCTCTCTACCCCTCTCTGCTTTCGGCAGGGATCGTTCCCTCTGCAACTGCCTGGTCCACACATCCCTCCCCGCAGATCTCCCACCTGGCACTTATCCCTGCAAGCGTAAGCACTACACCTGTCCCTACACCTCTTCTCATATCACCATTCAGAGCCCCAAACAGTCCTTCCAGTTGAGGCAACACTTCACCTGCGAGTCTGCTGGAGTTGTCTATTGCATCCAGTGCTCTCGGTGCGGCCTCCTCTACATCGGCGAGACCCGACGCAGATTGGGGGACCGCTTCGTCGAGCACCTCCACTCCGTCTGCCACAACAGACAGGATCTCCCGGTTGCCACTTACTTCAACTCTCCTTCACATTCCCATTCGGATATGTCCATACATGGCCTCCTCTACTGCCATGATGAGGCTAAACTCAGGTTGGATGAGCAACACCTCATATACCGTCTGGGTAGTCTCCAGCCCCTTGGTATGAACATTGAATTCTCCAACTTCCGGTAATTCCCTCCTTCTCCCTTCCCCCATCCCACTTTCACTCTGCCTCCTCTTCCAGCTGCCTATCACCTCTCTCATGATTCCGCCTCCTTCTACTACCCGTAGTGCTTTCCCCTTACATTCCTTCTTCACCTTTCCTGCCTATCCTCTCCCTGCTTCCCCTCCCTCACCCCTTGATCTTTCCTCTGATTGGTTTTTCACCTGGCACGTATCAGCCTTGTCCTTCCCACCCTCCCCCTACCTTCTTTATAGGGCCTCTGCCCCCTCCTTCTTCAGTCCTGACGAGGGGTCTCGGCCCAAAATATTGTCTGTTTGTTTCCATGGATGCTGCCTGACCTGCTGAGTTCCTCCAGCGTGTTGCTTTGACCCCAGCATCTGCAGTGTATTTTGTGCTTTGGATAGAATAGCTTGCTTCTGCATTACAAACACTATTCAGTATTATATTTACTTTGGGTAGAAACCGACATTGAAAATTGGGGAGTCCAGTCTAGCATCATTTCTGAAGGAATTACAAAGATTTGAAACAACTTTTGAATTATTTAAAAAATTGAGAATGTGTATGGAAACTTTAAAAAATTGAAGACATCAGAATCTACTGAGCACTGGGAAATTCCTAACTCCTCCTGGTACCTGGGACCCTAAGTCTAATGTGCAAATGGTATTGAATAACAAGGTGCCAGCTGTTTCTTTTTAATTATCAAAAGTTTCTTCTACACCACCAACTTAAGCTATCAGAATTCAAGTAGAGGTGAAATAACTATCTACTTCATGCTCAAGTTTAATTCTTATTGAATCATACATGAATATCCATGAATACAGCCAGATGAAACAGCGTTACTCCAGGGTCAAGGTCCTAAACACAGTACCAACAGTCATACACATTACAAGGCACACACAGTACATAAGATAGCAGACAGCAGTAAAATACAGTCTCACAGAAAAAATAGCCCAAGTCCCTGAATCCATGAATGCTCCCACAATATAACTTGACCTCTGCTGAGAGAACACTGAGGGGACAGCAGGAGATGGCGACACCTCCTCCAGCACTCTAGTGAAGTGCCCAACTCTGGCGCCCACCCCACCCCCGAGCAGCTGCAAACAGGCGAACTAGGCTTGCAGCCTAGTCCTTGCTACAGCCACCCCCCCCACAGTTGGCTCCCACCATTCACCAATAAGCCAATGAATTGGACTTGCTGCATTCCATACCACCAATGTCAGACAGGGTCTTGCGATCACAAGAGAAGTGATTATTGTCACTTTCTGTTAGACTGCACGCCTCCTCTATGCAACGACGCCTCCCTATTGCAGGCAGCAGCCCGATCCGCACCAAGTCCAGCTCCTTCAGTTTCTCGACCAACGAGCAACTCGCTGATGGGTAGACCTAGGGTACTTTAAGTTCTTAATGTCTTTAAGTTCTTGCAATAGTAAAAAAAAACCATTTAAAAAGATAATCGTACCTTTGGTTAACCCTACAGAAGCCACCGCATCTGAGCACGCGCCATCTTACCAGAAGCAGCAATATGAAACTGCAGAAGGTGGAATATGAAAATTTACTGATTTACCAGGAGGGAGTGTAAACCAAGAACAAAGGCAAAAAAAAGCCTTCTTGGGAGATTCTTTCACAACTTGTAGCATCAAATCTATTAGAGGAATCTTGACAGGCTGCATGTGGAGTAGAAATTTCCCCTCGCTTAAAAGTAAAGGGTGATCACTTGAAGAAAGGAACAGGCAGTTTTTCCCTCTCAGAAGGTCAGGAGTGTGTATCTAGCTCCTCTTTATAGGGTGATAGAAACAGATTTGTTGAGTATTTTTAAGACCGAGGTAGATAAAATGCTAATAAGCAAGGAGGTGGAAGAACACTGGGGGAAAGGGTAATGCAGAGTTGAAGTTATAATCAGCCAGCCATAAAATTTTGAACATAAAGCACAGGCCAGATTCTCACTCCTGCTCCTTTGTGCATATGCCTGCACTTATGCAGCTGCTCTAAAATTATTTTCAGTATCACCAAGTCAGTTAGCTGTTAGCCATTAACTGCTAGGTCAGTGCAGCAAGTGTTGTAAGAATTGTTTAGTAACTTAGTAGACTTAGGAAGAGAAAATGCATTTTGTCATTAGACGATCAAAATGGTGGTGTCAACCCTTAAGGGCCCTCACCATCCAGACATGTCTCTTCTCATTACTACCATCAGGGAGGAGGTACAAGAGCCTGAAAACCCACACTCATCACTTTAGGAACAGCTTCTTCCCCTCTGCCAACAGATTTCTGAATGGTCCATGAACACAACTCTATTCATCCTTTTTTCAACATCTTTTTAATATAACTAATAGACTTTTATGTCTTTGCACTAAACTACTGCTCAAATACAACAAATTTCATGACACACAAGTCAATGATAATAAACCTGATTCTGAAGAGCTTTTGCACAAGTAGTCAAAAATGGGGCAAAATGCCAAATTTGATTATGTTGAAAATTACTTAGACTATCAAAGCACTTTAAGTGCATAAGGAAATGTAAAGTAACTAGGAGAAAAACATTTGATGTATCCACCTCCATTTGCATCTTTCACCATTAAGATTGATACAAAATCACAATGACAAAATTGTATTGCGTCAACATAACGACCATTCATACTAGACTAGCATGCAATGTAGCACACTTTACACAGATCAGAATAACAGATTAATTTTATCCATGCTTATCTGTCCATAATGTTACAAATTTTCAGAGCTTTTCTCTAACCAATCCTTTTTGTCATAATTAAAAACAGATCTTCTCCATTTCATGCAAAAGATAAATAAACCTTTTTTCCCTCCTTTGGGTCAGAACTGGATTCTAGGCATTAAATGGAATACAGTAAGCTCCTTGAAAGCAGATAAATATTTGTAGCAGCTGAAAATCAAGGCAATGGGCAAGAGCAAAGTAGTTTTGGCTTATTATTATCTCATGTATCAAGATACTCTTTATATGATGGGACTGCCAGAATTAAAAGTGAACTAAATTGAGAATTATATCTAATAAATTACCTTTTTGGTAATAGTTGGATTGTCTGCACAAATCAGATTAGATGACCAGGTAGAAAAATAAGCTATGACAAATATTCAATAACATGTCTTGCATAAACCCAGTGGTCCATTGTTGCCCAGTCGCTAGTTATTATTAAAGCCTACTGGGTATTTAAGTGAGAAGCTTCCAGAGATATACTCCCTTTATTTCTTCTCAGTGACAAGGTATACTGGGCGGTATGTTTTCTTAATAAGATCAGTGTGTGATGAAATTGGCCTTCAGGCTTCTTGCTTTGCAAGGGCTTCAGCTTCCTAAAAAAGAACAATGACATTATTAAGCATCAAATCCATTGGAAATTATTTAGCACATCTATTCTATGTGACACATAAAATTATAAATCAATCAATTGCTCAGTTGCCAACACCATGGAATACCACTATAGAACGTAGACCAAGAGGAATAGTCCATTTGGTTCTTCAAGCCTGCTTTTCCATTCAGTATAATTGTGAGTGAATCTAAACCTCAGTACCATATCTCCATTCTCTCCCTAAACTCCATCATCCTCTTAGTATATAGAATTGACATCTTAAATATATTCAATGGCTTGTCCTCTACAACCTTCTGTGATGGAGAATTCCAGCTTCACTACCCACCGAATTAAGAAATTTCTCACCAATGCTGCCCTAAATGTCTTACCAAACATCCTGAACCATTATTCAGCATTCATCATGGGCCTAGTTACAGGATCATGAACAAAATATGGGACCACCAGTCAAATCCTAGCAGTGAAATTATACTCACTTTGGTGACAAAAAGCTCCCTCGCAACACAGTGGTTGAAACCTGCAATGTGTTGCTTGAGGAATGGTGGCTGCAAATACACTTACAGTATTGAAAGCACTTCAATCACCTGGGCACAGACGGTTACAGAAGCAATGCAGGTAAATTGGATTAGTAGAGCAGGTATAATTATAGGCATGGTTAATGGGCCTGTTTCTGAGCTATACCACTCTATGAATCCAGTGTTCTTCAACCGGATGCTATGAAGATATTAACTGCAGTTCCAAATACAAGCACTGGGAAATTGGACATGGCGGTACTGCTGTTCAGCAATAAGTTCAGAGTAAATCTATTATTAATATACACAACATTACAGAACATGAGATGAAGAGCCCTTGAAACTGAGTCCATAAGTTGTGGTACCAGTTCAGTGATGGGGCACCTGAAGATGAGTGAATTTAATAGTCCACATGCTTTGTCAAGGGCAGATCGTGCCTTACGAGTCTGATTGAATTTTTTGAGGATGTGACTAAACACATTGATGAGGGTAGAGCCATAGATGTAGTGTATATGAATTTTAGCAAGACATTTGATAAGGTATCCCATGCAAGACTTATTGAGAAAGTAAGGAGGCATGGGATCCAAGGGGACATTGCTTTGTGGATCCAGAACTGGCTTGCCCACAGAAGGCAAAGAGTGGTTGTAGACAGGTCATATTCTGCATGGAGGCCGGTGACCAGTGGTGTGCCTCAGGGATCTATTCTGGGACTGCTACTCTTTGTGATTTTTATTAATGACCTGGATGAGGAAGTGGAGGGAAGGGTTAGTAAATTTGCTGATGACACAAAGGTTGGTGGTGTTGTGGACAGTGTGGAGGGCTGTCAGAGGTTACAGTGCGACATTGATAGGATGCAAAACTGGGCTGAGAAGTGGCAGATGGAGTTCAACCCAGATAAGTGTGAAGTGGTTCATTTTGGTAGGTCAAATATGATGGCAGAAGATAGTATTAATGGCAAGATTCTTGGCAGTGTGGAGGATCAGACGGATCTTGGGGCCCGAGTCCATAGGACTCTCAAAACTGCTACACAGGCTGACTGTGTGGTTAAGAAGGCATATGGTGTATGGACCTTCATCAATCATGGAAATGAATTTAGGAGCCAAGAGGTAATGTTGCAGCTATATAGGACCCTGGTCAGACCCCACGGAGTACTGTGCTCAGTTCTGGTCACCTCACTACAGGAAGGATGTGGAAACCATAGAAAGGGTGCAGAGGAGATTTACAAGGATGTTGCCTGGATTGGGGAGCATGCCTTATGAGAATAGGTTGAGTGAACATGGCCTTTTCTCCTTGGAGCAACAGAAGATGAGAAGTGACCTTATGAGAGATGATGAGAGGCATTGATCGTGTGGATAGTCAGAGGCTTTTTCCCAGGGCTGAAATGGTTGCCACAAGAGGACACAGGTTTAAGGTGCTTGGGAGTAGGTACAGAGGAGATGTCAGGGGTAAGTTTCTTTACGCAGAGAGTGGCGACTGCGTGGAATGGGCTGCCAGCGACGGTGGTGGAGGCAGATATGATAGGGTCTTTTAAGAGACTTTCAGATAGGTACATGGAGCTTTGAAAAATAGAGGGCTATGGGTAACCCTAGTAATTTCTAAGGTAGAGACATAGAACATAGAACCATAGAACACTACAGCACAGTACAGGCCCTTCAGCCCTCCATGTTGTGTCAACACATATAATCCTTTAAAAAAAAGTACTAAACCCACACTACCCCATAACCCTCCATTTTTCTTTCATCCATGTGCCTGTCCAAGAGGCTCTTAAATACCCCTAATGTTTTAGCCTCCACCACCATCCCTAGCAAGTCATTCCAGGCACTCACAACCCTCTGTGTAAAAAACTTACCCCTGATGTTTCCCCTAAACTTCCCTCCCTTAATTTTGTACATATGCCCTCTGGTGTTTGCTATTGGTGCCCTGGGAAACAGGTACTGACTATACACCCTATCTATGCCTCTCATAATCTCGTAGACCTCTATCAAGTCCCCTCTCATTCTTCTATGCTCCAAAGAGAAAAATCCCAGCTCTGCTAACCTTGCTTCATATGACTTGTTCTCCAAACCAGGCAACATCCTGGTAAATCTCCTCTGCACTCTCTCCATAGCTTCCACATCCGTTTGGCAAAACTTTGTGGTTTGAAGGGCCTGTATTGTGCTGTAGGTATTCTATGTTTCTCTGTTCTGAGAGCCTGATGGTTGAGGGGCAATTCTGTTCTTAAACCTGGTGGGATGACTTCTGAGGATCCTGTACTTTTTTCCTGATGGCAGCAGTGAGAAGTGAGTATGACCTGGGATGTGGGTCCCTGTTGATGGATGCTGCTTTCCCACAACAACACTCCATGTAGATGTGCTCAAAGGTGGGGAAGGCTTTACCCATGATGGACTGGCTCACATCCATTACATTTTGTGGGATTTTCCATACAAGGGCATTGGTGTTTCCATCCCAGGCTGTGATGCAGCCAGTCAGTACAGTGTCCACTAAACATCTATAGAAGTTTGTCAAAGTTTTAGATGACATGCAGAATGTTCACAAACTCCTAAGGAAGTAGAGGCACTGCCATATTTTCTTTATAATTACCCTTCTGTGCTGGGCCCAAGACAGGTCCTCTGAAATTATAACACCAAGGAATTTAAAGTTGGTGACCCTCTCCACCTCTGATCCCTCAATGCAGACTACTCATGGGCCTTCCTGTTTTCTCCTCCTGAAGTTACAAATCAGGTCCTTGATCCTGCTGACACTGACTAAGAGGTTGTTGTTGTGGCACCACTCAAGCTAGATTTTCAATCTCCCTCCTGTATGCAATTGAATTACAATGTTTCCCCTCTGCCAGATGAATATGTGGCAACTCCAGCTGAATTATGGCCTCGCCCTCATGGACAAAGTACTTCTGTGACTGGGTGGGGTGTAGAACTGGGAATTTCTGGTCTTAATGATTTTAGGCCACACTTGGGCTAGAATGAACCACTCCACTCACACTTTTCATCTCCATTCCCCACCAACTGCCTGCACCCTCCCTCAGCTTTCACTACTCTGGAACTCTAAACAAACTGTTGCCACCTACTCACTAGGCAACTATGCCTCAGATATCAGATTCTGAGGCTCTGCCCCCAATAGCTGACAGCTTCTTCAGCATATATCTCAACAGTCAAGCTTGTTTCATGTCATATCCAGTGAAGGAGAACAAAATAATAATAGTTACTCCTGCTCCAATGCAGCACAAAAAACAATAAATATGAAAACATGAATTCACTCCTGTGCCTAGTAACACATTGTGGACATACAATCAATCACTGTACGGTATATAAGGTTACGGACAGAAAATGATAAAGTAGTGGTAGTTGGGAGTGTGGAGAGGTGGGTTAGTGAGTGTAAGTGTTGCTTGGGAAAAGTATCTTTTTGAGCCTTGTGGTCCTGGTGTGGATGCTACATAGCCTTCTCCCTGATGGGAGTGGGACAAACCGTCCATGAGCAGGGTAGCTGAGATCCTTCGTAATGTTACTGGCCCATTCCCGGCACCTTTCTGTATACGTGTCCTCATTGCTGGATAGGCTGGTGCCAGTGATGCATTGGGCAGTTTAGACTGCCGGTTGTAGAGCCTTCCTGTCCGCTCCAGTGCAATTTCCGTACCATGCAGTGATGCAGATTGTTCGGATGCTCTCTGTTGCACATCTGTAGAGTGACATGAATATGGATGTGCAAAGTCCAGCTCTCTTCAGCCTCCTCAGAAAGCAGAGACGTTGGTGAGCTTTCCCAATTGTGTAAGATGTTTTCTGGGACCACGAGGGGCTGTGTGAGATGCCCACTCTTCTGCACACTGGTTGGCTGTGTCCTGGGATTGATACTATTGTGTTTCCTGTATTTACTGTGATTGTAGGAAAATGAATTTCAGGATTGTACATGGTGTGATATATGTAGTTTGATAATAAATGTTGAGTTCTTTGGAATATGATTAATGGTGGCTGATTTGAAGCATGTGGGGACAGCAGTCTAGATGAGTGAAATATTGAAGATATTAGTGAGCTGCTTTTGCACACTTCCTGAGTACTTGGCCTGGGATGTTGCCTTAGGAGGTTGGCTTTTTGCAGAGTGCATCTCAGCTCTGCTGCTATTTCACACAGTGATGGCTCACTGGGGTGGGGTTACCTGATTACTGTTGCTTTCTATAAAAGGTTGTTTGGAACATCAGGGAGGAAGGCATCACTGGTCTAGTTGACAATGTT